>NC_090933.1:1227231105-1227571105 GCF_040938575.1 Ambystoma mexicanum | reverse complement strand
CATAATCGATTATTGACAATGTTGTTCCTCTTTCCCACGTTACATTGGGAATGGTATCTCCCGGTATTGCTCCATTGCACATGACTAGTCTATGCTCTTTTATTAGTCTCTTCCATCTTAAACAGATTAAATTAAGTTTTTGTGTGTGAGTTAAAATGAGTTGTAAGTTTAAGGCACCTGCAATTATCACCGTTGTTATCTCTGGAGACTCCATTATGATGTTCAATAATAATTCTAGATCTAAAAAGAAGACATGATCAGGTATGCCTTTGGGATTTCTATAGACGTTTAGAATGGCCATTGTGCCTTCTAAATATTCCAACCTAACAAGCTGCAAATATGGGTTCGGAGTTAGCCAAGATTAAATACGCAAACTCCTATGATTTTTAATAATTACCATTAAGCCAGAGGAAGGTCTTCCACATTTTCCAGATTTTGCCAGGTTAAGTAGAACAGTATGATTCTCCCAAATTGGACTGCTGATTAACCACGTTTCCTGTAACATTATTATGTCATGGGGAGCAAGAACTTCAGCGCTGGCACCAAATAAATGGATATGACCACATGTGTTCCAACTAATCAGTGAGACCTAACTTTGATGTCTGCTTAGTTATGAGCTGTTCATCGGTTCCCTTTCTTCGATAGATAAATGAGAGACATTATTTTCAAATGACTGTTTGGCCAGATAATTATCTTTCTTTTCCATCACGATGTTTCCCTCGCCATCCATACACGTTGGACCTCTGGCCAAAACAAATCCCAATGCAAATATTTCCATTCGAGCTAGCCATAGAGCATTTCGGGTTAGATTAGATTGAATCCAGAGTCTCACTATGGAATGGTCATTCTCCTTAAAAAAATTGAACTTGTGCAATGTCAGTAGATGTTATATCTTGTAACGAGTGCACTTCTTCACAGATTACCAACATGCTTGTACGATTTAAAACATAATCTGGGTATGGAGCAGGACGACACTTTAATATTAGTCTGTTAGTTTTTCTTTTGTCTTGCTCCGGTGGTTTGACAAGTCTGTGCTGGATGTTTATTAGTTGTTCTTTGTTCTATTGAATTTTATCTTTGGATGAATGGTCTTGCATGGTCATATTAATTTTGAAGTAATTTTCAATTGCCCTTGCGATTTGAAGTTCTATCTCAGCAGGTTTTGGTTGTTGACTTGATGGAAGCAATGTACTTTCTCTTTTTGTATTTTGCTGAGAGTTGTAATCACTATTCCAGTTGTTTTCAACCATTTCTATTTGATCTAAGCTCTTTTGCTGTGACTGATGCTTTGTGGTTGTTTGTTTGGATTGCAGATTCTTTGTCTGTTCTTTAGATGTCAAGAAACAATTTAATTGTAGTTTTTGTACTTCTTGTTCATACAGAACAGACAGAATATTAATGTTAGTTTGCTCCTGCACTGACGGTAAAAGGCTTTCTTCGTTGTTTAGACTTGTTGATGTCATTTGTAAATTTGTGACAAGGTTTGAAGTCGTTAGAGAAATCAAGGATGGATTACTGCTTGATTATTGTAATTCTATGTATTTTTTTATTGAGTTTTCAATCTCTGCTTTGATGTCGGTCAGCTTTGAGAATCCTTCTTTTTGCTTCAGGTCAAAACCTCCCACAGTAATGTTACTCATGGTATCTATTTGAGAAGTGGAATTTTTGGTGTGAGTCTCATTCGGACTCAATTGCAGTTGCTTATGTGCCTCTGGATCTAAGACAGTTTCTGCTACAGGTACTACTTTAGGTATGGGTACACATTCAGTAGCTAATTTGTTGGTTGTAGCATGGACTAACAAATTCCTAGCTCCCTCCTCAGAAGCTAATATAGTTGGTATCTGCAGACTAGATGGTTGAGAGATCGGTAAACTTTTAACCTTGTTGCATAGCTCATCGTCCTCGTACGTCGATACATTCATCAATGCATCAGAGACGTCACTAATGCAAGTGTATATTGTTTCCGAGTCTGTTGGCATCGCCTTGTTAGATTTTGCAATCTGCCCTTTTTCCAGGGGTTTACTTTTCGACAACAATCCATTGACAGTAACATTCACAGTTTTAATGTTACGAAGACATTTTCGTGAAGTGATTGCTCCCCTCTTAACTTTTCTTACGGGTGCATTTTTGTATTTCTTGCCTGGACCACTTGGTACAAGTGCATCAATTTTGTTCAGTTTGTGTTTATCTGTTGCAATTTTGAAAATGTCATATGTGTCAGCCGTTTTTTTGGGTTCATCTGTTGTCTCTTCAGCTGATTCCTGCGACACCTTCTCCTGCAGCACCGAGATTGCAGATGTTGAAGGCTTTTGTGGGTTTTGTAAGGCTAAGTTTGTATCATCGTGAGCCTGTTTTACAGCTTCCTCGAACCCACTCTTATTCGCAGTTGAATCTCTATTGTTTTGAGTTTTCACCTTTACTGGAGCTGAGCAAAGCTCCTTTGACAGATTAATAATGGGCAAGCTGAGGTTATCAATGCCAGTTAGATCGACACACCCTTCTGGTATCCGAGGAGCTACTGATGAAACCTGCGCACCCTTTATATTATTTGTCGATTCGGCGTTGACCTTGAACAAAGCTGCTGTACATTCCGAGTTATTAGCTAAGTCACTATTTTCTCGTCTGGAGCAAGTAATGCAGATGTCCAATGCTGTTGCAAGACTGTTCCTCTGGCACTTGTCAGCAGCTAACATTCCATTCTCTGGTGTGTCTTTTTGAAAGATGTTTAAGGTAGTTTTAGCGACCTCCGCTAAAAGTTTTTTATCAATAGTAGAGTTTCTTACGTTCTCTAACAGAGCTGCGTGCGTCAAATCCATCCTCTTATTCATATCTTGTAAAACCACATTATGATCAATGGACTGTTGTTCAATCTTAGACACTTTATTGGTTGTTGTGTGAACTGCGAATGCTAGATATTTGATGTTGTCTTTGAGTTGCTCGTACATTTTGAGAAATGGGGCGATGGACATACACATTGATGACAATATCAAGGTCTGCAGTTCTTGTGAATTTTGCTCATTTCCTAGAGTCACTTGCTCAAACTCGCCACGTCGCACACTTCTTTTTTTGCGAGTGACAGAGTGTCTAATTTTGGGAAATGGCTCCATGAGAGAGGAATCAGAAGATGCTTGGTCTAAATCATCTTCAGTTAGTATCAATTGTGTTACACCCTCACTTTGTTCTAACTGCAGAAGTTTCCTTGGATGAGTAACATTCAATAGGGAGTTATGAACCAACCTTTTCACTTTTTTGTTTTGTGAACATCTAAGACTTGGTGAAATGCTTTTGTTCACTCTTTTGCGTTTTGTCAGACCGCTGGTACGATAGGTTTTGTGTTTCTCCAAATCTAATGAGGAAGCTTTTTCTTGAGAAGATAGGCTCATAGATGGATCAATAGCCGACAAAACGTCCATCTTTGTTCCAGAGTCGTTTTTCAGCATTCTTTGTTTATTAATACTTGTCAATTCGGCCAGCAATGTATTAACAACTTCAAGTGAGTGTCTGCGATTCGTACCAACTGTAGTAACATTAACAATGGTAGATTCATGATTTCCTATCATGGATGTCCAGGGATCATCTACTGGATTTTCTTGTTGATTTATGGTGTCTTCATCTGGACATTTAAAGACAGCATCGTCCCCTTCACAGTTCGAGCTACAATGGGAAGTGCAATGAAACTCTGTAAGTGTGGAATCCCCTACAGAGCCTATCGATGTAACTGCACTGAAGTAACGGGCGTGCGGTAATTCCCCACCAGCCGTAAATATTGATGCTGAACTTTGAGGGGTATTTAAGCTGCCTTGGCAGAGTGCCATATTGGGAGGCCGACCCAAAGGTCCCGACTCAGGTTTCATTTGAGTCGTGTGAGTGACTGACTCAGGTCAGATATGTTCATCAAATGTGTCGGATGTATTGCTCTCCCTCATCGTCTGTGAGGTATCCAACACTATTGTGGCATTATGGATATCAATGTCAGCTATTGCCACATCATCACCCATGTCACTCCTCCCCCCTGTGGAATGCACCATGGCCGATATGCAGCCCGTATTCTCTTTATTAATCACTTCAGGAAAGCACTCGTAAGAGAGTGCAGTATTCGCGGCATTGTCATTCACTTTACTCCCATCACTTATGTCATTTTAGCCGCTGCATGAACATCCATACAAAACTCAGTGACTCTCTCCATGCGGTGACTTACTTGGAGAATTTGAGGATCGTTCACAGGCGCTGTGAAGACTGGTGATGGAATTGAGGCATGGCTGATGGCAGGGGTCATGCGGGGGGCTCACGAAGTTTGGTGCGGGATGCAATCACTGCGATGGCTGGAATTACTGATTTATCCAGCAGTGCCACTTCCAGTTTTTGCTGTGCGCGTGTCTTAGCAAGATAAGCGTCTTTCATTTCCAGCTCCGAACAGGCTCCAAACAGGAAAAGTTTGCTGCCCTTCACTCCTCGCTGGGCTTAACGCCGCAACGGCGATGCAGTCAGTCTTTTGTATGTTTGCACAAGGCACGTGATAAGTCACGTGATAGGTCACAGGCGCGTGGATGCCCCAAAGGTTTTGCTTAAAGGGACAATACTGCAATATGCACAGTGGTTATTTTGAAATGCTCTGCAGCTCGCCTCCTACAAGCACTTCCCTCCTTATGGCAGAGGGGGGGCAAAGGGCACATGGAGTTCAGCTGCACGTGAACACAGCTCCGCAGGATCCAAACAGGAAAAGTTTGCTGCCCTTCACTCCTCGCCGGGCTTAACCAAGTTATAATGGCTACACATTAGAGCATTTATTTGTGTATTTATGAATTTTAAGGCATTTGTCATTTCAACAAATCCAAAGTAATCGGTTTTGCTTTAGAATGCAGGGCATTTGTAATGTTGCCAGATGTAAAATTGCAAATATTAAGGGCCCAATTCACAGAAATAATTGCGTGGCGCAAAGGGAAAAAATACGCTTTGCGCTACGCCAAACCTAAGTTGGCGATTCATAGATTAACTTTGTGCTGGCCTTTACCTACTTTGCGAAGTGCTGAGCACTTTGCACGACCCAAAGTGCAAGGCTGTGCTGAGCTCTTTGCCTGACCTAAAGCGCAAAGCATGGGAAGGGCCACCATAATGAAATAAATAGGGGGAGGAACGTGCATATTTCTCATACTTTTCGCGAAATGAGGAAGAACGAGGAATAACGTGGGTATGTTGAGGAACGCACCATGCAACCAACAAACACGCCCTGTAAAGAGCAAAGAACATCCTATTGATGGAATTCTATGTGCAAGTACCTGGAATCCAAAGTAGAACGCACATCACATAGTCGTACCACCACATGATACACGTCGCAACATACAAAGTGCAAAGAAAGCCCAAGTATAAAAGCGCAATGCATCCCCATTAAAAATAGGACTTCCACAATGTTGGACCGCGCTTTGGTGTCACTGATCCTACATCATGGATGGAGGAGGAGGATGATGATGAGGGCCAGAATCATTCATCCTCGAACAACATTATTCGGAATGCCAGACGAAGAGGTTTATGCAGGATAAAGATTCCCTCACCATGTCATCCTTGACCTGGTCAGGTATTGGGAGAATGACCTTGCAGCACCCACCATTTGCTCTCATGCTCTGACACCCCTGGAGAAGGTGCTAAATGCCCTTCATTTCTTGGCAACAGGATTATTCCATTGCACCTCAGTGAATGTCGGTGGCTTATCGCAGCCCACACAATCCTAGTTCCTTCAACAGGTATGGCACTGCATAACAGCACATATGCGTCGCCAGATATACATGCCGCACACGCTGCAGGAGAGGCAGAGAGTGTGCCAGGAATTCTATGCATTTGCACAGTTTCCACAGGTTCTGGGAGCCAATGACCACCCCTCCCCCACCCCGAGAGGTCAAGCACAATTTCAGAACAGGAAACATTGACACTCCATAAATGTGGTGGCCATCTGTGGTGCCAAGGTCCACATTATGCATGTGAATGCAAATTACCCAGGATCCATGCATGACAGCTACATCCTATGACATATCCCCATATATCAGGCCCTTGCATCACAAAGTTTTGGAAGTACTTGGCTGCTGGGTGAGTATCAACTATCACACACATACAAGCAGTCACATGACACACAGAAAAACAAACAATGACAACTAATGCTAACAAAAACATTTCCACCTTTGCAGGGGACAGTGCCTACACACTCTCACCATTTCTGCTCACACCTTTTAGGAAACCAACGACCCCAGTTGAGGTAAGCTACAAACCAGCACACATAGCCACTAGGGGTATAGTGGAGTGCCCGTTCCGGGTGCTTAAGTCAGGCTTCTGCTCCTTTGACCACTCAGGTGTTGTATTTCGTATGCACCACCTGAGGATGTAAGACCATCATTGCATGTTGTGACCTGTGCAATATTGCTACACGTTGTGGCATAGCAGTGTTATTAATAGTATTATTATTATTATTATTATTATTATTATTATTATTATTATTATTATTATTACATGATTAATATTATGGTATTTATTGAGCGCATACCTAGCTCCAAGAAGCAATAGAGTGAATAGAGGTAGGCAACACCACAGATACACAATAGAGTGCCTTACAGACATAAGCAACAGTACAACTTGCATAACAAAGCAGTTTTCAGAGATAACAACAGAACAGATATTCAGCACCAGCTAGGATACAGAGGGGCACAGAGGATGGGTGCAGCTGTACAGAGTGGTGGGGATGATATGGGTGGAAGGTATCTAGTGAGTCAGGTGGCATAGGGGAGCGATGTGATGGGCCTTGAGTTATTTTCTGAATTGTAGAAGCATGTGGGCGAGTCTGATGCTAATGGGGAGGAGGTTCCATAGTCCTGGGACGTAGGCAGAGAAGGCCTCTGGTGGTGTGCTGTCCGCCAGAAATGCTGAGTTCCTCCACGAGGTAGCTGGGTGACTAGAGGTCAACTGCTTTATAGATGATGCACCAAGACTTGAAGGTGATTGGGGCATGCAGTGGGAGCCACTGAAGATCAATGAGGGTTGGGGTGATGTGGTTGCATCTGTGCAGATGCTTGATGAGGTGTGCAGCCATGTGTAGGGCACGTCTTAGGGGCACAAGGGAGGACTAGTGGCATAGTGGAGTGCCCGTTCCGGGTGCTTAAGTCAGGCTTCTGCTCCTTTGACCACTCAGGTGTTGTATTTCTGCATGCACAACCTGTAATATGTAAGACCGACCATCATGGCATGTTGTGACCTGCACAATAGCGCTACACGTCGTGGCATAGCTTGAATGGTCAATCCTAAAGCTGTCCGCAGAGAGGAAGGGCTTGATTTTCTGCAGGACGGAGAGCTAATACCAATCTGTCTGAGTTTTCTTAGCTATGTGTGTCTTGAAGGAGATGTATGTGTCAATGCGGATCCCAAGGGACTTGGGGCAGGTGGTGAGCATGGGTGTGAAGCACTCAGGGTTCATGGTTGATAGCCAGGCTTGTATGTCTGGATGCTCTGTGTTATTGGTGAGTAGTAGGAATTCGGTCTTGTGGGAGTTGAGCTTCAAGTATGCACTGGACATCCAACACTGGATCAGTGAGAGGCAGGTTTCGAGCTTGTGATGTCCTTCATGGAGCTAATCCTGATGTATAGCAGTGTGTCATCAGTGTATTGGTAAATGTGGATGTTGTGTGTGGCTAGGTAGACTCCAAGCACCTCCATATATAGATTAAAGATCACTGGGCAGAGGATGGAACCCTAAGGGACTTGACAGGTGAAAGGCAACATTGGTGATCCAGAGGAGTCCATCTGAAAAAACTGCTGCCGAGGTAGGACTTGAACCACCATAGGACAAGGTTGCTGATCCCCCCATGCCGATGTGGGATGTCCGTGAGCGCCTGGTGGTCAACTGTGCTTAAATCGGCCGAGAGTTCAAGTATAATCAGGAGGCAGAGGTGGCAATCAGCAAGAATGTTGAGGGTGTCATCGACCTCCTGTGTGGTTGCGGCCTCCATGCTGCATCTGGGTCTGAACCTGTCTTGGAAGGTTTGGAGGAGATTGTTGGAGTCAATGTGTTGCTGCAGTTGCGCGGCTACCGCTTTCTCAATGATCTTACCTAGGACGGGAAGATGGGTGATTGGGCGATAGTTACCTAGGTTGTCGGGATCCAGAGTGGGTTTCTTTGGTAGAGAGAGGATTTGTCCTGTTTTGGACCTGGAAGGTGCCTTGAGTTAGAGAGCTGTTGATGATCTCCAAGTAGGGAAGGAGAGCTTCTGTGGTGAGGGTCTTGAGGATGGATGCTGGGAGGATGTCGTCTCTATACGATGTGGTTTGAGGGCAGTCAGGGTTTCTACCAGGTCTTCTGTAGAGAGTGTCTTGAATGTTGTCCAGGTTCTGGAGATTTCGTGATAAGGGTTGTGAGGTGGGTCTGTGGATGCAGAACAGGTGTATATGTGATGGTGATTCTTGCTTGATGGCATTGGATTTTCTGATGGAGTGTGGTATGGCAGGGGCGGGTCGTGGGTTTACACAGTGCTTGACCACTTTGAAGAGGGCTCTGCTTTTGTTGTTTGCTTCTGCTATGGTGTGTTGATAGTAGGTGGCATTGGCTGTGTTCATAGCAGAGGAGTTGCATGAGTGACGCTGCCCTCAGCCACAGGCACCACCCATTCCTGTCGTAGGACAAAGGGCACAGGGACAGGACACACAGAATCAAGTTCCAAAATACTTCACCTGAACTGCAGCCACTGTGGAGTGCACACAGTGAAGCCACATCCCTGATGACCTTCAATTATGAAATGGGGCCAATACAGCTTGCCCATAATAACAACATGAGAATGTGCGTCTGAGAGAAGCAAACAGTTCTGCATTGACTCCCTCACCACCTCCACATAACACTGTGCCTCTGCATTGGGGCATCGAAAGCCAGTGTACAGCAAAGCAAATGGGGACTAGGGTGGAAAAACAGTGCCAGGTGGACCTCTAAGGGAGTGTGGGCACTGGATGAGTCAAGATATCTGTAACAACAAAGGATATCGGGTTGGACTTAAAGGAGTCCATCATACAGACAGCTCATACGAGAATCAATGTACAATGGAATATGCACCTGCATGCGGGAGGCTGTAGCAGTCCACAGAACCATGGCAGTTAACTCCACTGTGGATGGCCACATGTACAGTCCTCCAACTCAAAATGGCCTTGAGAGGGCAATGGCTTATGACGTGAGGGAACAAAATCAAATAGGGAAAAAATCCATCTTGGACTGGGGCCCAATTCAAATTAAGCCCACTCTGTAGAAGCCAGAAAAACAGTTGAAGAGTCCATCTTGAACTTGGGTTCATATCAAAGAATGTCCACCCTGAACAGAGACAAAAAACTCGATAAACGTCTATATTGAACTGGGCTACAAATCAGAGAAAGTCTACCCTAGACAGAGCCAAAAATTGAAAAAAGTCTATCTTGGACGGGAAAAATATGAAAAATAGCCCACTCCTGAAGGGGATTGGAGGGTCTGTAAATGTGAACAAAAAATAAGAATGAAAAAGCATACCCTCTCCACAGGCTCAAAGACAACCAGGCCCTGGTAGAAAAGGTGGTGTAGCTCAACTGGGAACGCCATCAGTTTGTGGATCCTGGAATGGTGCACTCTGACCATACAGTGCCAGCTCCTGGTGTTTATTGACTTCATCCACTCATGAGACAGATGCATGCACGAGGGTCCCAATTAGGACAAGGTCCTGATGATGTTCATGCATGCTCACGTGTGACATCTCCAACTGCATGGAGAGAGTTTGTCTGAGGGAGGGCATCTCTTGGAGGTTGATGTCCATTTTAGCAAACATTTTATCATGCAGAAACTGCTTCAAGGACTCCATGGCTTGACAGTGGTTTGTCCTAGATGCAAACAACTCGAGTTTCCGGCTTGTCTTCTGGGCTACAGCATCTCAGTGAAGGGATTCCTTCAAAGATTTCTCTGCATTTCATTTGGGATTCTATATGTCACACTGGGAGTGCCTTAAGGCCAATACCTCTCCATGTAGTGTTACTACGTAGGTGTTCATCAACTGCCCCTGGTGGTCCCTGGCAGCCAAATACTCATGTGTGCTTGCAGCTGTTTATGAGATGACATGTTCGGACAGGCAATGGATGTCCCTGGCCATCACCTACAGGAATTTGCCATGTTGGGTAGTTGCTTGCAGCATCTGCTGCTCCCAATCTCTGTGTCAGACAGGCACACATTCACCACGTGTGCAGAGACTACCAAGATGAGATTCTGAAGCCCAGGCCCGTTACAGTGGGTGCACCATCATTGGCTGGTGGTCTGCAACCCTCTGTTCAACACAGGCCTCCGATGCTGGGTCCATCATGGGCGAAGGCAATCTTGTAGATGACAAATCCTCCATTGTGGGGGGCTTCCACTGCTGGACCTAGGGTCTCCTGGCTCTCCTTACTCTCATTCAGTGGCCTCAAAGAACTTTTGGAGCTCCATGGCATGCAGACTACACATTGAGGGACCCTCCACCATTTCCCTCAGTATGTCCTCCACATCCCATTTGGCAGCTTCATCTGAAGAGTTTGCAGTCCTGCTGATGATTGACTGCAGCAGGAGGGGATTTACACTGGGCACAACACCCCGGGTTGCACTGGTGAACAGTCGTGCATCTTCCAGCTCCTCTTCCTCCTTCTCACCCTCTTCATCTGCTGCATCATCACTTGCACAAAGACAACATACAGAAGTATTCATACCTGGCAGAACATGCATATGTGAATTACAATACATTCAGGCACAAAATGGGCAGCTACACATGCATCACACATTGTAACCGATGAAACTGTGACATGCAAGGTACAGTTGACTGACATTCAATGGCATGTGCAATCATGTCAGGGCATATTAGGCCGTGTGGCATGCCATGGTTTGGATGATTATGAGAACATAGATACATACAGAGATTATTGAGAGTGGGATTCCCACCAGTGAATGGATGAGGTCTGTGCACCATTACTGAGCCACTACTCTACTCCAACATTGTCTACTTGCAACATTTGGAGTCTCACCTCTTCATCTGCTGGCCTAACTTGCATGCAGGCCATAACCCCACTAAACCCCATCGCCATATTACCCTCAGCCAGATATGTGGTAACCATGCTCAAATGCATTTCAGCCATGTGTGAGGAGAGTGTGACATGGACATGACCATTGTGATCTCCAAATGTGGAATCTACATTACAGCCAATGCTACTCATGTCTAGAAGACAGCCTTGTGTGTCGTCGCGCCAACCTTGTCATTCCTCCATGTCCACTGGCAGCCAAGGCCAGTGAATGGATGACTGTAACATCATCCACACTTTGGTGGTATTCCCTGCATGTCATGATTTGCATTCATTATGCATATTCCACACACATGACACTGCAAATGTTTCCAGTGATATGTGTCTTGAATGCTATTGCCACACGTAGGTGTATTGGCACAGCAAAGAAATCCTGTATACAATGATGTGTACTGCGAGATCAACGTGAACCACTCACAGACACCACTCAACCACCTCCCTGAATGCAGGACATATGATGGAAGTGTACGTGGTGGCATTTCTGCAGTACCCATGGATGGCTAAGGAGGATCTCAGCCAACAGTACCACAACATTTTAAAACATATCATGTGGAAATGGAAGCACATATGAAATACACACATGGCACTCACCTGAAGTGGATGCATAGCTGTCCACTCCACCCACACTATCAGCTGTTCACTGCTGATAAATCCACGGGTACCTCTTCAAATGGAGTCAGCTCTTCCTCTTGTGCTGAACCATCTCAAGTGGCCTGGGCAGAGGCCAGGTCCCCACTGTGCTTCTCCTGGTCTGGCGCTTGAGGTCCCCCATCCTCTTGTGGACCTGTACGGCAGTGCACCTCTCCACACTGCAGGCATTAATCAGGTCTGTGACCTACTGCCACTTTCTCTTCTGCTGAGTCATATTAGTGTACTGCCAGGGTACTGCTAGCCGAAGGGATTAACTCCACATAGTGTTGCTCGGCATAATTGGTGAGGATTTGCAACTCATCAGTGAAGCATGTTTTCCTCATTGGCCTCTTCTCCTTCACCTGTGCCTCTTCATGGGGCCATGCCTCTTCCAGCTCTGCATGCTGGACCCTCTTGCCACTAGTGGACCTTGGTGGTGCAACCCTTGTCATCGTTCTCTCCCTGTCTGAAGACCCTTCCAACTCATGGTGCAGTTAATCTGCAAAGCACCCCAAAAATAAATAGGCTATGTGATGCACAAAGTAATAAAACTATTCTACAAGACTCTGCTAGGCACTCCCAACAAAAAAAATATGATGCGTGATGCCCAACATATAAAAGAGGCATCCAAGACACCTCCAACAAAACAATTAAATGTGCAATGCCTAATTTAAGAAATAGGCTCACGAGGCACCCCCACATAATTGTGTGCCGGGAAATGGATGTTGCAACTCGCAAGTCCTCAATCTCCGTACCATTGCCGCGCACAAAAGGGGATATGTGTTGCTTCCCTTAAATGTCTCAGCATGTCAGAAGCATGTTGCGTGCTATGTGTAGCATGTAAATTACATGGCAGGGCCCCTTCTTCTTATCACACTGCTGCCCCCCATGAGTACATGAACACCAGTTCCTCCTGTCCTGTGCCATTGTTTGCCACCTCCTGTCCTGTATTGCCTCAGAAATTCACCATCTGTTGCTGCCTCCTTGTGTGTGAGTGCCTGCTGTTCCGGCATTGCCTGTTCTCCTGTATCTCATCTGTAAGGCTCTGTGACTACCTCATCTGTCATCTTGGGACTCTGCCTCAAGGGTTTACGAGTCCGCTCTGTTGTCCTCTCCATCGCCCGGAATCCCCAAGGCGAGGCACAAGGCTGCCATCTTCACCTCCACTGAAGTTGAAATCCTGGGTGATCGGGTCCTGGCTAACTATGATGTCCTGGCTGACCAGACATCTGTGGATCTGGGAAAACATCACAGCTGCCATCAATGTAGAAGGGATGGCAGTCCATGTCATGGACCATGTCAAGAAATGCTGGGATGACCTCAAGCAATGGTGCCAGGAGAAGGCTCAAAGAATGTGCCATAATGTAGGGGCACAGTGCGGCCAGCCATCAGCTAACACCCCTTCAAATCCAGCTCCTGGAGAGGTTCAACTCAGCACTCCAACCCCAGATCCTTGACTGCCAGGAACTGATTGAAGCTTCTGGTAAGTATCCATGAGGTGCACTGCTCTACATTGCTTGTGGGTCCTGCATGGGTATACATGATTTCAGATAATCCCTTCTGTACACATCATGTGTGTTGCACTAATCTCCTCCGGCATGCTTTCTCATGCCGATGCTGGGCGTATATAATGGCAGACGCCTGTGAAGTGTAAAAGCTTAGGTATGTCCACTGTCAACTCTTGGTGAGTAAGTGCACTCATACACATGCAAAGTTAGTTGATGACAGCAAGTTGTCATATAGGTACAGATGCCAGATTGAGATGTTGGGGGCATGTGAGGGACATACATGTGCTACACCTCTATGGGTTGCTCATTTGCAAATGAAGATTGAGTCATCCACACTCAGCAGCTGAAACTGACACATGTGTATGGATTTCAGGTAATGACTTGGTGCATTGAACTCTCAGGGATGGCTGTGTGATCTATTAGCCCACTGCATGAGGGGCCAGACATGACGTGTCATCATGGCATTTCTTTGGGTTGGGAGCAACAGCACTGCTGCTCATTCCTCAAAAATGGGTGTCTGTACGTGTTGAATGCTTTCAGGTCAAATATTCAGGGCAGCAAGTTGCAACATGTTATTGGATGTACAGGTGCCCAAGAAGGTCTCATTAGAGCTCTCTAACCGCTTGCATTGCCATGCTGTGCAGAATTGTATTATGACTGGGTCAAGGGGTCCTGCATGGCACTGGGTAGATTGACAGCTATGGTGTACACAGAAGTGCACTCTACTTGCCATGGGAGGTCCAGCTATACTCCCAGGCATCTGTCCATCCTACCAACAGACCCACTGCTCACTCCCCTACCACTATGTTCTGCCTCCTGGGGCAATGCTGTGGGGGGTAGTCTTTACCAGGAGGCCAGGGGCATGGGCCACCTGTGCCCATCGTGATTCTTTGAACTGCTAGTTGTCTACTCTCCATTGTAGGTTATATGATAGTTGTCCTTAGGAATGCATGGAAGGTCCAGATGGCTGCCAGCTAGGGAAGTCTGGATGGACTCCGATCTGGAATGTACTCCTGTTGTGTCTATGAGGAGGCATGATACTTTTGACCACACCTCCTCCTCTGGCACACAGGGTACACTGATTACAAGTAAGCATAGTTGCCTTCCTCTGGCTTACTGCTAAACAGTGTGTAAGGGTCCAGTCTGTGCACCACTTGGTGCTCAGTGACACACCCAGGCTCAGCACATCCCCATAATGGCCAAAGGCTGTGCCCCATGCAATGTGCCAGCAGAGCTTTGCCTGCAGGGGGCGCTCTTCTTAGTGTCAGAGTTATTTTCCGGCCTAGAAGGGTGCCTGGCTGACAAATAAACCTCAATGGCAGTGCAGCATGTCCATCTGGCTCCTTGCAATCCACTGGAACGTTTGGCACACTTAGTCCATCTGGGGTTGGACTGCTTGGCTGGCCTTGGCCATTGTGATGGGCAATGAACGGAGCATGCCTGCAAGGGGAGTGCCCCCTTACACGGGTGTCTTCCCCCTCCAGCAGTGCACAGGCCAAACAACCCAGCACCTCGCTAGCAGTCAGATCAGAGTGGAAAAGTGCTTGGCTGGCTAAAGGCCATGCCACTGTACAGTGGTCACATGCCCAATTTAAACATGCCCTTGCCCATCTCCACCCAGCATGTTTTCCCCCAGAATCTGGCCCAACCAGTGCTCTGAGCGGTGCCAGCCCACCCTTCACTACACTATTAGTGGAGATGTGTGTGACAGCTGCCCCCCCCTCTCACTCAAGTTGTGCATGGTCCCAGCCACCCCTTGTCACCCCTACACTTGGTAGAACAATATGGACCATTGGAGTCTGTGTGACGATCCTGTCCACCTAACCCGCATACATCAGGGCATTCTTGGGTCCCGTAGACGGCCCCAAGGGTGCGAAGGTCGGGCTGAGTTGGACATGCAGCTCCCCCCCAGGCATGTCTCCAGCAGGTGCAGTTACCTGGTTGATCCTGCCCATACCATATGCTTGTCTCAAAGAATAAGCCATGCACATGTAAGTACACATGGGCGATACACTGAAACTGTGAATTGCTCATAAAATCAGTTATGGTTGCTTTGATTGCTCCATCTGTCACTTGGATAACTGTGGTAATTTTAGAGCTAATACACCCCTACGAGCAATGACCTCCTGGGATGTGTTCATTCATCAGACCAAGATTACTCCAGGTTTGCCTGGCCGATTTGGTGACTCCAGATGATCTCGGGACGATCGCACGTCCCTGTGATGGCGATGATGCATTTGGATGGCTTTTCTATCAACTTTTGATGCTACTTTCTGTCCCTAACAGTGTGACCATGGGTACAGGGAATCAGGCTTTGATTTTGGAGACAGAACCAGAGAAAGAGCTACCACACAGGAAGGCAGCAGGGGCAGAAATGTTGCCCACTCCCAACTCTGGGAGGTAATTCAAAGATAACAATACAGCATTCTTTGAGGGCCAGTGATTAGAATGAGTGCACTTCAAATCCGTTAGCAAGGATCCATTGGACGGCAAGTGCGGTGCCAGCTGCTGTGGTAATTTCAGCTCTATTCACATATGTTAAAGTGGCTGCAGTTAAAAAGCTCATCATTGAATCTTGGGATCAAGCTGGCGGTCTGCTGCCTGCTGATCTACGGCCTGTCCCAGCCCCTGCCTCTAGGCGCCCCTTGATGCTCTTGACCGAGTGTCCTGGGGGTCCAAAGAGTTAGCTTTGAAAAAATTAAAGTGTTCAAATCAGGCCAGTCACCTGTATACATCTGCTAGGTACAATGGAATAGGACTCTGGTTCTATTTTGTTGGTTTTTGGAACTGGGACCATGATTGAGAGAGACGGCCGGGGGCATTCATATTGTGCCACTACAGGTGAAATTATTGGACTGGTGCAAGATGGACCAAAGTGAACACATTTGCCATGAATGATTCCATTCATCAAGAATAAAAGTCAGAGGTTGGTCGATGATCAGATACCATTGTAGTTCCCAATATAAACAATGTTGACCCACAATCCGGCAGCATTGATCCCATGACCCACAAGCAGCTTCCGGGAAACCAAAGTCTTGTGTTCCCGGCGGGGAGTATGGTTGGAAATAATCGACTGAAGGGCACCACCAGAAGTGGAGCCTGCTGCTTAATTTGACTGAGCACTGAAAACCTCACCTGGTCCGGACACGGAAAGGATTGATAGATGGATAGCACTTTCACGATTCTGTGGGTGGTGGTGCATGGCCCATCTTAGTTGGTGGAACAATTTGTCTGGTTAATTTCAATAAGAAATGAGACACCTCCATGCTAACTCGTTACGTGACCCCCATCGGTCGGTGTTCAACCTCTTAGAGGGACAAGTGGCATTCAGCCACACAAGATCAAGCAATAACAGGGCTATGATGCCCTTAGATGTCCGGGGATGCACGTGTGCTACACTGAATGAATCAGCATGTGTCAACCCGTGAGTAACCTGCTGAACTCGGATTGGGGATTACAGTTATTTCCCATGAACAAGGAATTCCCAGTAAGTGCAGGTCACACGTTTGCATTGATTATTCCCTGCCTTTTTGACACACTGCCAAATGCTACTACTAACTGAATGGTTTAGTGAGGTCCTTGGATCGGCCGAAGTCAGCACCAGCCCTGGTGAAGCACGAAGAAGATGATCAGATTTGACTATATTAATGAAGTAAAAGTTGTAACAAGGTTTCTGTAGATGAACATTCGGAAGGATCATGAATGACTGAGAAATCGGATGGAGAACTGCGGTACCGACCTCGGTTGCACCCCAGGCATGCCCACTCACAGCTCGGGGCACCCCTCGTGCTATGGGGTCCATGGGACTCTTCTGTGACCTTTGCGACTCTCACTCTCTATTCTCCCCTCTGGCCCGAATCACTCTGCAGGGCACACTCTGGATGTTCTGATCTCTTCGGACCTTCCCTTTCCGACCCCTCTCACCACTCCGCTCTCCTGGAGTGACCACTTTCTCCTTTCCTCCAATCTCACTCTTTCTACCCCTCGGGCCAAGCCAACGCCAGCACTGCCACCTACCTTCTCAGTTATCTGACCCATGAAGCGTGTGTCAGTTGAGGCGTTCACTGTCAATTTCTTACCCCCCACACACCCTAAAATGACTCACACCCTGGCACAGCCCTTTTCATGCTCCACTCTGCTATATCTGATACTCTTGATGTTCTTGCCCCTGTCATGAGGATCTGCTTGAAGCCCAAAGCCAAGTGCAACTCCTGGTTTGACTCAGACCTTGTCACTTTTAAACGCAAGTGCAAGATGGCTGAGAGGAAATGGCGTGCTTCATGTACATCCACTTACAAACTGGTATGCCGACTGCTCCAAAGGCAATACTGGTTCTCTGTCCTCACCAAGAAGAGAGCTCATATCCAAGCCAGATTCTTTGCGGCATCTAACAACTTGGCTGAACTCTTTAAAATATGCAAGGAACATGCCAATCCTGCAGTAGTCTCTACCTCTCCTGTCCCTTCCTATGCCCTCTGTACATCACTGGCTTCTCATTTCATCTTTAAAACTCAGGACATCCTGTCCTCTCTCTCCTCCACTCCTCTTCCTCCCTCTACTCCCTGCTCTTCCTCTGGCCCTTCTTCGGCCACCACTCCTCCCTCCTTCTCTGCCTTTCCCCTGTTCTCCTCCGACGAGGTTTCTAAACAAGTCTGATCTATGAAAGTCTCATCAAAACAGGTTCACCCTTGCTCCTCCAAAACCATCAAGGACCAAATTGACACCCTGGCTCCTGCTTTGGCTGACTTCTGCAACCACTCCTTCACCACTGGATTCTTCCTGGATTCTTCCCTTCCCCCATGAGGCACTCCCTTGTGCACCCTTATCTGAAGAAACCCTCTGTCGACCTTTCCTGCCCGGCTAACTATCATCCAATCTCCATCACTCTTTTCCTGGGCAAACTCCTGGAAAAGCTGCCATCTCCCTGCTTAATCTTCACTCTGAATTTGTTGGTTGTCTCCATGACCATCAGTCTGGCTTCAGAGCTGCCAGAAGCATGTAAACTGCTCTTCTGAACATCTGTGAAGACCTGCTCTCCAAACCTCGATTTCACCACCCATTGTGTCCTCATCTTGCTTGATCTCTCTTCTGCCTTTGACATGGTGGACCATGAAATCCTGCTCAACCGTCTCCATGATAACCTGGGTATCATCGATCAGGCCCTGGCTTGGCTGACCTCCTTCCTCTCCGAGCGACCCTCCCAGATCCAACTTGGGGTCCTTCCTCTCCTCTCCTCTATCTCTATCTCTATCTCTACCTGTGGTGTTCCCCAGGGGTCTAACCTCTCTCCCTAGCTGTTCAACCAATACCTGACACTTCTTGCCCACCGCATTGCCGCTCTCTGCCTTAACTTCCAGTGCTATGCGGATGACACTCGGCTCATGTTCAGGCTCTCTTCAACCACCTCTTCTCCATCTCTCATTTATGACTGTCTGTCTGCCATCCAGGAGTGGTGTGCCACCAATCATCTCTGCCTTAACGCCATTACGACCAAGATTCTCTTCATCAGCACACCTGCTTCTTCCTTTCCTGTCACTCTCTGGCCGGCCTCTCTTGGCCCTCCTCCTGTTTCCACCTGTGCGGCTAAAAGCCTCGGTGTCATCTACGAGTCCACACTTCCTTTCTCTCCTCAAATTCTCTAACGTCTCTAATAAGTCACACTACCAGATGTGCCTCCTCAGAGGTATCCTTCCTTTCTTCTCTGTCCCCCAGAAGCTCACTGTCTCCAGAGCTCAGGTTCTCTCTAGGCCGGACTACTGTAACAGCCTCTTTTTAAATCTATCTTCCTCTACTCTCCGCCCTCTGCAACTCATCCAAAACGCGACTGCGGGACTTGCCCTTTGCCTAAAGCCCAGGGATCGTACCTCTCCAGGACTGAAATCTCTGCACTGGCTCCAAGTGGTGGCGAGGATTAAGTTCAAAGCCCTCTGCATTTTCCACAAGACCTTCTGGGGCCTGGGACCTCAATAGCTTCAACTTTCTCTTCCTAAATACCTTCCCTCTCAAGCTAATTGCTCATCTGCATTCAACTCCCTCAGGGTTAGTCACTTCTCCAAGCAGTGAGTTTGTGGTAGATCTCTTTCTTCTGGTAGGGCCTCCTTCTGGAACAGCCTTCCTGTCTCTCTAAGACTTCAGGAGAACCATCTCTGATTCCGGAAACACCTCAAGACCTTCCTCTTTGTTTCTGCTTTCTCTCCTCCTCTCCCCTTCAATCTCCTGGTTGAATCAGAAACTGCACTTGTTACCTGGCTACCCTCTGATCTCAGGCACAGGTACCCCCGCCAATTGCACACCTGCACTGCCCCCTGGCAACCCTGCACTTGGGGATTGTTTCTGTATCCCTATAGCCCCTATTAGCACTTGGCACTTTATGTCTGCACTTACTCTTGCACTTGCCACTAGCTACCTGCACTTCTATTTATTGTTCTTATTTATTTTACTGCTATCCTATGTACCGCACTCCCCCATCACCTTGCCCCTGCACTTTTTCCCCTCTCCCACCCTCCCCTGAACTTGCGCAATCTCAATGTCACATGACCTAGTATGATTGTTGTCTCTATCTTCCCTCTGTCTCCCTGTCATGATCCCTTCCCCTGACCCCCACTGGCAAGGCAGCCTGCCAGGTAGGACCAGGTTTCGGGGTTCCATTATGGCCTTGAAGGCCCTAAAATCTCACCCGAGACTCTCTTGGAGTCAGTCCTGGTGCCTTTGGCACCAGGCTCATAATCACTATGGAGAACATCTTTAGGTTGAGACTATTTTACTTGGAAGTACGTTCTTGGGGGGCTTCAGTCAACATGGAGGCACCCACATAGCTCAGTTCCCAAGAACTGAGCTATGCAGTATAGTGTTTAGGGTGTGGTTGGCCTGGGACTACTTTACCTGGACTACTTTTCCTGAAGACTATTTACACCACATCCAAACAGCAGAACACGCTTCGCGTTATTCTGCTGTTTGCAGCGTAACGCTCACCGTGTCCAGTTGGGCTCCAGTATTCTTTGATGCCAGCTATTCTTGGAACCGCGTGCCTGCAGAGAGAAAAAGAACATCATTATTGGAATCTTACCTGCCAGTAGCATCCTGTCTTCAGCCCATCGTCAGCTCCTGATTCTGCTTACCCGGAGGCAGTCGATCCAGCAAACTCCATCCTCTGGGCACCACATGCTTCCCGGAATGCAGCAACCTGAAAAGGAGAGAGAAGAACGGCATTAGTGAGTGCATACTCACGATTCCACACGAACAACTAAAACCACAAAACTGATACCTGGTTAGTCGCCTCTTTGTCAGCATCATTCTGGAACATCACTGCAATTGGCGAAGGGCACCGCGGCCTACGAAGGAAGGGGAAAGGCACAGGTTAGCATATAAAAGGCAAAACAGCACTGCGCATCGCACATTACTTACCGGGCAGCATCGCCCACACCGCGCCTTCATTTACTGGTTCGTGCTCAGCTCCAACCCGCACAGAAATGCCAAAATCGCTTGCACACCTAGAGAGAAGGAACAAGACATTAATAACAATAAGAGGAAGGAAGGAAAGAATAGAATACAAAGAACCGAATAGAATACTAAGGGCCTCATTACGACCCTGGCGGTAATCGCCCGTCATTACCGCCATGGCGTAATGAGCGTTTACGCCGTGGGACGATGGCGTAAAGAGCGCCACATTACGACCCATCGCGCACGAGCATTACGCCATGGCGGTAATGCAATTAACGCCATGGCGGAAAAGGCCCCTACCGGCATCGTTAAGCGAGCAAGGTGCACTTACGCCACCGTAAGTATCGACCACCGTAAGTAGCGGCCACCGTAAGTAGCGGCCACCGTAAGTAGCGGCGGCCGTAATTAGCGGCGGCCGTAAAAAGTCGAACCGGAAATAGCGTCATCGCGCCGGAACGGGAAACAGCCCGTCGGCCATCTTGAAAAACACAATCCATCGCCATCCTACCAAACAACACCAGACCCAACCCTGACACCTGTCCCAACCAATCACCCACCCTACCAAGTACCCGAAAATGCCTAAATGTGTGAAAAAGGCATGTGACCGCCAGCGCCAGGAGAGATTCAGCCGGGAGGAACTCTGCATGCTTGCGGAGACCCTGCAAGACAACGCAGGTGTCGTTTTCTCCCCGGACATGACCAGGACAGCGATCGGGAAAAAGAAGGCCATCTGGGCCCTGGTGGCTGAGCGCGTCAGCGCGGTGGGGACCGTACCCCGCACCCCACAGCAGTGCAGGAAGCGCTGGGATGACCTACGCATACGGGTCAGAGCCGTCATCTCAGCAAACCGCAACCTTGCCCTGGGTACCGGTGGAGGGTCGGAATCCCCCCTGAAACTCCAACCGTGGGAGGAGATCTGTGCAACCACGATTGGCATGGAGTCCATTGAAGGCGTCGGAGGGATGGAAAGGGGAGCTCCGACATCAGGCGAAGAAGGTAGGTGCCTCAAACAAGACATGCCATAGTCACAGCAGTCCAATCATGTGTAGCACAAGGTTGCCCTAGAGTGTAAATGCAACACATATCAACACTGCCCATAGCCACATGCGAGCACCACCCTGCATACACTGCTGGCACCCGCATACCTGCATCCACATTCCACACTAAAAGGAGACAACCTGCATGGCACTGCCTGAAATCTTCCACTTCCACTGACCACAATAATGTCAAACATTTCATTCCAAAGTCCGCAGACCCATCAATAACGCCCTCCCTCCTTTGCTCCACCACAGGCACAGAATCACACCCAGAGGACCAGGACACCCCTGCGCCAAAGAGGGCCAAGAAGGCCATCAACAACGTCCCTGCACCCTCAACCTCAGCTGCAGTGAGGCAGACCCCACAACAAGCAGCTCCCACTGCAGGCATACCGTAGGTCCCACCGGCAAGCACCCCTGTCGGCAGCAGGCCAGCAGCAGCTGCTCCACCTCCACCGACATTGCCTGCCACAGGAGGCAGGGGGTCAGCGGCCAGCAGCAACATCGGGGAGACAGCTGCAACAGCTGCATGTTCAGACTCGGACATGGAGCACGAGGTCAGAAGCCCCACTGACCAGCTACATTCCCCCTGTTTCTCAGACGCCAGCCCCCATGAGGGTCACTCACAGGGGCACACAGAGGTAGAGGAGTGGCCATCCACCCCATGCCCTGTCCACACTCCACAGGAGGGGAGCAGCCCCTCATCACTCCACCAGCACTGTCCATGGGCCAGCACGGCCAGCAGTCCCTCCAGGACATCACTCAACGGCAGCATCAACTGTCCGCAATGCTGGATGAGCATGCCGCGGAATGTGTGGGGGCTAGGTCTAGCATTGAACAGGCCACGGAGACCCTAAGGGCCGAAGTGGCGCAGAGCACTGCCACCCTGAGGGATGCCATGCAGGCCATGTCCAGGGACATCTGTGCAGAACTTGCGGCCTTGCGTCGTGCGGTCACTGGCCTCACCCACACACAACAGGACGTGCATGCACAGGGGCAGCCAGGGACATCCTCCACTGCCAGTTCTGCGCAGAGCAGCCCCGTGCGACGTTCCGGTCGTAACCTGCGCTCCACAGCCAGGGGTGCCCCGGGGGCCGGCAGAGGGGGCTTGTGACGGCCTGTGGCCACTGTCACAGGCATCTGTTGACACCTGCAGGGGGTGTGTTGGGGTGTGCAGGGGGGAGGTGGGAGGGGGTGTGTTGGGGTGTGCAGGGGGAGGTGGGAGGGGGTGTGTTGGGGTGTGCAGGGGGGAGGTGGGAGGGGGTGTGTTGGGGTGTGCAGGGGGGAGGTGGGAGGGGGTGTGTTGGGGTGTGCAGGGGGGAGGTGGGAGGGGGTGTGTTGGGGTGTGCAGGGGGGAGGTGGGAGGGGGTGTGTTGGGGTGTGCAGTGGGGAGGTGGGAGGGGGTGTGACACGACAGTTCATAGTTTCAATACACTTTTTTCTTTCCAAAAAAGAAATGTGTGGACATTTTCATTGCGTATGTGTGCTTTATTGGTGTACAGTCCACAGTGTGCATGTCCCAGGGACAGACAGTGCCCCAAGTGCAGTCTCCATGCGATAAACACCAGCCGTGTGTGCTAGAAGCAGTGGTCGATGATACTTTGGCGCATGGCACGCCCCTCCTGTGCTTCGCCTCCTCCATGGGGTGCCGCCCCATCTGCACCCTCCTCATCCTCATCGTCAGGTGGTTGCAGTTCTGCGTCAGGGGGCAGGGGCACATTCCGTCTGACGCACATATTGTGTAGCATGACACATGCCATGACGATCTTTGCCACCTTCTCATGGACATACAGGAGTGCCCCACCAGACCTGCTGAGGCTTCGGAACCGTGCCTTCAAGAGGCCGAATGTCTGCTCTATGACCACACGAGTACGTGTATGTGCACGGTTGAAGTCCTCCTTGTGCTGGTTCTGCGGGTTCCGGACTGGTGTGAGGAGCCACCTCTTCAGGGGATAGGCTGCATCACCTGTATGTAGGCGAGAATGTATGTGTCAGTCATGTTGTCTGATCAGGAACATGATGTTCCACCATGGCTCGCATCCAACTGTTACTTTGGCTCACTTCTACATGCACTGATTGATTCACACAATGCAACCAGTATGTGCTCATGGCTCCCATGGCCTGTTTTGCATGCCATCACCCAATGTATGCAGAGGGTTTGTGTGCATTGTGAGTGCCCTTCCTCTTTCTCCGTTCCCTGTGTTACTCATAGCCAGGTGGAGTATGCATCATCCCCCCCCCCTTTCTGCCAGGTGGAGTATGCATCATCCCCCCCCTTTCTGCCAGGTGGAGTATGCATCATCCCCCCCCTTTCTGCCAGGTGTAGTATGCATCATCCCCCCCCCTTTCTGCCAGGTGTAGTATGCATCACCCCCCCCCCTGGTACGTCATTCACCTGCCCACTTCCATGACATTGCACTCACCGAGTAGCCAGGATCTTGGCCCTGCATGTCGCTCCATGTAGCGTGGTATAGTGGAGTTCCTCAGGACCATGGAATCATGGGTTGATCCGGGGAATCGGGCACAACAATGTGTGATGATCTTGTTGGAGTCACAGACCATTTGCACGTTGATTGAGTGGAACTGTTTCCGGTTGTGGTACGGTACCTCCATGGCACGTGGAACCACCAATTCCACATGGGTGCAGTCGATGGCACCAATGCAACCGGGTATGCTGGCTAGTGCATGGAAACCCACTTTGGTGTTTGCAATCTCCTGGGCAGTCCGTGGTAATGAGATGTGCTCGTCTGTGTGCTTGAGGAGGGCATCGAGCACTTGGATGAGTGTTCGTGAGAATAATGGTTGTGAGATGCCATGCAGGTGCCCCACTGTGTGCTGGTAGGTGCCTGTGGCCAGGAAGTGGAGTACGGCCACTACCTTCAGTAGGGGGGGATGGCGGTTGGACTTTCTATCATGCTGACGATGTCGTTGTGTGTCATGTCTACGATGGCGGTGATGGTGTCCCGGTCCAAACGGTACATGGTGTGGATCTGCTCAGCAGTGAGGTTGAATGGATTGGCTCTGATGCGTGGGATTGGGGGCTGCCTGCGTGGTGGCACTGGCTGTGCTGGTGGTGCTTGCTGGGCCTGCCTTGCCCTCCTTCTCCTCCTGCGTCTCCTCTGTGCTGCCTGTTGTTGTTGTTGCTGTTGTAGCACATGCATTGCTATCAGGTCCTCCAGCCCCAACATTGCTAGTCGTATTGGTATCATTGTGGAGTGTGACTGGGTGTGGGAAGGGGTGGGGTGTGCTCTTTTTGTACTCCCCTGAGTCTGTATTGCCTTCAACCTGTGCTGTTTCTGTGCACCTGTGTCAGCTGCATTCACTTAACATGGCCCTTTACGGTTGGTTCGCGATGGCGTTATTTGCACCATGGCGGTAAGGTACTTAACGGCCTGGGTGATGGCGTGAGGTGCATGTCCGCTTGGGTCGGCATTTGCGTACCTTTCCGCCATGGCGCTAAGTACGGTGTGGGCGGTCGCGTGCGCGCACCCTTAGCGCAGTTAGCGGCAGCGTTAACTACGATGCCGCTATTGGCTTCGTAGTTAACGGTCACGGGTCATGATCGGACCTGGCGGAAAACGATGGCGGTAACCATTTACCGCCATCGTTTTTCACTTAGCGCCAGGGTCGTAATGAGGCCCAAAGACTGCAAAGCAGCAAGACCTACCTTAAAGACACTCAAAAGGGCTCGCACCAGTGAAGCAACTTGGTTGCTCACACCCACACGAGACTACGCACACCTGCCACGAAGAGCAGGATGGAGAGCATGCCTTCTAAAGAATAAATGTGAGGAGAGGGCCAAGGGAAGGTTTTGAACCCAAAGGAGGCAGGAACACACCCTACCAGAGACAATTTAAGTCTTGAATCCAGCCCTCCTGTATTTCAGGCTCAACTTCCATCGGAGGCACTAACCAGGGATCGGGGAGAGGGTTTGAGGCACATATCATCCAACCAGAGCTGAGTGGCGTCCCCGTGGATACCAGATGGGCGTAACACTCCCCTCCCTTGCCTCGTCGCACCTTGAAAAACTTGTGTATAGGCGAATTATAAATGCCATATCATATCATATCAGGGTCCGGCCAGTCAAGCGGACCGTAATCAGGGCATATTGTGGACCAGGCTCTAAGGAGCAAAATCCTTTCCATTGGAAGGGTCAGCGACCCAGCAGACAGACAGGGGCATCCGGCAGGGTTGGGCTTACCTGCTTGGACATCCTCAACCATGCACTAGAGAGGATTCCCCGAGTAGTCCCCTCTCTGAGCCAGCCCCTGAGCCGCTGTGCCAGCTAGGTGATCTTATCTTTCTGACCCCCCAGCGGCCAGGTGTTGGCGGGAGGACACTCTGGTTGGAAGGGAAGTCCAGAGTGGGGTCAGCCAGGTGCTGCGGGAAACTGGCTGTTCGTGAAGGATGCCTCCCCAGATCGACAGGGGAACACTGAGAGAGCTCTGAGCCATGTCACAGATGGGCCTACTCGATTAGTGGGCGTTATTGTTCCAGCCACCCACCGTCATGGGTGAGTGATGGCCAGGCTTCCTGGCGCAGTGGACAACCTTCCCTCATGTCCAGGTACCTGGAACTCAGTCCTGCGTGGCCGGTCTGGGGTTTGAAGACCCTAGCGACCCCACCAGACCGCCACCCTGCTTCCTCTGTCCCTAATCTCCATCCACGCAAAAAGTGGAGCAGGAGGTCACGGTCGGAGACGGGTGAGCAGATCAGTCAGGTAGACCCATGACAGAACCGCCTGCCACTGTTGCAGTGGGAAGGCCTCTTTGCTGCCCCCGAAGACGGGCTGAGTGCCTGTAACACGTTTGTTTGAAAATCTGACAGGGTTGTTATCCTATGCAAGCAGCAGCAGGTTATAATAACCCAGAGGTTGTGCCCCACAGCCTATACAAATTTCCTGTAATCCACAGTAGCAGATATCACATGCACTCATTAGTAATGGAAACAGAGAACAGGCCACAAAGAACTTTTGAAACAGCGCTATGAAGTTCAGAGCCAGCGCTCGTGTGAGTAAAGTGGGAAAGGGGAGAAGGGCCATGAGCACCAATAGGCATTGTTGAATGGAGAGCGGAAGATATTTTTTTGTAATTGATAGTACAGCAATTCAGGATGCAAATGTTGAAATGAAGGATGAGGGTCAAAGGGACGAGCGCTACGAAAAGGGATTCACATGGGTTGACAGTATAGAGTATGAGTCAATCAGGTCAGATGCTAATGTAAGAGTGGCAGGGGAGGAGGAGTGGGGCACAGATGAGGATCAGGGGGAAGAAATGCTGCCTAAAGTGACACGAAGGGTATAAGATTCATGGGGTCCAAGACTGAGAGCACAACCAGGCCGTATGCCGGTAGTAACGGGGAAGAGAGTGGGGAAGTCACCACCAGCTAAGCAGGTGGGGACAAAGTTACCATTGTTACACAAAGGTCCCAGCAGGGCACCATATGTGCCCTGACCAGAAATGGATAGAAATAACTTGATGAAGGCACTGCCAGCGCTAGCAACGTGAGACGGTAAGTAGATATATGGTCTTGAAAAACATATTGCAGGCATTACACTAGCGGTAGGAGATATGAACATTTTGTTTGCCACATTGTTAGGAGACTAAGTGGATGTGGGATGTTTCACCCACAGGCCAGGCCCTGCAACATTATTGTGCATTGCTTGCATCAGGAACATCAGAATGGCCACCGGAAAGCATGCCGCTCGCTAAAAATCACCCAAAAGTGTGCAGTAAAAATCTGAAAAATAGGCCATCCACTTTTGCCTATCTCAGTGTTAACACAGGAGACCACTACCAAAACCCATCATTTGGTTGCCCACAGAACAAGGCTGATTGCAAAAGAAACACAGAGCTGTGTGAAAATCAGTTTTTCTTGGTTATCAAATTTGCAAAAATCATGCCTCACAAACCACCCAAAAGATCCAACCTCTTTATTGGGTGTTAAACATCAATCTACTTCAAGAATCCACATAAATACAATCTCCACAGAAGTACACTTATCAGAAGAAAATCCACATTGAAGATTGCTTGCTTGGAAAATTATATTGAAAATGTGTGCAATACCGTTACTCGCCTATGTCAGACGCTGGCGATCTCTAAATCTGACAGGTGAAACTTGTGTCTCAAAAGCTAAATATGAAAAAGAAAGATTTGCTATCAGAAGCCTAAGAGGTGGATACAATTCAAAACTATATTTTAAAAAGGCTTGAATTAAGAAATTGGTTGATGTATTTGTTAAAAATGTGATTTATATTTTAGGACAAGACAATTTCAGACATTGGGCCTCATTAAGAGTCTGGCCTCTGTGATTCCCGGAATTACCGGGGCATTACAACCGTGCTTTCCCGGGAATCACGGAGGCGGAATGGTGTTAATCCCCATTCCCATTGAGTCCTATGGGACTCAATGGGAATGGGGATCATGGAAACACCTGACAGCATCTCGTAATGCTGCCGGTGTTTCCTCAGCCGCCTGCAGGTGGGCGGTGTTAAACCCGCCAGGTAAACCAGGTTTTACCGCCACCATTATTTCCGGACCGCTTGATTTGTAATGAGGCCCATTGTGTTTAAAAGTTAAAGTTAGCCACACTGAGCTTCAAAGACATTCCACACCTTCTCCCAAACAAAGGAATCTTCCCCCTGCTCTCTGCTAAGAAACTGGCAGGCTGGTGTGAAAGGAACTGGGAGGGGCGCTCTGGCATGTTGCTCTGAGTGTAGACAAAGGAATCCCTTGAGCTGAATAGAAATGTTAATTCGGGTGGGACTGACATCAACTGCCCTGGCAGGAAGAAGACCATGTGATGCTCTGACTCAGCCGAGCATTGGAGGCGGGCCAGACTGAAAATGTGGATTTGAAACTGGAGTAAATATATGTTTAAGGAAAAGAATTATAAAATATTGTACCGAACTGACAAAAATATGAAACTTAGAGAATATTAAAATGAAAAGATTGCTCACAGTTTAAAATTAATCTGGAATCGGAGCGATGTTCTGACACTGAACCACGAAAAATGTATTATTGTAGCTATTGTGATTATGCTATGAAGATGAAAATTTACAGAAGTATGCCCAGATGGTATGTGTATGTATGTGTAAAAAATTGTAAAGATCCGAAAATGTGTAACCAACCAAAAGCGCAAAAAACTGTCATTTATGAACCAAAACTCATAGGAAGATAAGATTTGGACAGAAACATACCTTAGGCAATCTGTGATGTGTATATGTATTATCAACAAGTTTGTGATATTGGAATTATGTTTTTTTTATGAAAAATAAGATATACTGTACAGAGACAAAGGGGATGTGCTCTCCCTGAGCCATAAACATGACACATCATGACACACTGTTCCTTTCTCAAATGAGGAGAGGGGGAATTCTTTGACCTATCAGATCCGTAGAGGGTTGGGCATAGACAATCAGCCTCCCCACCCACTTTGGAAAATGGATAAATAGGGACTGTTGAGGACAGGCAAAATACACACTTTCACTCATCAACTGATCCACTGGTGAAGCACCCTGCAGGAAGAGCCAGACTCCAGAACCAGACTCCAAAATTCTGAAGCAGAAAGGCCCAACCCGAAAAGCTGAACCCTTTTCAGCAGGCCTTTAAAATCTAGCAACCTGATTTTAACCCCTAAACTTCCACGGGGCTTAACCCATTCAACAGCCTGGCTGAGCTGTTTTGCTGCTTCTGGCCAAGAACTCAAGATCCAGATCAGTCCAGCAGAGCTGTAACCCAGAACCCGTCAGATCCAGTCCAAGAGGCCGTGCAGACCAGAGGGCATTGCTGAGAGCAGAACCAAGCACCTGAGACCTTTCCGGTGGTGAGCGAATCCCAGTCCAAACCGTTGACCAGATCTTTGACGGGCCCATTCCATTCCAAAGCCATAGTAGTAATTATTTAGTACAGAACTGTCCATAGTCATCTCTTAGTTTAAAGTAATCCTATTCAATCCATTTCAACCTATCCAGAACTGTATTATAGAATCTTGTGTCCATCCTGAATCCTTCTCATTATATAGTCTGTGATAATTGTAGTGACAATCATCTGTGCGCTGATATTTTTCTGAAGAAAGTCAAGTGTCCTGGCGGACAGAAGTCAGAGCAGAAGGCGCCTTGTTCTGCAGGCTGTCTCGTTGGGTATCTTGAACTTTCATAGCCCCTTAGTATAAGTCCATCTTGGTTCTTAATGTTTAAAGCGCATCTTTCATTTTTGAAATCTTGACTCTTTTCTAAGAAAAATCGAAATTGATTAAAACCTCTGTAACTTTTGAACTGTATGTCATAGAAAGAAAACATCCTCAGCTTTCAAACGAACCCAAAACGACATTCCAATTCCTTATAGTTCTTCCGTAATTGCGTTTCTCGCATGCGGAAAAGTTGCAGCGAATTTGCATTTGCTCAATTTCACTCCATATAAAATAGCTATTTCTTGCTTTCAACTTCTGAATTTCGTCTTCCATCTGCTCATCATTCTTCAATCATTGCTAGTGTCTACCTGAACCAAACCAAAGTAACTCTCACTAGTTCTGAATCTCATTTAGCGAATAAAAATCATTTTTAGCATTTTCCCATTCATCCAAACCACATTAAAAGCAATTGACCTGTTTTAAAATCATTTCTGTTCTCTCTAAGCTTGCTGAGGGGAATCGGGATTGAAATTGCAATTGATGATGGTTAATCCTGAAACCTGTGTGCCCTCATTCCCTCTCTTCATATTGCATATTGGGGGGAGTGAGTAGTCACAGGGGAAAGAGTGATCCCATTGTCTTTGATTGAAGTCATATCAAGTTTTATTTCTGTGTTGCATTCTTTCCTATCATTGCATTTCCTTGAACCATACAAAGTTATTCTCTGCTACATTCTTCTTCCTATTCCTACTCCCAATTGATTAAAGAGATTGTTGATATTGTAATATTACCCATTGCTGATCATTGCATAAATATTCATAAGTGTGACATTCAGATATTATTCATATGTATAAAAGTGTAATCCATATATTGTTCAATTCTTCAAATAAATCTTTAAATTTGCAAAAACGAACCTACATCTTGGCTCAGTGAGGCCAAGCGGGATTCAAATAGAGGAGCGTTATATAAGGGTACATCATCCAGAATTAAAAGAACTTTTGACATAAAAATATATAATAAGGGTTTCCATTGGGCAAACCATACTAGGCATTGACTTAGTTGGAGTGCTGGGTTGAAACCGCTTACAGATTGGGGGCTCGTAGCAGGATTTCTGGATTAGGTCTACCACTTGTGCAGCTTAATACAGTGTGCTAACTGACAGGATACATAAATCCTGTTGGGCTACCACGCTGTGTTACACTGTAAAAGCACCCCTCAAAAGTGAACGCTCTAAGAAAACGGTCTGTTTTGCAAAAATAAAAAAAAAAATTTCTATAAATCAGGAAGGAAATTAATATTTCCAAAATGGCGACATTGGTAGACATTAAGATGGCTAGAGAACACATCTTACATAAGTTATTTGTGAGAGGTGAATGGACAGAGCAGGATCAGAATGTGTGGTTGCAGGCAATCACACAACAGATCACTGCAACAGGGTTAGATACCTAGAAAGACCAGGGTCCCTTACATGTGGCCCTGAGTGAACTGTATATGGCCCCTAAGGCCAAGGATGAGCAAAATAAGATTGCCAAGATAGCGGCATGTCTATATTTATCTATGGGAGCCATACAGGATAAACATGCTGAAGGCCAAGATATGGCAAGTAGGCAACTGATGGCATTAGAAAAGGCCCAATCTGATCTGGACTCTTCTGAGCAGAGGCTGCACAGGAGCCAGGAGTCAGAAAATGAAAGCAGGCAGGATATAGTTAAAATAAAAGAGGATATGGGTAACCTGCAACAGGAAAAGGCAGAACAGGATACCAGAATTCTGGCCTTGCAGAAGGAGTACCAAGAAGGTTTAGACTCCCTACTGCAGAGCCAGAAAAAGCTGGAGCAACAACTGGACTTCAACAGGGTATGCGCAGAGCAGGTAGTCACCCTGCAAAGCCACCTAGATAGAGAGAAGGCAGAGAGCAACAAATTAATTCTGAAAGACCTGGACACCCAGGCAGAGTTTGATGAAGAGCACCAGAAAGCTGGTGCCCTTCAAAGACAGAGGGACGACCTGGCAGCACAGAGGCAGGCTCTTGCACAGGAAAGGGACACCTTAGGCCAGGAAGCCTGTCACATAAAAGGGAAACTGGAAGAAAATCATCTGGCCCTCCAGGGAGTGGGTGACCTCCAAAAAGAGCATGATAGATTGTTAGAGCACACCAGGAGGGTGGGAGATGCTCTGGCAAGGAAGGAGCAGGCCAGTATGGACAGGACTCAGGAGGTAACCCTCCTGTAGCAAAGACTGGACCAGTACTCAAAGACAAACCAGGAAGCACAGAGAGAAAATGAGGCTCTCTGTCAGAACAATGATAGGCTCCACAGGCAGGTAGCCATGCAAGAGAGACTGATACAGACTAGTAGGGCCTTGACTGAGTAACAGAAAGCTCAGGTTCTTGCATGGCATCAGGGAGCAGGGGCTGATAGTGATGAGGTTCGCTGGGAAAGGGAAACACCTGAGCATAACCTCAGGAACCCTAGTACCAGATGCCTTCACCTCTCCCAGTCCCTGGACTCTGCCACCCCCATGTCCACTGGCACACATGAGCCCAGGGCCACGGGGAAGGCAGATTACTATCCAATCAGAAGTATGGGGCTCATAGACCAGTATCTCCAAGGAATGGAATGGGCGGGCATCTGGGTATGGGTACCCAAGCACTGTGAAATTTAGTGGGGAACTCCAGGAGAGTAGGCCCACTAAGGGCATCTTGAAAACCTCTGCCCAGCTAGGACAGTGATGGGGTACCCATCAAATCCTGGGAGCAAGGAGGAATCAGAAGACTCCTCTGAGTTCCCCAGGACACAGGAGACTAGGTCCCCACATTCTGCCAGCCATTCCCAGGCTCGCAGAATCCAGGAGAACCTGGAAGACCAGACGGGCACCTCTGGGAGCAGTGCCTCTGAGTCAGAGGATGATTGGACCAGGGTTACCCGAACCAAGAAGGCCAATAAGGCAAAAAGGACCTTGCTTAAGGACCCTTTAAAACAAATCAAGGCAATAAGGAGCATCATCACGCCTTATCATAAGAATGCTAAGTATTCTGTTTGGGAGCACTTAGAGCTCTTTGAGCAGATGATGGAAACTTTCCATTTGAAAGTCAGCAGTAGCTGCATTCAGTATGTGAAATGGACCTTTTCACCAGAATACTCCAGTTTCTTTGTGGGGCTGGAGGACCAAAATCATTCAAGATGGTCCACATATAGGGTGGCCATCTTGAAGCATTTTTCTGTTCACAGAAATCCATAAGAGGCTCATAAGGCAGCCTACAACTTACAATGTGGGGAGGATCAGGCCCGACAAGAATTTGTGCAGGAGTTTTAGCGTGCCTTTGCGCAGACTACCAGAAGGGTGCGCACGGACAGCAAAGAATTTGTCAATACTTTTTTCCATGCTCTACCAAAGTACATCATGAGAAAATATCACTAGACTGCGTCATTGAACAGGCCACCCGAATTTGAGGTGCAAAAGCCCATAGACAACAAGAATACTCAAAAGAGCCCCAAACCAACCAACACCTCTGCTGCTGCTAAGGTGGCAGAGGTAAAGGTTGCCCCCATTTTGGATTTGGAGATGGGGTGGCCTAAAAACCCGCCTGCACAGCAGAATTATTCCAAGCCCAGAAGGCCCTCGGCCAGTCACAGACAGGGAACCAAGGAGGTAGTCCCACAAATGGGATCCCTCACTCCCCTGACTATGTAAGTCCCCGCTACAAGGGGAACCCACCCATCCTGGGTTATGTGTGGACTCCTCCTGCCCAAAGGGGGGTCCAACCAAGCACCTAACCCATGGAACATCCCTCCTCACTTCCTCCAGGAGGGCATAAATTCCCCAAATCCTGGGCAGAACATTTTCCCTAGGTATCCACAAAATGTCTAACCCCAGAACAATCCATCCTTCTTTCCCCACTTTCCTGAGCCCAGACAACCTAATACATGAGAGGGGAGGCCAAGGGTGGAGGGGTACCCAAATCTTCCCAACCCAGGGTACTGCCAGAGAAGGGATAGATACCCTTCCCGGGATCAGCCCAGGGGAGAAATGTGAACCCTGTATCAGCCTGAGCGGGTGTCACAGTTAGAGCGCCAGGTCCAAAATATCGCACAGGATCTGGGTTGCATGCGGAGGGCTCAACAGAACCCTCAGGTGGGCATGCCGGCACTGAATGCCCCAAACCTTGGACCTGGTGCTCCAGAACAATGACGGGGGAAGCACCCCGACAAACCACCGGTTCCCAGGGAGGAGGCACAAGGGGAAGGGGGGTGTAAAGCCTTTGAGGAAGCTTGCTGCCCCGCTTGTGAAAAGCCCCTGGAAACCCAGGAACCGGAACCAAAATCTCCTGCCCCTGAAAGTCTGCCACCCAAGGAGGAGAGAGGGGGTAGGAGAAACAAAGGACCCAAACAGACCCATTTTGTGGAGGAGGTACAGATCTTCCAATTTGAAGGAGAGGGATCCTCAGAGGATCCTGGGAAAAGGATCTTCTCCTTCAAAGATGTGGGAACTCCACCCAAAGAAAAATGGGTCCCAAAGAATTCAAATACAGACTGGGTAGATGTGGGGACTGAGCTAGCGCCGCCCATCATCCCATCCCAGAACAAACAACATGAAAATCCTCTGGTTGAAACCCATCCTGGTGACTGCCTCCAAAAAGGGGAGGGCGGCCCAGAACCGGAACCAGGGGAACTCAAAACTTCTCCCATCTCTAGTTGCCACCTTTTTCTTTCAGATTCCCAAGACTCCCCACAGAATTCCTCCCAAATCTCTTCTCTCTCAATGTCCAAAACTAAAAAACTAGCCCACCAGTTGTCCAAAAATGTGCATTATCTGTGCCCCCTTGCGGAGAAGGAGGGAAGATACTATGCCCCGGTTCAAGAACAGTGGCAGGGTACAATTCTGGCACTGGTGGACACTGGATCCCAAGCCACCCTTCTGTCCAAAAAGGCCTTTGATGAACTGAATTCAGGAAGGGGGGAGAATTATCAAATTCCTCTCACCCCTCTTCCTGGACAACTTCAGAACTTTGACGGGAAGGAAATTCCTGTTGAGGGGACTCTGGATTTGGACATTAAAATTGGGCGACACAAGGTGAAGCACCCGGTCATAGTTGGGACTCCAAAGGGCACCCCTTGTTTACTAGGGAATGACCTCCTGCGAAGGTTGTCACCCCTAATAGACTGTCTAAACAAGGTCCTCTGGACCCAGACAAGCCGACCAATAAAGTTAAAACAGAGTGTCAACCATGTTAGTTTAAACGGCACATGCCACATGGTTGAACAAAGATCTGGCCAAGTTGAATTTCACTTCCAGAACAACCAAATTCCAGACGTGACAGTAATAACAGTAGGACAACAGACTGGGGATGGGTGGTCCTCTCTATATCTGAAAGTCAACCTTCCTTCCAGGTTAAGGTGGCATTCCACACTGGAAGGAAACACTCTGAAATTCTTTACCAATCCACAATCAGACATTCCCACTCCTATAGTCCAGAAAGATGAAAAATCAGCTCAGAGCCTGGCTGATATTCAGCAAATTGGAGAGCAGTTGTTTATCCCTGTTCAGTTAAATGAAGGGAAGGACTCTGTTCTCGCCCGAGTGTGTGTGAACAATGGTAAGAGCTTCATCAGTGAAGCCATGTTCCGCCAACTCCCTCCCAAAGGATCCAGCCATTCCCACATTTAGACTGATAGATAAATGGAAAATGGATCTGGAAGCACCCAATTCCAAACCTCTCCTACCAAGCAGGTGTATGCTCAGAATATCCATATGAAACAAGAGCATAGTCCATAATTGTTGGGTCGTGCAAGATGTCACTGCCGCCTTTTACTTAGGCAGTGACATTCTCAATCGCTTTGCCATTAGTTTGGACCTAATAAACTTCAAAGTTTGGTCCCGATTAGCTGATAATCCCATGGGCTTTGATGATCCTGGGAAAGTATTTAGGTCAGCTCAACTTCTGCCTTATGCAGTTGAAATTCAGATTGGAGAGGAAGTCACCATCCCAGAAAGGACCCGACAATTCTCCCTGGAAGTGAAAGTTAAAAGAGGACAGAAATTAAAAACCCTGATGCCTATGTTCAACTCAATGCTTCTCTCCAACAGCAAGGGTTGGGGATAAACCCAACACCACTAGTCAACATAGAACATGACACCATTCCAATAGAGGTGGATAACAGCGACTTAAAGAGTATCACTCTAGACGCAGGCACCATTATTGGAATGGCGGTTGATGACCGACATTTTTCATTGATTTATGAAATGAACTGTTAGGACCAATCCCCAAGGACTGTTTTTACAGTGACAGTGATGACAACACAACACCACACAGGATCTTTACCCGGCATGGGGGATCTTCCTGGTGTACACTTCTTGCCCTTATGGTAAGGAAGATGTGACTTGTGACTTCAGGGGGGATGAGGTGATTTTACAGGTCCATGAGGGCTGCCTTTCCCACCTGAAGCCACCAGTCCAAATCAGTACTCTGACCAGGGACTTCTCCACCCAGCTGGAGGAAGCTGCTGAGATAGCAAAACCAGAAGTCTTTCCAGGCTTCAGGTAGATGGTTGAAGAGAGAGTCAACCTAGCTGATGCCTGTGAGACTCTGGAGCAGAAGCAAAAGTTGAAGCAAGTTTTCTTGGATTTTCAAGATCTCTTTGCGGTGGACTCATATGACTGTGGTCGCACCGACATCCATACAACAACAATTCCCACAGACCCTGGCATGACTCCACTGTTTGTGAAGCAATATCGCTAGCCTCTCGCAGCAATGGAGTCCCTTACTGAAATAATTAAGAAGCTTGAGTCCCGTGGGATAATCCGTCCAGTCCACATCAGCTTCAATAATCCGGTGCTGGGGATATTGAAGCCAAATGGCCAGTGGAGACTCTGTGCCGACCTTAGGGAGATCAACAAACGGGTCCATACTTCCCGATGGCCTCTTCCCTACATTGACCAAGGGTTGGCCCAGATCCAGGGGTCACAGGTATTCACTGCAATAGACCTGACCAATGGATACTGGACTGTACCTGTGAGTAGGGAGGACCAATACAAGCTGGCCTTTACCTTTGGGGGGCAGCAATGCACATGGACCCGGACTCCCTTTGGATACCTCAACTCCGGCAATGAGTTCAACATTTTCCTACATAAGGTCATGCCCGACCTGGGTGAAAGGGGTAACCTGGCCTATGTAGGTATGTACTCATCAAAAGTTCAACTGTGGAGGAACACATAGCGGAGATCCGTTATGTTCTGATACAGTTGAGGGCCACTTGAGCAAAACTTTCCTTTCAAAAGGCACAGTGGTGTATAACCCGTGGCCATTTCTTGGGGCATGAAATTACTCCTCAGGGGCTCTGTACCCAGGAAAAGAAAGTGGAAGCACTCCAGAAATTGAAAGACCCCACAATTCTGCGGGAACTAAGGAGCCTCCTTGGACTGACAAATTACAGTAGAAAGTTCATTGAGGGCTACGCAGAGATCACAAGACCCCTGATTCATCTTTTGAAGGGGGCGGGTCAAGTGGGAATGGGGTCCCGAACAAGCCCAGGCAGTAAGACACCTCAAAAGAAGCCTCTCACAAGCGTCTTGCCTAGCTTACCATGTTAGAAACAAGGAGTTTGTCTTGGAGACAGGGTTTTCTAATACATGCTTGATGGCAGTTTTATACCAAAAGCAACCTTATCCTCTGTGGAGGAAAAAGTCAACGATTGTGAGAAGGCACTCCTGGCAACGGTGTGGGCATTGAAGAATTACTGCCCGCTCATCCAGGGGGAACATATCATAGTGGAGATTCCACACTAGCCTCTGCAATATCTCCAAAGTGACAGAATCCGGGCCGTAAATGTGAGTAATTCTCGAATTACTTCCTGGATTCTGTCAATGCAAGGCTTTCCTGTTGAGGTCAGATATGGCCAAAACAAGAAGAGTCCCCTCGCGCAAGGTCAGGCTGACTTGCATGATTGTGCCAGAGAAAACTGTCTTAAGGACGAAAGTCTAAAAATCAAGGACAACATGGAGGCATACCTCAATTCCCCACACAAAGTCTTTGAAGAAGACCAGTGTGAGGGAATGCCCACTGTCTATGTGTATGGATGCTCTTACCATGTTGACAACAATGGGGAAAAAGAACGTGTGGCCGGCGTAGGGAATGCATGGGTGAATGAGACCCCAGAACCCTCCGCTGGGTACAAGATTGGACCCCGAAGTAGTCAAGTGGCAGAGTTAATGGCTGTACATCAAGCCATCCTCACTGCTGTCCAACATCAACTCCACAAACTGGTCATAATCACAGATTCGGATTATGTACGGAACAGGTTTGTGGAGCACCTGGTTAACTGGAAAACCAGAGGCATGTTATGTGCTAATAACAAACCCTTGAAACATGGGAAATGAATCCAAAATATCGATGATCTGGTCACCTCAAATGGGATGACCATCTACTGGAAAAAGATCAAGGGTTATTCCAAAGTAGAGGGACCAGACAAAAGTGGAAATGACTTAGCTGATCCGCTGGCCAAAACCTGGGCCATCCAAGGGGATATAATTGAGATCGAGTCCCTTTTGGGGGAAATCCAGGTCACTGCTATCACTAGGTCCCAGACAAATGCTCACAATGAACTCTCAACTGCACAATGGAGTAAGGAGACCCCAGATGCTGATTTGATTACGGCTCAAAAAGGGGATCCAATTATTGGTAAGTTTTATCAATACATTGAGGGCCCTGAGAACTTTCCCCTGACGGATACCAATTACATTGGGAAAGAGGACCTCAGAGTGCTGATGAAATGTCCAAAAATGTTCCGAATCCAAGACGGTTTGCTTGTAAGGAGATCCCTAGCTGGCCATGATCAGTGGATGGTCCCTACCTCATTCCGAAGTCTGATGTTAAGTCATGCCCATGATGCAGCCACAGCCTGTCATAGGGGGTTTCATAGAACACTTGAAATCTTAAGAGAGGTTGCATACTGGCCACACATGGGGCATGACCTCGACCAATACTTGAAGGGGTGTCTTGTGTGTGCACAATTTCAGCCAACATCCCTCACACTTCGTGCGCCTCTCCAAAAGAGGGGAATGACATTGCCATGGTCTGATTTACAAGTCGATTTTATCGGGCCCGTGATTCGCTTCTCTAGGGGAAACAAGTACATGTTGACCATGACATGATTGTTTACTAAATGGGTGGAATGTCTCCCGGCCCCAAACTGCAAAGCAGAAACAGCAGCTGCCCTGATGATCAACCACATCTCTTCAGGTTTTGGACTACCCTAAAGGATCGAGTCAGACAGAGGTAGCCATTTCACCAGCGAAGTAATGACAAAGATATGCGAGATACTTGAGGTTAAAAGGAAGCTACACATTGCTTACCGGCAAGCCTCTAGTGGTGCAGTGGACAGATACAACAAAAACATTGTGAGCATATCAAAAAAGTTTGTGGCAGATTCTGGGCCAAGTTGGGATATTCGATTACCACTTGTCCTAATGGCCATCAGATCTACCCCTTCATCTGCAACCAAAATGTCACCATTTGAGCTGATGACTGGAAACAGGATGGTGCTTCCCCAGCATCTGCTCTACAGGACCCAAGAGCAGACATTGATCAATGCCTACACAACTCATGAGTATGTTGAAAATCTAAGAAAACACCTTCAACATGATTTTGCCTATGCTCAGCGAAACCTAGAGAGATCTGCAGACAGCATGAAGACCCACTATGACTTAAAGACTACTAGAAAAGAATACAATGTAGGAGACCGGGTCTACTTATACAATTTCCAAAGGAATCAGGCCAAACAGCACACATTTTTGCCTACCTGGAGGGTTCCTTTTGAAATTGTAGACAAAATCTCTCCAGTCGCCTACAAAATCTACATCCCAAAGGCAGTTTGGCAGAAGGGGAAGATAAGTGGGTCCATATTAATCAACTAAAGTGCTGCCATCCTAGGCCCACTCTGCAGCAACTGGACGAGTCTTCTGTTACCCCAGAGGGGGCCACTCCAGCTCCATGGAATTCCAACTCTAAAATATTCCATTAATAGTCTATAAAATACATTAATAAATATGTGTCCTGATTTATCAAAATGTATGTGTCTGCCCCACTACATTAATAGTGGTGGGGAAATGTCTACAAATATGTTTTTGCTTTGTCATCCTAGGTCATCATAGTTGATAGGAAACCATGGAGACTAACGAAGGAGGACTACCCGGGGACCGGGAGGAAAGATCCGGGGTCCCGGAGTATCGCTCAATACACACATCAGGTGTGGAGAACTGATCGATCCTCCTTTGACAGAGGAAAAAGACAATGAACTTTGACATTTGTGGAATCAGAAGAGATGAAACTGACATCCCAGTCTTGCGAATTCCCATTGATGGAAGATCAAAGCCAAATCGCAAGAGGGGGGGCTTGTGGGATGTTCCAACCCACTAGTCCAGGCCCTGCAACATTACTCTGCATTGCTTGCATCAGGAACATCAGAAGGGCCACCGGAAAGCATGCTGCTCGCTAAAAATCACCCAAAAGTGTGCAGTAAAAATCTGAAAAATAGGCTGCCATCCAATTTTGCCTATCTCAGTGGTAACACAGGAGACCACTGCCAAAACCCATCATTTGGCTGCCTACAGAGCAAGGCTGATTGCAAAAGAAACACAGAGCTGTGTGAAAATCCGTTTTTCTTGGTTAGCAAATTTGCAATAATAATGGCTCACAAACCATCCAAAAGATCCAACCTCCTTGTTGAGTGTTAAACTTCATTCTACTTCAAGAATCCACATAAATACAATGTCCACAGAAGTACACTTATCAGAAGAAAATCCACATTGAAGATTGCTTGCTTGGAAAATTATGTTGAAAATTGGTGCAATACTTTTACTCGCCTCTGTCAGATGCTGGCGATCTCTAAATCTGACAGGTGAAACTTGTGTCTCAAAAGCTAAATGTGCCAAAGAAAGACTTGCTGTCAAAAGCCTAAGAGGTGGATACAATTCAAAACTATATTTTAAAAAGACTTGAATTAAGAAATTGGTTGATGTATGTGTTAAAAATGTGATTTATATTTTAGGACAAGACAATTTCAGGCATTGTGTTTAAAAGTTAAAGTTAGCCACACTGAGCTTCAAAGACATTCCACACCTTCTCCCAAACAAAGGAATCTTCCCCCTACTCACTGCTAAGAAACTGGCAGGCTGATGTGAAAGGAACTGGGAGGGGCACTCTGGCATGTTGCTCTGAGTGTAGACAAAGGACTCCCTTGATCTGAATGAAAATGCTAATTCGGGTGTGACTGACATCAACTGCCCTGGCAGGAAGAAGACGATGTGACTCTCTGACTCAATCAAGCCTTGGAGGCGGGCCAGACTGAAAATGTGGATTTGAAACTGGAGTAAATATATGTTTAAGGTAAAGGCTTTTAATATTGTACCGAACTGACAAAAATATGAAACTTAGAGATTATTAAAATAAAAAGATCACTCGCAGTTTAAAACTAATCTGGAATCTGTGCGATGTTCTGAGACTGAACCATGAAACATTTAATATTGTAGCTATTGTGATTATGCTATGAAGATTAACATTTACAGAAGTATGCCCAGATGGTATGTGCAAGTATGTGTAAAAAATTGTACAGATCCGAAAATGTGTAACCAACCAAAAGCGCGAAAAACTGTCATTTATGAACCAAAACTCGTAGGAAGATAAGATTTGGATAGAAACGTACCTTAGGCAATCTGTGATGTGTATATGTATTATCAACACATTTATGATATTGGAAATATGTTTTTTATGAAAAATAAGATATACTGTACAGAGACAAAGGGGAGGTTTTCTCCCTATGCCATAAACATGACATATCATGACACATCGTGACACACTGTTCCTTTCTCAAATGAGGAGAGGGGGAATTATTTGACCTATCCTTAGAGTGTTGGGCAAAGACAATCAGCCGCCCCACCCACTTTGGAAAATGGATAAATATGGACTGCTGAGGACAGGCAAAAGACACACTTTCAATCATCAACTGATCAACTGGCGAAGCACCCTGCAGGAAGATCCAGACTCTAGAACCAGACTCCAGAATTCTGAAGCAGAAAGGCCCAACCCAAAAAGCTGAACCCTTTTCAGCAGGCCTTTAAAATTTAGCAACCTGATTTTAACCCCTAAACTTCCAGGGGGCCTAACTCATTCAACAGCCTGGCTGAGCTCTTTTGCTGCTTCTGGCCAAGAACCCAAGATCCAGATCAGTCCAGCAGAGCGGTAACCCAGAACCCGTCAGATCCAGTCCAAGAGGCCGTGCAGACCAGAGGGACTTGTCTGAGACCTGTCCGGTGGCGAGCAAATCCAAGTCCAAACCCTTGACCTTATCTTTGATGGGCCCATTCCATCCCAAAGCCATAGTAGTGAGTATTTAGTATAGAACTGTCCATAGTCATCTCTTAGTTTAAAGTAATCCTATTCAATCCATTTTAACCTATCCAGAACTGCATTATAGAATCTTGTGTCCATCCTGAATCCTTCTCATTATATAGTCTGTGATAATTGTAGTGATAATCATCTGTGCGCTGATATTTTTCTGAAGAAAGTCAAGTGTCCTGGCGGACAGAAGTCAGAGCGGAAGGCGCCTTGTTGGGTATCTTGCACTTTCATAGCCCCTTAGTATAAGTCCATCTTGGTTCCTAATCTTTAAAGCGCATCTTTCATTTTTGAAATCTCGACTCTTTTCTAAGAAAAATCGACCTTGACTAAAACCTCTGTAACTTTTGAACCGTACATCCTAGAAACTTATGTAATTTTGATGCTAACATCCTCAGCTTTCAAACGAACCCAAAAAGACATTCCAATTCCTTATAGTTCTTCCGTAATCGCGTTTCTCGCACGCGGAAAAGTTGCAGCGAATTTGCATTTGGCTCAATTTCACTCCATATAAAATAGATATTTCTTGCTTTCAACTTCTGAATTTCGTCTTCCATCTGCTCATCATTCTACAATCATTGCTAGTGTCTACCTGAACCAATCCAAAGTAACTCTCACTAGATCTGAATCTCATTTAGCGAATAAAAATCATTTTTAGCATTTTCACATTCATTCAAACCACATTAAAAGCAATTGACCTGTTTTAAAAGCTTTTCTGTTCTCTCTAAGCTTGCTGTGGGGAATCGGGATTGAAATTGCAATTGTTGATGGTTATTCTTGAAATCTGTGTGCCCTCATTCCATCTCTTCATATTGCATATTGGGGGGAGTGAGTAGTCACAGGGGAAAGAGTGATCACATTGTCTTTGATTGAAGTCATATCAAGTTTTATTTCTGTGTTGCATTCTTTCCTATCATTGCATGTCCGTGAACCATACAAAGTTATTCTCTGCTGCATTCTTCTTCCTATTCCTACTCCTAATTGATTAAAGTGATTGTTGATATTGTAATATTACCCATTGCTGATCATTGCATAAATATTCATAAGTGTGATATTCAGATATTATTCATATTTATAAAAGTGTAATCTATATATTGTTCAATTCTTCAAATAAATCTTTTAATTTGCAAAGAAAACCTACTTCTTGGCTCAGTGAGGCCGGGGGGATTCAAAGAGAGGGGTGTTATATAAGGGTACATCATCCAGAATTAAAAGAACTTTTGACATACAAATATATAAATAAGGGTTTCCATTGGGAATCCCATACTAGGCATTGACTTAGTTGGAGTGCTGGGTTGAAACCGCTTACATGGACAATATTTAGAAAATAGCGGTTTATCCTGAAATACGAATGGGTGATAACAACCATGATGGGGCACATTATAACGATTGTCGGTCTAAAGTATGGGCTGCCTTAAGAACATCATATCCCGATTCACCAGACATACATTTGATAATGGCATTGACTATGAAAGAGGATGAAGATCCAATATAATACATATTACAGATCCAAGAGATGTGGATGGCTGAGACATGGGAACCTTGGTATAAGACTATAACAATATTTTATCACTTGTTAAAAAAAGGGCTCCCCAGGGAGGTGCAAAAATATCTGGATAAGGTGGTGTTCATTGAGGTTATGGGATGGGCAGATTTCCAGGAAATAAAAGTGCATCATTGCAGGCAAAGGCAGGAGAGAGTGAAGGAAGTGGTGGATAATGTGCAGAAAGCTGAAACTACTACTAAAGGAATTAGCCAACATGAGTATTGAAGCAGTGTTGATTACGGGCCCGCCTGTAGGGCTGGTAGAATCATGGATGGCACCAATGGAAACGAGAATGGTACCAGAGTGGACAGGAGGTAAGGAAGGATGGGGATGGGACTTGTGAACCAGGAACATGTTGGTCATGTGGGATAATGGTCAACAGCCCCAGGATCAATAACAGATGCCCATACCACCACTGATGCAATCCCTAGTGCCCAATACCAGTGTATGTGCAGCAACAAACACAACAGTCAGTACCACAAGTGTGAGTCAAAAATGCTTTGCTTGACTCAGTGACATCACACACACGGGGAATTGCGGTGGGTGGCAACATTTTAGTTTTCCCAAGATCGAACACATACCCAGATTAGGACAGCCCACAGAGAGATTTTGCATGCCCATTCCTATCAGTTACTGCTTAGCAGAAGAGGAAGCACAGGTAGGTGTAAAGATAGGCAACAAATAATAATTTGTTTTCATGATTGACATAGGTGCAGCACAATCAGACAGAAATGTAGTTAATGGACACCCAAGGGTTCGCTGGGGCAATTCATTTGGTACATCTATCTCACAACAGCGGAACCAACACAGGTGTAAACAGCCTTCCTACTAAGTGGGAAAAAATATATATTATAAAACCAAAGCAAGGTGCATTAATGTATGTCAAACAGTTCCTCATTAGTGCAGAATGGGTAGTCTAAAGCAAATAACAGACTTTTCACCACACCACACCTACATAAATGATAGTTGTCAATTGTATTACAAAAACATGTTACTACAATTCATTCAAAATAATGATCCTATAAAATAGTAAACACCCATTCATAAAATCTACACTTCAAAAATCAATAATGTGTTCACCAATACACACCAATACATAAAACATAATATTCAATATTACTTCAGTTTAGTTTAACACCTGCCTACATGTATTTAATTATTTAGAAACATACTATTAACACACTGTATCATTAGCCCAACTTGTACAGGTTTCTGTCTTGATGGCTCAAGTCTGCCGGACATTCATCAGGGCATTCTGAAATTCATTATATATATCATACGGTTAGCTGAGATTTATCATAAAGCTCTCTCTCCCTGATCGTAGATGAAACTCCCTATTGGAACAAAGACACACAATTTAATTAATTAACTGTACATGATCTTGGTACTAGTCCTTAACATTAACCCGTTCCCCAAGGGTACATGAACATACAAAACCATTTACCTGCATGTTTGTCCTGAATACAACCATGTGTGTTGCCGTTAGCTGCCCTCTTAATTCAAAAGGTGACAGCCTATCCTCCTTTTGCTACCTGAAAGAAAAAGAAAAATCAGCCTTACTAGTTCTATATTAAAAAATTGTTTTCCAAATCTTATTTTATGTTTTTGCCTCTCGCAACCACTTGAATTACCTTCAGTGTTGTGTCTTCTTGCTGTTGGAATTTCTCATTCTCAACTCTATGTCAGTGTTAGCTGAAACACAGAATGCATGAGATCAGTATTTTATGCTACAAAGTACTCACTCTGCCCTACCATCAGTTAATTGGCAGACTATGTCGAGAACTTAATTGTTGGAACATGCACCTCTGATCCACACGATTTTCACTTTACAGCCCTTCAAGGAGAGTGTAGCAGTACGATCCCTTTTTCACTGTGTTTGTTCTGGTTAGCCTCTTTTCCTAAATAGGGGCCCCTAGAGGAAAACCCAAGGTTAGTGTTTTCCTCTAGTATATACATATGTCCCAAACAGCCTTATGTACTTTTAAAAACATACATGTACTCCTCCAGGCCCTTATCTCTTCACAGGAGCCTCCTCTAACAAGTTCTAAATATCGCCAGGACAAGGGGGTAAAACCGCTTTATATGCATGCTGTGACATCATCACATTGCGCAATGATGTCATCACATGTGCGTTGTCATGGAAACAGGGTATCAAAATACATGGTACCATGTAGATCTGTAATAAGAACTTCTGAACGGACCAGATTTTTTTATTTGTATTATTGAACACTATAATGCTATGTTAGTATCAGAGCCCACTTCAAAAATAAGCTGAGCCATATTATGCAATGTTCTGCAGAGTATTAATAAGGTGGTATCAGAGGCCGTCAGCATTTATTTTTCAGCCAGCAGTGCCCCAAGATCATGCTATGGGTACCATTATTATGTAAGATCTGGAGGAGGTGTTAACAGCGGACTATATTATAGTGCTCATAAGGACTGAAGAAGAAGGAGATGAGGGACGTACTGTTTTGTGCATTGACCTGGCTCAACCAATGCGCGGGGTGTCAGATGGGCAGTTGTTTCAGGATGCTGATAAGGATGGTAAATTGATATTGAAGTATTGGATCCCTTGTAAAATAATGTTTCAGCACAGGAATGTTCATTGTACTATATGTGTTGCTACCTTCTTGCACACGCACACAATTGCATAAATTACAAATTTAGTACGACAATTAATTAATAGTTAACACATTGTTAACGATTTAGACATTAAGGTTGAGATTAAGAACTTCATTAATTGTCGTACTAAATTTTTAATTTATGCAATTGTGTGCGTGTGCAAGAAGGTTTACGTGGGTAAGAACCATTATGGAACTGTGTACGAGAATTAGAGAACATATTTCTTCTTTAAATAAACAGGATGAGAAGCTACCCTTAGTGAGCCATTGGCAAACATGCCATCAATTGGATGAGGTAAATAATATACAATAATATACAATTCATCGGATTGAAAAAAGCCAAACGAGGAGGAGATTTGCAATTGAAATTGAGACAAACTGAAGCCAAGTATATCTGTAACTTAGGATGTGTTCAAAAGGGGCTCAATTCAGAGCATGAGATGGGTGTATTTTTGTAGACATGATTTCAACAATTTGAATAGCCACTGTTTTCTAACAGGAATAGTTTGCCAGTTTCAAGTGTTCAGTGAGATATGAGTTACTTTTTCATGAGGGTCATGCATCTGGATTGCACAGCAATAATTATTTATTTAGAATGTCACCATGATTTTTTATTACAACAAATAACATTTCTGATTTATATACATTGAATCAGATTATGTCAATTAATAGTTTTGCTTTAAGTAATCCAATCTGAGGTTAGTCATTTTTTGTTGACCTAAGCACCATATTTAGGTTTCCATTGAAGGCTCTGTCATAACTGACCCAATTTGTGTTTTTCAACTCATTGGCATCATACATTTTGTAGCTACATGGACTAGTATCCCTTATTTTTAGTCTAACACTATTGACACCAGTCTTCATTACTTTAATTTTTCATGTTCTATTATTTGCAAATGCCAGCATTTTGGGCCAGAAACATGTATTAATTCTCATCTTATACACTTTTTTATTAGTTTTTAATCCAAACTCGTTTTTTGCTCCAATTCATATTCCGGAGTGAAACACATTTTTATTTTATTTTTTGTGAACAATTTCGTTCAATAGAATCATTGCGCATGCACGTGACATCACACCGTGAGAATGACATCACACGCATCAATGCATATGACATCACGACCTGCATATGACATCACATGCTTTATTTTGAATTCAAATAGCCTTTCCCAAATGGCACTGGCATTGCGCCATAAGAATATTAACCGGGATCCAGCCCCTATGATTTTTATGCCCAGGTAGGTTGACCTTATAATATGTAATAGCACATTCACCAGGATTGTCAGAATCTGAGTGTTCGGATTCGTGACTCACCTGTTTGTTTCTTGTTGTCCTTTTTCTGGTGTTTACAGGCTTCTTTTTCTTGGAGGTGCGGGTCTTGTAAAGGTACGGTCTTGTTTCCGCTGAAGCCAGTCTGCTGGCAGGTAGCGAGCGCTGGAGTTCGAGGCTCCAGCCAGCGAGCGATCCAAGGAGTCAGGAGGAGTTCAGAGTTGCAGGGAGGATCCAGGAAGGATCTAAGACAAGAGAGGACTAACCGGAAATGGATGAAATAGCGACTCGCGCAGCACTGCAAAGGCAAAGGTAGCGGAACCGCTTAGGAAGTGATGCCAGGAAGGGGGCAGGAATATCAGTGCCTTACTGGGAATGACAGCAATAATGAGGATAGGCAGAAAAGATACGCAACTTGCTGGGACGAGGAGCACAGACAAGTGTAGCATTGAGATGCGCTGAGCCACGAGGGCGTGTCCATTTTCAAGAAAGCATGACAAAGGATCAGAAAGACTAGACCATGCAGTTCCAAGGCGTTGGCCATGTTATGAAGGGACGGGTTGCAATAGTAATCATCTTAGGGACCAGACTGTCCAGAAGGGTCAGAATTGCTGATTCATGACAGCATGCCCCCTTCTAAACTCTAATCCGCTGGGCTTGCCTGGATGAGTCCTATGGAAAGGCCTTAACAGATGGGGAGCATTCATGTTGGAGACTGGCTCCCAAGTTTGTTCACTAGGCGGATAGCCTTTCCACTCCACCAGATATTGGAGATGGCCTCTTCTGTACCTCGAGTCACAGATCCTGGAAACCACAAATTCGACTTGGTTGTTGATAAGGAGTGGGGGAGGCCGAGGTGCTGACCTGGTTGATTGGTGAAATGGTTTCAATAAGGATGAATGGAAAACAAAATGGATTATTTTCCAAGATTCCGGTAATCGGAGTTGGAAGGCCAGAGGGTTGATGATTTCAGTCACAGTGAAGGGTCTGTAAAAAACATGGTGCCAGTTTGTTAGGTCTCAGATGCCTGTGCAAGTATCGAGAAAAAAGCCAGACTTTATCTCCAATAGTATAGGAAGGGCCAGGTCACCTTTTGGCATCAGCAAATTTGTTTACGTCCATCCTGGCCTTTTCTAGGTGTTTCTTAACCTTGTTGTGTACTGAAACCAGTTGGGCAATCCAAGAATCCACCAAAGGAGTTAGTGTGGTATGAGGTAAGAGCGTGGGTAAAATAGACGGATTGAACCCCTGAGTGCAAAAGAAGAGACTAGTCGTACTGGCCTTTGAAGCAAAGCACTGTAGATACTGTTCAAAGGTTTGATTTACCCTCTCAGTTATGCCAGCTGTCTGAGGATGATATCCCGAAGGTAAGGCACGGTGAATACCTAACTGCTGACAAAGGAGTTTCCAGAACCTGGAGATGTATTGGGGTCCACGGTCAGAGATTATCTTGGTTGGCAGGCCATGTAATCGAATGATGTGAGTAACAAAAATACCTGCCATTTCTTGTGCCGAAGGTAGCTTGATCAGAGGAGTAAAATGGACCATGTGAGAAAACAGGTCTATAGTAACCATTATGGTGGTAAATCCTTTGGAAGGAGGAAGATCCACGATAAAATCAGTGGCAATCATTTCCCTGGGTCGAGATGGCAGGTCAGGTTGATGAAGTAACCCTACTGGTTTCCTGTTATCGGTTTTGTTCTGGTTACAAACTGCACAGGCTTGTATATATGAACGCATGCCCGTGATCATTCTAGGTCACCAGAAGTTCCTCCGTATTGTTTGATGTGCGGCCTTGATTCCACAATGCCCAGAATGAAATGTGTCATGACAAAGATTCATTATCTTAGTTAGAGTGTTCTGAGTAGGGATAACCAGATTCTTGTCCTTGAAGAGATATCTATTCTTGGCTGATAGTGCCCAGTGGTTATCCTTGGTGTAGTCCTTCCAAATGTCCGAAGTCGGAGTCTCTGAGCGTATGATATCCAAAAGCGAATTGGCCTGGGCTATGAACACCCTCGTCCGGAAACATCTTGGGAAAGGTGCGTGCTTCTTCTGGCATGTAATCTGGTCGTCTGGAGAGAGCATCAACGATCATGTTGGATGGACCGGGAACATGTTGAATGCAGAACTGATATTGGGCAAAGAAAATGGGCCAACGTGCTTGGCGGCTGTTTCTACATTCCATAGACTGTAAAACCTAGATGTTTTGATGATCAGTCTGCACAAGCACAGGATGTTTGGCACCCAAAAGGAGGTGGAGCCATTCTGTGAAGGCTTGTCCAATGGCAAGCCATTACTTTTCCAGGACCGAGAAATGTATATCACTAGGATGTAAGGTCCGTGACAAATAGGCAATGGGGTGTTCATGTCCATCTTCTACTTCCTGTTTGAGGACCGCCCAAATTGCATATTCTGAAGCGTCTGTCTCTACCAGGAAGGGTTTGGTAGTGTATGGTTGAGCCAGGATGGGTGCACATGTAAAGAGATGTTTAAGTTTCTGAAAGGCGGCTTCTTGAGTTGCTGACCAGCGAAAAGGCGTGTCTTTCTTCAGCAGACTGACAATGGGTTGCACTATAGATGTAGGGATGAATTTCCTATAGAAAGTAGCAAGTCCTAGGAATGACTGTACTGTTTAACCGGGGCTGGTGCGGGTCAGGAAAGGATGGCTTCGACTTTGGTTGGGTCCATAGCCACCCCTTGAGGACTCAGAACGAATCCTAAATACCTATCCGTGGACACATGGAAGATACATTTCTGGTTCAAAGATAAAATGAACCAGGCATGATTCAATGAAGGAGCGTAATGCTTTCGGATTGCCATCATATTTGTCCATTATGCCTCCAACAGATTCACTTTCTTAATATGCTGAATCCATTGACAAAACAAGTTATTTTAAGGCTGCATTCTCAGTTTTGAGGTTCTGAACTTACTTCTGAAGACAGTTCCTGCATTCCTCTCATGAGGTCTTGTACAGCAGCCTCCATTGTGGGAACAGTATTAGTTTGCTGGCTTCTCAAACTGTCAAAATCCGAGTCTTCAGATTCGTGACTCACCTGTTTGTTTCTTGTTGTCCTTTTTCTGCTGTTTACAGGCTTCTTTTTCTTGGAGCTGCAGGTCTTGTAAAGGTACCTTCTTGTTTCCACTGAAGCCAGTCTGCTGGCAGGTAGCAAGCAGTGAAGTCCGAGGCTCCAGCCAGCGAGAGACCCGAGGAGTCAGGAGGAGTTCAGAGTTCCAGGGACGATCCAGGAACGGTCTAAGACAAGAGAGGACTAACCGGGAATGGCTGAAAAAGCGACTCGCGCAGCACCACAAAGGTGGACGTATCGGAACCGCTCAGGAACGGAAACCAGGAAGGGGGCAGGAATATCAGTGACTTAATGGGAACGAAGGCAACAATGAGGACAGGGAGAAAAGATTCAAAACTTGCCGGGATGAGTTGTACAGACAAGCATAGCATTGAGATGCGCGGAGCCGCGAGGGCGTGTCTATTTTCAAGGAAGCATGAGAAAGGATAAGAAAGACTAGACTGTGCAGTTCCATGGCGTCGGCCATGTTAGGAAGGGTCGGGTTGCAATAGTCATTGTTTAAGGGACCAGACTGTCCTGAAGGGTCGGAATTGCCGATTCATGACAAGGATCCTAGAGATTATATTATTTCAGTCAGTTTTAGGCTGTGTAATAATACAGCGTTACACCCTTATTTTATTAGGTATCTGTACCTATTACTTGAGGCACGTATATTCTACTGAGCAGAAATCTGACCAGATGTCTGGTTTTGGAGAATAACCATCAGAAGAAGAGCCTTTCTTTTAGCTCTGCGCACACACAAGGTGCTTGGTACTGAGTTTACCAGGAAATAAAGTTTGATGTTGCATCCTATATTACAAGGGTAAGACTAATTACTTTTTTTTTAATTAAAATGTTTTGTTTGATTTTACAAACTTTTCATTTATATTCTCAAACAGTTTTATATAGAGCAATAACAGTAATGAGACAGTTTTTTTTTCAAAACTTTTCCTGTAATTAAGCCTCTTTTGTGATTTCTATCCAGAATTTAATTACTGTGATGATGAGCCATTTGTCCTTTCGTTGTAACAAATGTGCCCATCTCTCTTCTGTCGTCATTGTTTTCTGTGAAATTTAAAAAAAGTCTCTATACAATTCTTTTTTCTCTTTCAATGCTGGGCAAATCATAATCAGGTGAAACAAAGTTTCTCTTTCTTCTTTTTTTTCACAAAATCGACATACAGGTGATATATTGGCTTGTTTGTCGATCATCGCCAAGTAATCTCGTGTTGGTAAGATGTTGAGTCGGAATCGCAAATAGAGATCACGGATCTTAGTGTCTGATAATTGTTTTAGGTATTCGGGTAATTCATTCATTGATCTTACTTCATTTCCACCTTTGAGATTTCATTTATAGCCTGTTTGAAGCTCTATCATTTTTATCCAATCATTAGTTTTTACTTTTCGCTTTGCATGTTGTGGTCTTTTTGTTAGCATTTTGGCTGTGATTTCTTCTAACTGCATTTTCTTTTTTATTTCCGCAGTCCATTTTGAAAATGCTGAAACTTGCATGGCTTTTTTTTTCTTTTAATATTTCTAATGATGGAATCTGATCTTCCGATATTATTGTTATATACAAATCCATTTGCTTCCATAGTACTATGGATTGTGTGGATTGTAGACCTAATTCAAATCTAATTCTGACTATAGGAAATGATTTAGGAAGTGCAAGCGTCTTTCGCCAATATATTCCTTGCATAGGTTAATATCGGTATTACCTTTTGTTTATATAGCAAGGTTGTTGGTTTGGCCGAATATGTTCCATATTTCAAATGAAAAAATCGCCCTTGCCTTGCCAGCGATCTGGCTTTTCCTTCTATATATTAATTCCATTCGTTCTCATTCTTCAAAGGGTTGATCAAAGCACCCAAGTATTTTATTGTCTTCGGTGTATTAATTACTTGACTTTCTAACATAAGATTTCTGGATTGTTGTATTTTTGTCTTCTGAGTTGACAATTTCATCACTTTTGTTTTGTCAATATTGATTTGTAAATCATTTTCCACCATATATTCTTGTGCTTTGTCTATAGTTTGCTGTAATCCTTTCACAGTTTTATCAAGAGTAATGATATCATCTGCGTATATTAATGTTTGATTTGGTTCACTATTGATTTTAGGTGGATTTGCTTTGGTATTTTGTTTTTTTTTCTCCAAAGTCATTGGTGTATAGGTTATATAAACATGCTGCTAGGGGGCATCCTTGCTTAAACCCATTCCAAGTGGGGATGGATTCGGTGACTATACCATCAGATGTTAATCGCACTCGCACAGATGTTTTTGCATCCAGTTTTTTTATTGGGTTCATTATGCTAGAAGGACAACCCCATGAATTTAATTTAATCCAAAGTTTGTTCCTGTTTACGGAATCAAACGCCATCTTTAGGTCTATGAAAAGTGCATAGATTTGTTGATTTCTGGTAAATGCTTCTGTTTTTAGGATGTTCAATAACAAAAGATTTACGTTAGTTCCAATCTTAGTTACAAATCCTGTTTGCCTTGTTGCTTGTTTTCCGTTGATCGCTGCCCAGTTGTTGAGTTTGTTTTGTAAATAAACTGCAAAAAGCTTTCCTAAAGGATCTAGAAGGGCTATTGGTCTATAATTGCCTGGGTTTTTCCTATCACCTGCTTTGTAGATTGGAATCAAGATGGCAGTTGTCCATGTATGAGGTATCTCCTTTGTTTTCTCCATAATTTGGAATAGATGAAGTACAAATTTGACCCATATTTCATTGGGGTAGGCAGTCAATGCCTTGAGCATTGTATTTGAAAGGCCATCAGGTCCTGGGGCTCTAGATGAATTTAAAGCCTTGATGGTATTTATGACATCTAATTCATCCCAGCTAAGGTACCACGGTGAATCATCACTTCCAATCTCTTTGGCCAACTTCTGGTCTTTATTCTTATAGAGTCCTGTATAGTGCTTGACCCATAAGTTAGACTCTACTTCTTGGATCATTGTTTGTTGTTTTGATCAATTATTCATTATTGACCAAAGATATCTCGTATTTTTTATTTGGAGTGCAGTAAGAATTGCTTCTGTGTCTTTTTGTTTCATCATTGCCTTATTCATTTTTATGAAATTGCAAGATTTTTGTTTTTCTTTTCTGATTTGATTTTTATAATCAGGTTCTTTCCTTTTTCCAATAGTCGCAATTTCTTTTGATGTTGCCGTTTTACTTGTTTAATTTCAATATTGTATTGATGTTTATGTGTATGGTTTGATGTATACTTGTGGTTTGAATTGGCCTTTTTGTATTTTTCAAGTATCCAGCCATAATTCAATTTTGCTTGATCTTTAAGAACCATAGTTTCCAGTGAAGTAAGTATTTCTAATACTTGGTTTTGTTGGATTCGAAGTTTGTTCAACCCATTTGTGACTTCAAGTGCTGGTAAATCTATGCGATCAGGTTTGTTTCTTTTTGCAATCCAAGTGATTGATATTTGGTGATGATCGCTTGCAGTGTGCGGCAAGTTGTTGATCACAGTTATTCATTTTTGTAAACTCACTGATGTGAATATATAGTCAATGATTGAGGTGGAATTTTCATGTGTCCAAGTTGGACAAGGTAGGCCCTTGTCATTCATAGGCTGTTCGCATAAGGTGATATTGCAAATTCCCATTTCTTTCGTTCATTTTCTTGCACGAGTTGTCATTTCTTGTGTGGTACATTTGTCCCCTCTTTAATTAAATAGATGTATATTGAGGTCTCCTACAATGATGAATTTGTTATTGGTATTCGACATAGTGATGTGGTCAATTTCATCGCATACTGATTCAATTAGTTTGTTGTCATTAATAGCTGTCGGATTCCAGTAGATGTTAAACACTGATATACACCCGGTTTTCCAGTATGGGGCATGTTGTTGTTATTATCACCATCCAGATTAATGGTGATGTATTGGGTCCACGGATGTATATTTTTTCTAGCTACTATTGACCATGATGGAATGTTTTTCATTAAAATCATCATACCTGATACAGGCCGACCTTGAATCGAAGTTATTGCAGGATTCATCCAAGTAATATAAACTTTGCAGAGGTACTCTTTAGTCAACCCTGTTTCTTGCAGACAGATTATTTCTGATTCTGCAAGGGTTAGTGAAGAATATTTGAATAGGTGGTTAGGTCCTCTTGTATTCCATGATGTTAGAGATATTTTGTTTAGCTGATTTTCATTCTTTTTTGGTTGTCATAAGTATGTTTTCTTCTTTTCTTGACTTTGGTATACTCTTCTGAATTCTGGTATTAATGTTGGAGTACTAGTAGACTCTTTCTCGTTTTTGTCTCTATTTGTTCGCTCCATTTTTCTTTCTTTTTGATTTTGATCTGAGAGCGCTATATTTTTGGATTTCTTTTCCGCCATGCATCTTGTTACAAAGATTTCCTCTGTATTAAATCCTAATTTTCTTAATTGATAGTTCGTTGCAAGTACACGTTGCATAATCTCTTCGGAGTAAAAATCAATGCTCACTTTTTCCATATGATTTTTATTTGGGAAGATGATTACTTTGATGTCATCAGTTCCAATTGACTTCAGTTGAGGTTAGGCTTTAAATAACCGTAGAATATTAGGTCTATTCAGCATCACTGGTGGTTCTGTGGATGTCGTCATTTGAAATAGTGATATTCTGTAAGCATATGTAGAACTCCGTGGGTTATAAAATTTTGGTCTCGTGATTGGTGGACTTCCAGAAGAAACAGATCTTTCTTTTCCTCTTATTCCATCTTGCGCTGCTGAAGAGGACCAGCTTTCCTCATTCGATACATTTGAGCATGTAAATGATAAATTGTCTATTTGCTCATCTGAATCTTGTGAGTTAATTGACGTGTCTATGGTTGTATCAAAGCATTCATCTACGAATATGAATGCCTCGACTTGTGAATTTATGGAAGATAGATTACTTTCTGACAAATCTTCACTTATCACTGTCTCTTCAATTTTAGGAAAGGTTTTTTTGTTTGTTTGATGTATCCTGCTTAATTTCTGCTAATAACTCGTCCAATGGTTCAGTCTGGATGTTATTATCTTTAGGAGTTATTATTGTCAAATTCCTGGTTGTAGGCAATTTCAAATTATGTCCCTGTTGCGCCATGTTCTTAGTAGTATCTCGTTGTTTCGTTAACTGGCTCTTTTCACTTAACGATTTTTGTACAGTTTGCATTTCACGCAAGAATGCAGGAGAGCCCGTTTGCGTTATCTTAATCGCTTTTTTGTGGATTGGTTTGTGTAATGAGGCTTGGTCTGCTGTTCCTCGTTTGGCCAGATCAAAAATGTTAAAGGGAGTACATATTGGTGGTTTGTTATTGCCCGAGATTGACGGGACAGGATTGGTACATAAATCAATAGAAACATTTTGCATTTCATATTGGGTAGTTTGGTCAGAGTTTGTGACCTCTATTTTTTCTTCAGTCTGAGTTTCTTTAGTAAGAGGTGATAGTTGGGCCGGCATTTTTGTTTGTTTTTTTGCTTTATCATATATCAGTTTTTTTTGTTATAGTAGACACAGTTTCCATCAAGTTTTGTTTGTCTATGCGATCTACTCTTGCCATGTCTGCTAATCTTGTTTGCAACATCCTAGAAGTTTCTGCTTCGAATTTAAGTCTCACTTGTATAGTGTTTGTGAAAGATTCAAGTTGGGTTTGTTTAGTCATAATCATTGCCAGAAGGGTTGCTTGATCTTTTGTTGCATCAACCATGTATTCCTGGATTTTTAGGAAAGGAATAAGTACTGCTACCAAGGTGTTCTGTAGATTTAGCATCGTGGTTGGCACTCTCTAAGGAGATTTGGATATGTTCCCTGAAGATTCATATTTCATATTCATAGATTCAGGATTAGAATCCCTCAATCTTTCTTTTTTTGTATTATTAGTAGGTGTTTCTAAAGGCGTTTTTTGCAGACTCTGGTTTCCTTTAGATATAATCGGTGTGGATGTGTTTATCTGTTTAAATTGAGCTGGTGTAAGGACTCCCTTAACTACTTCTGCTCTTTTTTCTTGGGAATCCATTATTGCATCTATTTCTGTAATATCGAGCGACAGCCTTGCTATTCGTATAGGTAATGATTTAGTAAGGTCGTCGTTAATGGAATCCTTAGGATAGTATGTAGAATGCCATTGTTGTTTGGCTATCCGGAAAGGGATATCTTCAGCTTTGGCTTTTTGGAATTTTTTATTTGGTGTTTTATTTTGCCCTTGGATTGTCAACGCTGGAGTACCATCATCAAGTGGTAATTTGTCCTGGTGCACATTCTTTGTAGTTGGTAATTGTGATATCCCGGTATTGATTTTAAGGGATCTGATGGCTGGCTGTAATGGTAGCCTATTACCCTCTTTGTTGTTCACTAGGGGCAGAGCTTCAAGTAAGTCCTCTGTATCACTTTCAATATTATTGTGATCTTGGTCTGTCATGTAACAGCCCGTGCGCGTGACTATTTTTGTTTGTTGTTCATCCCTTTTCTCTTTTATCACTTGCTTTTGTATGGGGTCTCATTGATTTTATCTGGGCCAGACTTCACATTTTTGGTTTTGGTGGATGTGCCCGCTTTCTCCATTAAATCTGATTGTTGATTGATTTTTTGGACCAGAGCTATAAACTCTTCTAGTTTCTCTTGGAGTCTTGTGCGGGGTTTAGTCACTTCCATTACGAGGAGTGAATTGTGTAATTTTGGAACAACCACTGTAAGATGTCTTTATACTTTATGTGTTACTTATGTACACTTATCAGTACTTTCCACTGTCTCCAGCCGTAAACAGCAGTTAACAGCGCGCCCTTTCCTCCTCGTGGGCTTCACGCCGCAAGGGTTGCGTTGTTCTGCTTTTGAGTCTTGTTAAATGGGGAGTGGCCTCCAATTGTCACGTGACACGAGTCACATGCAGATGCAGAGACTTTGCTGCTCGCTTCAACTGCTATCAGCTGATGCTGATAGACTCACGCGATTCGGAGCAGGAACAGTCTTCCTTCCAAGTAAGCAAAAACCAAACGTTCCAACAAGTGTTTTCACCCAATACAGCCACAGCAGTTAACAGCGCGCCCTTTCCTCCTCGCGGGCTTCACTCTGCAAGGGTCGCGTTGTACTGCTTTTGAGTCTTGTAAAAGGGGGAGTGGCCTCCAATTGTCACGTGACATGAGTCAAGTGCAGATGCAGGGACTTTGCCGCTCGCTTCAACTGCTATCAGCTGATGCTGATAGACTCACGCGATTCGGAGCGGAGCAGTCTTCCTTCCAAGTAAGCAAAAACCAAACGTTCCAACAAGTGTTTTCACCCAATACAGCCACAGCAGTTAACAGCGCGCCCTTTCCTCCTCGCGGGCTTCACTCCGCAAGGGTCGCGTTGTTCTGCTTTTGAGTCTTGTAAAAGGGGGAGTGGCCTCCAATTGTCACGTGACACGAGTCAAGTGCAGATGCAGGGACTTTGCCGCTCGCTTCAACTGCTATCAGCTGATGCTGATAGACTCACGCGATTCGGAGCGGGAGCAGTCTTCCTTCCAAGTAAGCAAAAACCAAACATTCCAACAAGTGTTTTCACCCAGTACAGCCACAGCAGTTAACAGCACGCCCTTTCCTCCTCACAGGCTTTACCAATTACTTAATTTTGCGGGATTTAGCCCTAATGTTTAATCTCCCACTATATAGTAAGGGATGATTATATTATTATCTCACTTAGTTATGATACAGGGAACAGCATTGATAAGTTGGTGAGTGTTAATTGCATGACATCAACATAGGGTGTTGCATGCACATCTCTTAGGCACATATTAATACACACCCTGTATTGAGTTTCACCAGATTAATCACACTCTTGCATGGTTAAGGCAGGCATGATGACCATAACAACATGGAAATATTGGGATATTTAATTAACTTCAATTAACTGTATGGAATACTTGAAGCAGGAATAATACGCTTGCACATTCTTTCACAAGGGCCCAAACCTTATAACTTAAGCATCATGTAATTCAGGAAACACGTAAGTGTGCATGTATAAGTGAAGCAGTATCAGAGTGGTATGCTACTTCTTAATTTCTCATGTGTCTATATATTTTTTTTGTTTTTTGGCAATGCCCTGCATCCTCTGAACATCCTTGCCATGATTTGAAATATGGTTTTTTGTAGGCCAACTAAAATGAGCCAAAAAAGTATGTCTTTTTGTTAGGTGACCTACAAAAAGTGAACATAAAACATAGAACCGAGTACACACCTGTAAGTCAGAGTGTACCCTAAACCGTAATGATACTGCAGCGCTGTGGAGCCTCAGTTGGTCTTGGATAGCCAGCCTTTGGGCCGGCACGTAGAGCTGCTTGCCTCAGGACTCCAGTGTGGACTTAAGGGGCCCCCCACTCTTGCCCGTAGTGCCCCACCTGTTTGTGGGGGAAACTGGTGCTAAATCATTCCCAAATGACCTGATTCTAGGTCAGGGTTTCGGAAGTAGCAGAGCAGCTACCTCCCTGTGATCTATTGAACGTCATCCTCTGAGCTGAGGATTTGTCAAAACCACCACCACAGTGACAGCACCACCGCATGGGCCTCCGTCCTTCCTGCTGGCCCACGGAACGCATGGGAAACTCCCACCCACCCTGGTGCGGGCTGGGCAATGAAACCTCTTCTCCCTTTCCAGTCATCCAACCAGAACAAAATCCTTGGCCCAGTCAGCAGAGTGGCTCGACCCGGTCCTAGAGAGTTATGGAAGAAAGGCAGGTCCTTGGTTCAAAGATGGCAATTTAAGCCCCAGCCTCAGAGCACAGAGGTGGCAGCATAAGCCCCACAGCATGAGTGCTGAGGCGGAAGCTTAATCGAAAGACCTTTTGTGCTGAGGTGGCAGCTTAATCTCGGGACCCTTGGTGCTGAGGTGGTAGCTTCAGCCACGGACTCTGTGTGCTGAGGTGGCAGTTTAAGCCCCTGACCCTGGACAATTGCCTTAAGGCAGGCAAAACCTCATGGCCACCTGACATCTGGTCAGGCAGTCAGACCAGATGGCTTGAGTAGCATCTAGACCGGCTGTCTCCTACATTTGCCAGATTCCATGAGCCATATTAATAGTGGTAAACTTATGGTCCTTTTATCAGGTACTTTTATCAGGTAGCGGTCATGCAGTGAATGGGAGGCAGAATCACTCTTACCCAAATAATCAAACCAACTCAGGAAGATGGCAACGTTTTCTCTCTTTTAATATCTTTTAATATCAATTGTGTAAAACAGGGGGTTACAACGGACATCAACGGACGTCGCAAGAGCACTTACTTCCCTCAACTCAATGCATTTCATAAAAAACAAACTTTAATAGTAAACATTCATCATATGTGTCGTCCTACTACGTGAAAAATAAGAGAAACCTAGGAGGGGTCATGATAGGATCAGGGGGACATCTAAGTACACTTGCTATTAGGGGTCGGCTTGTGATTGGGTCTCTACTGTCAGGTGGAAAACCCATGCCCCCCACTGGTGCAAGTCATCTTCAACAATTATTAAGTACACAACACATCATTGGCTTTCAAACTATAAGGCCTTTTGTTATATGTCCCTGTACAATTGGTTGGCATGCTGGTGCACGTAAGCTCAACCCCAGGTACCAGGAGGTTGATATGACATTACCCCCCCATCCAATTAGCCCATCATCTCTCATCACTCATGCCATGAAGATTGTTTTTGAACTTGGCCTTGCAAAGTATCCTTGTCTCTGAGAATATAAGGGAGTGTGAGCACACTTCTGGAAACTCTATTCCCATCTTTGGCTCACATGACGGGAGACCAGAATCTGGTGTATTTTCCAACATTTAATTGTCTTAAATGAATAAAACTTGACATGCCCGGGGTTCTTTCTTTGTACCTTAATAAGGGATTATTCAGCATCTCACAGTTACTGCCTTCAAGAATAGATGGCCAGTCTTGGCTGCTTCAGCCCTGACACCATGCCAGAGAGCCCTTCCAGACTCTTCCATGATCAAAGCTAATTCTTTGCTGCGACACAGCTCTCGGCTCTTCTCCATTGGTTTGAGCTTAATAAAATTTGTGACACAGATGTCCAGCTTCTATACAATGGTGGCTCCGCCTGCAGTCGGTTCACTACCATAGCCAGCTTCTAAAATTACTTGATCTACTTGGGTTGCAGCATCTGTACATTTATTAAACGGGTTGCATTTTCTGCAATGCTCTTCACACATGCAATCTTTTCTTTGCATATGAAAGTTACTTGACTCCCTACTTCGTCATAATTTTCTATACGGTCCATACATTATCTTCTTCAGTCAGTCATCTTAGTGCACCACGCTCGTCTTTTGTGACATCACGAACTTTTCCTTCTCTTATTTTCATATTCCTTCAGGAAGCTCCTCCCTCAGATTATCATCTCTTCGGGGATACATTTGATAGGGATTTCTTAGTGGATATCTTTTCTCGAATATTCGCCCTGGAATAGTCACAACTGCTGGCGTTGAGCATGGCACAATCTCAGGCTTCCAGCATACGGCAGTGTGGGGGCAGGAGAACCTGTAGAGTTTATTATCTGCTCCTCTACACCGGCTAAAGCCCAAAATGGCAGTAGGAGTTGCAGTAGGAGTTGCAGAGAAAAGTTACATGGACTGCGCAAGGACTGCGCAAGGCAGTCATGATACCCAGGCCTTTTGGGAGGGTTCTGTTCAAGGGCATCAAAAGCATAGCCCTGGATGTGTGGGATGTGGCACCACATGTGGATACCACTGTCAAGGCCATGGCTGTCAGGTTTCCCTGTGCCATGCATGACTCCTCGTGGTAGTCCTGTTTGTAACCTTTCCCTACACTTGTATGACAATATTCACGATGATTGCATGGGCGTGTTAGATGCAATTGCTGAATTCATGGTACTGTTAATGCTGTGTAAGCGACACATGTATTGTCATTGTTGACTGGTGTCTATGTTCTTTTTCCCCTTTTCCACAGTTACTGCAATGGGAGAAGAGTGCAGAAGAATTGCTGTGGATTGGAGAAGCAGGGACAGGGCCTCCAGGACCAGGCACAGACCACAGCCATGCCCAATTGACACCTCCTCTTCCAAGAACGATGTGGCTGGTGGAGCACCAGTGCCATCGGGCAATGCTGCTGGGACAGGGAGCTGCCACCTAGGGACCAACAAGGACAAAGGCCTTTCTGAAGTAATCTGGGTTGATGTAGGTGGTAGTAGAGGAGGAGGCCATTGCAGCCCAGCGCACAGGGTCAGGTGGGGGCATCAATGAGGGTGTTCAGGCTGCACCGCAGGCCCAGAGACTTGAGGATGTGCAGTCCACCGTGGAACGTTCGACACAACCTCCTGTCCCTGGGTCATCTGCTTCAACAGTGAGCACATTCCACGATGTCTCCAGCCAGACCAGACCTACCCCACTTCTGGCTGATGTGGCCATATGAGATGTAGTGCAGCCCTTACTGGCAGCTGTCACATCACTCAACCAAATGCCTGTTCTACTTTGGTTGCTAGGAGGTACTTAACTATCCCTACCTACCTACCTTTGGTTGTTAGTCTAGAAAAATTTGACACCCCTCAAACGGAAGGCAATGCAGGATAATTGGTTGGCCGAAGACCAACCGTCTCATTTAAAGTGTTAAGAATATATGCTCATTAGTCATTACATAGTTACTAGCTCAACTAGAGTGCGGCCATTTTAAGATGACCAGAATCGCCATTTGGTTTTCTCTCTCTGTTCTCTCTAACGCTGCTACTTTGCCTCATGTAAAACTGCTTTGCTGTAGATTTTATTCCGCTTCAATGGTCCAAGGTTACTAAAGACATGTAGAAACAATACGCTGGAGAGCCAGACAGAAATGCCCGGTTCCCACCGTCACATATCCTTGAAGGCAAGGAGCAAGGCATTTTAATCAGTACACGGATGCCAGTGAGTCTCCTTAAAAGAATAGCAATGTACGAAACTAATATTAAAGGGTTTGAATTATGTTCTTCTTTACAGCCCCCCCCTTCTGAGCACTGTGAAGCCCCAGAGAGCAAGCTGACCTCTAGAGCGTGAATCGAAACCAGGAGATAGTAAGGCCTGGAATGTGCCAGTCCCCTATGCACAGCTTGCCCCTGAAAACAGAAGCGCTGTGTTCCCTCAAATAAAGAATGGTGTCTGTAAATTCGAGATTGCAAACTGTTACTAAATATGGTGATCTAAGGTGTCATATTCCTCACCATGGTCAATCATTGCCTCAAATTCAAAGGGAATGAATTAGGGGTGGTATCGAATGTGTCATTACTGGTTGTAAGATGCTCATTTTGTATATATGTAACTGATGTACGATTTTTCGCTCTCTTGCGTTCCCAGAGGTCTGTTAGACACACGTCGCGGGGCGTGGGACCATTTGGCCAACTGGGACTATATGTTTTGCAATAAACCCAAGATTTTGGGAATACAACCTTGTGTCTGGCGTATCAGTTCATGTGTGGTGATTGTGCCTTGTTTCCACATCCAAGGGTCCCTCAGGGGCCCCTTCAAGATGGTGCCCGTATAGGGACCCTCCCCTACTTGTTCCATCGTGTACGTTGCAAAATAAGGAAGGCGGTAAGAACGGCGAGGACGGGAGCAATCGAGCCGGGATCAAGAGGTTGTCGTGGCACCCTGCGTAAGTGATGAGATTCCTTTCTGCAGATCTGCACACAGCTGATCCCTGATCGATGTCCCCGGCCAGCGAACAAGGGGGCGAGGGTCCCGAAACGAGGGCAAGCCAAGACATGCAGACACGACGTCATTGGTTGCATCAGTATATGGACGAATTGTGTCTTGAAAAGACAAATTGACTAATCAGGTGAGTCGTGCCCCGATTTATAAGTGATCCTGATATTGGTTGAGAGTTGATTTTGCAAAATCAAACACCCAGAGTAAGTTTGATTAGCCAAGGGTAAGGTTAAAACATGCCTGGGTTATTGTCCACCTTAGTGGGATTTTTCCGCTGCAACAAACAATCTTTGGAAACTGGCCGGGGGGAACGCCGGCTTATGATATGCATGTAAAGTATGGTGTGGGAGCAATAATGTTTTGTGAAATTTGGCATAAGCAAACCAGAAAGCAGGAAGATCTTCAGTGGCCGAGTAATGGTAGTTTTGAGATGGATCGGATAGATAACCTGGAAAAGGTTTTGATAAGTAAGAAAGCATGCCCTGCGGCACTTGATATCCTTAGGGACTGGAGGAGGGAAGAAATGCTCCGATCTAGAAGTAGAGAGAAACATGCGCGCAGGCATAAGTCAAAAGTGGAGAAAGCTGAAGAAAACTAGGAGGAGGAGTGGAGTAATTGTTTGAAGAAGGCAAATAGACGCGATCAATTGAATATTGAAAAAATATATCCACAAAGAGAGCTACACTCATCAGACGAATTAATAAACAAAATATTAACTGAAACAAAACAAGGCCCGAGGGGAGAGACTAAAAAGACTACGTCAGTAGTTGCCGCTCAACCCCCTCCCGTTGCTCAGTCCCTCCCAACCCCAGCACAGCCACAGGTTGCATCAGTAACTGCACTGCCCACTAGTCAGCCAGCCCTGAGTGTTTTGCAATTACCACAGCCCTAACAGACATCTCCTACTCTCACTGCCCCCTCTGTACCTCCCGCCCAAGAGGGTGCCTCTGTCCCGACTGCCTACCCCAATGAGCGAATTTGAACAAAGTGAATGTATGAGAGTGACCCGCAGCACGATCAGCAAGGAGAGAAAGTGTGAGCTGCAAGAGCAGGCGGAAATGTATATAGACGAGAATGATGGGGCATCCACGCTAGCGTCACTGTATGACTTCAGAAGGAACAATGAGAGACAGGTATTGTTGGAATGCATGGGGGAATATTTGTTGGCACAATGGAAAAAGTTAATTGGGAAGTTACCACTGCAACGATTGTTGGATTTGAATGCATTAGCTCGTTGTAGAGGGAGAGATGAAGAAATAAAAGAGCATGTGAGCAGACTGTTTGAGCTTAAGAATGAACTTGATGAGAAATATTCCTAAGTACTTGCCACACCGGGATATGAGAGGAAGGATATTGAGAGAGGTAGGAAGAAAGCGGCGGGACCTTATATGCAGCAGACTTTTTTGCCGCCACCAGGTCAGGTTGGTGGTGTACTAAAAATATGCACATGAGAAGTGCTAAAATGGATTTCAGATCCTAGTATTCCCGCAATGGAAATACATGGAATATTTGATGAATATTTTTTACCGATGAAAAGGAAAGCACTACAGACGATGGTTGAATATCCGATAAACAGAGATATAAGCGAGGAGAAAGCCAGCCCCTCCGAGACCATGGCAGTATATAAGAGCGCAATGGAATGAGGGACGGGAGAAACAGCCTTATCCCTCGATCTGGGAATATTGCTGCATATGAGAGAAGGGGGAGGAACAGTGAGTGTGGCATTCCCCATGAGGGAAGTACCCCCTACCTTTGTACCAAAGGTAGAGACTCCTGTGGTAGGCACTACGCCAGCTCAGGTAATTCCAGCACATTACACAGCCCAATATGTGCACCGCCCCTTCTCTAGACAGGAAGTGAATAATAAAAAACAAATGATCCCTGACATACGGAAAAAACCATTGGGTTTCTATAAAGAAGTAGAGTCTTTATTGCAATCCTCAGTGTTCACTATGAGTGATATAGATCTAATATTCCCCGTAATTCTGCCAGCGGACATATGGAAACGAATAAGGAAGGTAGATGATGAGACAGCTTATGGCGCCACTCAGGCAAATTTAATACAGGAGGATAAAGATAAAGTAGTGGGTGCAAAGCCAGGGCCGAATATGATAGCATTGCCAGCACGAATAGTACAAAAATTCAAAGAAATTGTCCCAGAGAAAAGAATTCAATGGGACAAATTGACTGTGTGTGTTCAAGGTAAGGACGAGCTGGCTACAGATTATTTTAACAGATTCGAAGAAGTATTTACAGATTTCAGTGGGCAGGATGTAAGCACAGAAGCGGGAAAAAGGTTATTTGTTGATAAATATGTGAGAGGATTAATACTCCCGATTCAAAATTTAATAATGACATCAGAAAGTGCATGGCAAGCAAAAACGTTAGGAGAAGTATTACACATGGCCCAATATTACGAGAATCGAGTAAATACCGAGAAAAAAGAGAAGCGAAGGATAGAACAAATTTGAAAACGAGGATGTTACTCCAGCAAGTATCAGGACACAACAGGGGAAGGGGAAATGCACAGGGCAGGAATAATTTAAACATGCATGGAGAACCTTTGGGATTAAATCAATGTGCGTATTGCAGAGAGGAAGGACACTGGCGAGCGCAATGTCCACACTTGCAAAATAGAGGCGGGTATGGTCAGAGAAGGCAGCACAGAGGGCACCCAGGAACAAATGGCCACAACAGAAACCATATGCAGCTGCACCAGAATAATCAAGGGAATGGTTCACAGAATCAAGGCCAGGCTCTGAATCAAACTACTTTTACCCAGAGTCAAAATCAGCAAGGTATAGAAAATGGAAATAGAGGAAGGGGCGGGAACATTTTTGATACTCAATCGGGTGCATATTGCAATAATAGCAGAGACTACACTTCGGATGATGTGTTGTTACTGCAATAGGACAGCCCACGACAGGGGTCGGAACCGGTGTCCATTCCCGTGAATCAGAAAGGACCCTACGTAGAGATGAAAGTCGGGAATGAAGAGCATAGAATCCTCATAGATACGGGGGCACAGAAGTGCTCAATAGACTCTCACTTGGTTCCAGATATACCTCTGTCAGGGCGACAAAATATCTCAGTAGGGTTCGCAGGTACCCCAGTAATAAATCCCGAGTCCAAATCAGTAGCAGTGACAATAGGGCCTTTTACTGAACATTGTCCATTTCTTTTAACAGAGAATTGTGGGGAAAATCTCCTGGGATTAAATCTATTGAAAAAACTAAGCACAGTTATCCACTGTACACTAAATGGGGTATTCTTGACCATTTCTCTTCAGAATATGTCAACATCTGAATTTGTGACTAAACCTTTAACAGGGGAATTGAGTGAGGTGCCAACTTGTATTTGGGCAGTGAATGACAATGATGTGGGATGCTTGAAGATAGAGCCAGTGAAAATTGTTTTAAAAGAAGGAGTAACGTTACAGCGCATCCCGCATTATAAACTTTTAGCAGAAGGAGAGAAAGAATTGAAAAATATTGTTTCTGATTTGGTGAAATTGGGACTGATTGAAGAGATTATAGGCAGCACATGCAACAGCCCCATTCTTCCAGTGTATAAGAAAGGGGGTAATGAGGTACCGTACCGTTTTATAATTGATTTGAGTGCATTAAACAAAGTAGTAGATCCCCAATTCCCATTAGTTCCAGATGTTACCACAATTTTGACCATGATTCCTGCTTCGGCAGTATACTTTAGTGTTATTGATTTGAAGAATGCTTTCTTTAGCATTCCAGTACACAAGGAAAGCAGATATTTGTTCGCCTTCACGTTAGGAGGACGAACATTCACATTCACACGTATTCCACAAGGCTATACTGAAAGTCCAAGTATATACAGTAGAGCATTACAAGAACAGCTAGACATGCTAGAACTTCTGACAGGCTGTTTATTGCTCCAGTATATTGACGACCTATTTATTGCTGCTGACACCGAAGAGATTTGTAAAAAAAGGTACTGTCTCGTTATTGACTCATTTGCTGTGCATGGTCATAAAGCTAGCTTAAAGAAATTTCAGTATTGTCAGAAGGAGGTAGCTTATTTGGGTTACCTATTCTCAAAAGAAGGGAGAAGACTAACGCCGGAGAGAATAGAGAGCATTTCTGGTATGCCTATTCCAAAGACACAGAAAGGAGTCAGAGCTATAATTGGCATGGCTTCTTATTGTCGTCAGTGGATTGTGAATTTTGTGTTAATTGTGTAGCCAATGGTGGAGTTGACAAAGAAGGATGTAGTGATGCTGTTGCAGTGGAATGAAGAATGTCAGAAAGCATTTGATTTGCTGAAAACTGTATTGTGTTCTGCTCCAGTTTTGGGCACGCCAAATTATGGAAAAGTTTTTAGGTTGTTTGTGCATGAGAATGAAGGCTGCGCGTTATCTGTTTTAACACAGGAACAAGGTAGAAGAAATAGGACATGCGGTTATTTTTCTTCTGCGCTGGACCCTGTAGCGTGCGCCCTACCCCGATGTTTGCGAGCTGTTTCAGCGGCTGCTGCATCAGTGAAACAAACAGAAGGGATGGTATTGGGGCACACTTTAATTTTGATGGTGCCACATGCCATAGACATTCTACTCAGTAGAACGCAGACATAACACCTCACCTCTGCTAGATCAATTAGATATGAAATAGTGTTGTTCGCACCCCACATCCAAATTATGAGGTATAGCGCTTTGAATCCAGCAGAATTGATGCCAATGCCCGAGGAAGACCTTAGTGGAAATGAATCACCCCTCCATGATTGCTTAATGGTTACTGAGGGAGAAACAAACGGGAGAATTGATTTCAGTGATACTCCACTAAAAGAACCAGATGGAGAACTGTTTTGTGACGGTTCCTGCTTTAAATTACCGGCCGGCACATCAACTGCCGCATATGCCATCACCATGTTAAAAAGCATTGTAGAGAGCAAAATAATTCCTTATAACTCTGCACATGCAGCGGAAATACTTGTCTTAACGAGAGCCTGTGAAATTTCTGAAAATCTAAGCATGAACATATACACTGACAGCCAATACACCTTTGGCGTGGTTCATAATTTTGGACGACTGTGGGTCGAGAGAGGTTTTTTAACATCACACGGGGCTAGAATCCAACATGGCCCTTTGATTGTACGATTGCTGTCTGCACTTACGTGTCCAAAGCACTTGGCAATAGTAAAATGTGAAGCACATAAAAAGGTGAAATGCAAGGTGGGAGATGGAAATGCATTTGCAGACAGAATTGTGAAACAAACTGCCACTGATTTGAATACAAAAATGTTAACAGTACAGTTGGAGGAAGTACCCTGTATAATATAGAATTGAATTGTCACTGTCAAAGAGATGCAGGCGGAAGCCACTGTCGATGAAATACAAGAGTGGGCTGAGGGCTCTGCGGAATTGGATCTGGAGGGTTGTTGGGTGGACAAGAAGAGTGGGAATTGGATGTTGCCAAATGCCTATGTAAATGCAATAGTTACAATGGTTCACAGTCCCACCCATATTTGTGCAAAGAAAATAATTCAACATTTAGCTACAGTCTGGGAAAATCCACTCATGAAAAAGAATGCTGAGAAGTTGGTACAGAATTGTATCACGTGCCTACAGCACAATGTGGGAAAGGGAACAATGGGCCTTATTACGACCCTGGCGGTATGGGGTAAACAGCGCCGTAAAAGGTGCTGGCGAAGTTTAACCCTGTACCGCCTCATTACGAGGTCCCCCCAGGCATGCTTAACGGATCCCACGAGGGGAAGAGGGAGCAAACAACGGGCCAACTCGTAATGGCCCGTTGTTTGCTCCCTCTCCCATTCCCATTCAGCCCTATGGGGGCTGAAATGGGAATGGGGAAGGACCCGGTCCTTGGAGGGAGGAATTACTGGACCTTCCGAACTCGGAATGGCCCCGTAAATCCTCATTCTGAGGACCCGGACCTGGATGCGATTTCGGCGGCAGCCATGCCGCCAATAGCGGCATGGCTACCGCCGAGGTCATAATGACGCCCAATGACTCCAACAGGCGGTTTTGGCCCTCCCTCTATGCCATTTGAGGTGATCCATTTTGATTTCATAGAAATGGAGAGATGCCAAAACTTGAAGTATGTTCTGGTGGTCATATGTGCGTTCAGCAAGTGGGTGGAAGCGTATACATTAAAAGACTGCACTGCCATGAGCACGACAAAAGTAATGCTGATGGAGTATTTCTCTCGCTTTGGTCTGCCCCGTGTCATATGGTCGGACAACGGTCCGCATTTTGTAGGTGCAGTGATACTGCAGATTTGTGCAGGCCTCCAAATCGATGGGCGATTCCATTGTTTGAGACATCCGATGTCGGCCGGTCTTATTGAATGCCACAACGGAATCTTGAAGTCAAGGATTAGTAAGATCTGTGCAGGTAGCAAGCTAAGTTGGGTAGCTGCATTGCCATTAGCACTACTGTGTATGCAAACATCTGTGCAGGCGAGAACTGGGCTCTCCCCGTACGAAGTTTTCATGGGGAGACCAGTGAATGTTTGGTGTACACCTCAGCCGAAAAGGCTAAGGGAAGTGGAACATCCTGTACTCAGCATTTATTGTAATCTGTTAATGCAAAAACTGCGTTGATTCATCAGCGGGTGCAGGAGGCGCTGCCCTTAAGATACACTGGCCCAGGACATGCATTGGAGCCAGGAAACTGGGTGCTAGTGAAACATTTTGAATGGAAAACATTGTTAGCACCCAGGTGGCATGGGCCCCGCCAGATCCTCCTGACTTTGCAGATAGCGATACGGGTGGATGGACGAAAGGCGTGGATACATGCCACGCATGCCAAGAAAGTCCCACCACCATTTGACACTTTGACTGATCGGGAGAACGACCAGAAAGAGACAGTGGTTCCAGAAAAGAAAAATACAATTGCCAGTTCCTTGCCACAGAAACTGCCTGATCCTGAAACAAAGCCTGATGAAATTGCCATAAAAGAGGAAGGGCAAAGAATGCCCCAACGTTGTCCAGCAGATTGTGCATCATTGCTGGCCGACACCAAGCGTATACCTCTGTGGCGCCCACCATCTTCTGTTGCTTCACAGCCTGCATCATCGCCTGGGCACCCATCATCATCTGTCATTGCACCCCAGGCTAACTCCAAGCTTGAGACCGGAAGTGCACCTGCACTATTTGTCGACCACACGATACCGGGAGAAAATCGGTATAACCCACGGAGCAGAAAAAAGGAGTAATCACACCTTCATCTTTTTGTGATTTTATTGCCTCTGTTTCCTATTCTTGGAGGAAGTAGGGACTGGAGGCCTAGAGGAGAGTGGCGTGAGGGTTGTGCAAACCAGACAGCTGAACAAACGCAACTCCTCGGTGTTAAATCCAAGTGTCCGGAACCCGAGCGGACAAGCGGGGTGCACGTGATACAAAGGCAACTGCTCTGAAACTCTAGAGTAATGTGCGAATGCACAGAGATCTTGCCAAACTACTAAGCAATCCAGGCTGATAAGAACTGGCAAGGAAAGACTGTAGACATTTATCGAACTCTCTAACATTCCAACAAGCGCATCGACGGGAGAATATTCATGACGAACACGGCAGAAGAAGAGGAACGATGAGAGAAGATGCCGGAACCAGCAAACGTCCCTTCCTGCACCTATGCTGATAGTGAGTTAAACGCAATACATAGAAAGGTGAAAAAAGGACATGGTCGGAAGAATTGTATGCTGGGTCTAACAATAATAATGTGTATAATGAGTAAATTAGCCCCAATATTGACCATATCAGTATTGTGGTACATGGCGGAAATGTACCCTCTGGAGGTACTTTTGCCTGTTGTGAACATTTCCATGACGGAACGCCCAGTTCATTTGATTTCCTATACCTTGTCCCCAATGGAAGAGAGACATAGGGAAGGGTATGGGAACAAAACATTACTATTGATAATGAACATGACACACTCAATACTAAGAAAAAACAACTGTTGGGTTTGTGCCCACTTGCCCCAGAATGGTGGTAAGGGAATAGGATGGTATGTACAGCCCCTGCCATTGACCTATCCATGCTATGCCTCTCTGAGTGCCTTATATTATGGGAAATGGAACGAGAGTGAAATTGGTCAACTAGACAAAACAAACATGAATGAATTCGAGGAAGTGATTATGAAACCGGTGGGTTGCTCCATATTCCATAAAACACGATTAATTACACCAGCAATAATGCCACAGTATAGATTGTCTGTGCCTTATAAATCATCTGTGATCCCGTTTCATATGAACCCAGAAGGAAACAAGGGTGGGAATCCCCCTTCCTATACAGTAAATTATAATCCACGTTCGGTCCCTTTTTGTTTACAGAAAAAGGGCTCTTTTCAGGTGAGGACATTCACTGGATGCAAAAACATAGCATTCCTTGATAAAGATGTTGAACCAATATATGTGGGAGATCCTGTGTACTTCATATGTGGAGAAAAAGCATATCCTTGGTTACCTAGAAACTGGGAAGGTACTTGCTATTTAGGCTTTCTGTTTCCTGGGGTGTTTCTTTCAAAAACAGATATAGCCAAATTGACCAGATCACGACTTCGCCGGAATATTGAAGACAGGTTGATTGTAGAAGACATAGCAAAATCATTTATACCATTTTGGGGCCAAGCAATAAACTCTTATAATATAAGAAGACTGTCCAGAATATTAGAAGAGACAATAAATGGAACTGACATATTACATAACATGACTCTTGAGGAAAAAGGAATTAGATTGATGACACTACAACATAGAATGGCCCTTGATATAATCTTAGTTGATCGCGGCCGTGTTTGCAAAATCGTGATCAGGAATCGGGATCAGCGTGTTGCGTATTTGTAAGCGACTCCTCCCCCGTGATTTTCGAAGCGATAAGAAAATTGCATGTATTAAGCTCTGATCTTCACCCCCCTGAAGGAGGCTGGGAATTGAACATAAGCTCCTGGTTCTGGGAAGTGTTGCAGTCCTGGGATGGAAGCTATTTGCAATCTTAGTAGCAATTCTAGGAATATTTGTGACATGTTGTTGTTGCATACATTGTCTCCCCATAGTATGCACTGAAATTGGTGAGGAATGTGTACAAATGGTAGAACAAAAAAACATTACTAGACCAAACACTCACAATAGTAAGAAAACCAAAACGTTAAAAGAATTCATGGTAATCGATATTGATAATAATAAGGAGGAGACTGCGAGTGTATATGAGTCAGAATTCAAATCAAATTCCGAACCTGATCTAAACACTTGGTCGGAGGAGGATGCAATGTATGGATGAGGCATTTGGCATACAGCCAAGAGGAGGGTTTGTCAGTCTAGAAAAATTAGACACCCCTCGAACGGAAGGCAATAAAGGATAATTGGTTGGCCGAAGACCAACCGCCTCCTTTAAAATGTTAAGAATATATGCTCATTAGTCATTACATAGTTATTAGCTCAACTAGAGTGCGGCCATTTTAAGATGATCAGAATCGCCATTTTGTTTTCTCTCTCTGTTCTCTCTAACGCTGCTACTTTGCCTCATGTAAAACTGCTTTGCTGTAGAAATTATTCCGCTTCAATGGTCCAAGGTTACTAAAGACATGTTGAAACAATACGCTGGAGAGCCAGACAGAAATGCCTGATTCCCTCCCTCACATATCCTTGAAGGCAAGGAGCAAGGCATTTTAATCAGTACACAGATGCCAGCGAGTCTCCTTAAAAGAATAGCAATGTACAAAACTAATATTAAAGGGTTTGAATTATGTTCTTCTTTACGGCCCCCCTTCTGAGCACTGTGAGGACCCAGAGAGCAAGCCTGGAATGTGCCAGACCCTACGCGCAGCTTGCCCATGAAAAAAGTAGCGCTGTATTCTCTCAAATAAAGAATGGTGTCTGTAAATTTGAGATTGCAAACTGTTACTAAATATGGTCGTCTAAGGTGTCATATTCGCCACCATGGTCAATCATTGCCTCAAATTCAAAGGGAATGAATTAGGGGTGGCATCGAAAGTGTCATTACTGATTGTAAGATGCTCATTTTGTATATATGTAACTGATGTACGATTTTAGCTCTTTTGCGTCCCCCGAGATCTGTTAGACACACGTCGCGGGGCGTGGCACCATTTGGGCAACTGGGACTATTTGTTTTAAATAAACCCTAGATTTTGGGAATACAACCTCGTGTCTGGCGTATCAGTTCGTGTGTGGTGATTGTGCCTTGTTTCCACATCCGAAGGTCCTTCAGGGCCCCTTCATACTAAGGTTAAAATGCACACACACATTCTAAATCTCTCAGACTGATCTCTGATTCCTTGAACTTCGGTCCTCCAAGGAATTTCACCTACAGCGCTTTGAGGGCATTGCAATGGCACAAAGCACTAGACTAATGCAAAATTGTATTCCATTGCATTTCTATGTCACATGTACATGGAGTGGACAAAGTGAATCTGGTGCAACGGTATGCTGTCCTGTTGATGTGCAGCTGAATGTGGTCTACCAGGGAGTTAGGGAAGAAGCTACAGTCCGAGATTCAAAGGCAGTGCTCTCAGTTGTTCATGTTGGAGGAGGATATGTGGCAGATGTACATCATGGCAGGCCAGAGGAGTTGTGGTAGGTTGTTACTCAACATTGGACTGGTAGGGGATCAGACTAGCAGGGGCTGCCTAAGGTCATGACAGAGGACAGTGGAGGTAGTAGGAGGAGGATGGACTAGCTCGGGCTGCCTGGGGTCAGGGTGGTATGTATGTGGGGGTAGTGAGAGGAGGCAAGACTAGCAACGGCTACCTGAGGTCAGGCAGACTTCAGTGGGGGTAATGGGAGAAGACAGGACTAGCAGGTGCTGCCTGGTATCAGGGCAGACATCAGTCGGGGTAGTGAGAGGAGGTCTTGGCTGCAATGTAGGATAGAATGACCAATACAGCTCTCACAAAGATAGGAAGTGAATGTAAACTTAGACAATCGAAATATCAAGTATATGTATATATTTATATCTATATCTGTAATGACTGCTTTCTTGCCAACTATACATATGCTGTACAACTGTACTAATATTCCTTACCTCTGCCTTTAACCAGATGTTTAAGCACCCATATACCCCTGGGTCAGGAGCGCTATACAAATAAATAAACATAAACATAAACATATGTCTCCAATTTTTAAGTATGTTTTGGGTAAAAATCCAGGTGGGAGTTCCTAAATCCTGTCATAAGATTACAGCTCTGTTCAGGCTGCCTACCAAAACAAAGCACATGCCTGTAGCCACTCACAACCATGGGGTGTGTTTTGAAGTTCTGCCATGCCATAAACCTTGTAATGGATAAATATTTCCACTACACAGACACATACACATAGACACACTGCTTCCAGAAGACTGCTTCCAGAACCCATCCAGATGTCCGCTCAGAACCTCATTGCAGAAATCCTCATCTTGTAGCTTACTCCAGAATTCTTTGAAAGATCCAGATTTCTTTACAGAATCCAGACTCTAGCATTGCAAAACTCTTGCTAGCTTGACCCAATTGCAAACCTCCAGAACTTAAAAGAATAATTCTGATTCAGCTTGGCTTGCTACCATTAAGGCTTGCCCGCTGAAACTTGCATCCTGTCATCTGCCGTGTCCAGTAACCAGAAGGGCCCATCCTAATCCAGCCTGAGGTGCAGTCCAAAATTGACCAGAACTTCGCCGCTGATCCGAATCCCTCCAGAGGTACTTTGCTGCCGGTAGACCTGATCCACCCAATGACCAGAGCTGACGGTCCAATTTAATTCTAAAGGACTGTAAGTATAATAGGAAGAACAGTGACCCATAATATATTTGCATTGTATTATCCCTATCTCAACCCATCCCATCAGTGGTGGTTGTTGGAGGAGGGCAGACTAGCAGGGGTTTGTTGGGGTTTGGGAAGAGGTCAGTGGGGGAGTGGGAGGAGGCAGTACTAGCGGTGGATATCTGGGGTTGGGCTGGAAGTCAGTCGGGGTAGCGGTAGGAGGGCAGAATAGCAGGGGGCTACATGGGACTGGGGGTTGGGAAAGTGGGGGTTATGGGAGGAGGGCAGAACAGTGGGGACTGCCTTGCGTTGGGGTGAAGGGAAGTGGAGCTAGTGGCAGTAGGGAGGACTGGGGGTAGGGGGAGGAGGATGTACTTGAGGTGTCTGCCTTAGTGTAGGTGGTGAATGCGCATTTTTACAATTTGTGGGTGCTTCTCTGAGTTAGGGGTACAGACCGCAGTTTTTTTTGCTGCATGGATTCAGGAGGGATGGGATGCATTTTCGCTGGGGTTCTGCTTTGAGTTAAGGGGTAAGGGCTGCAGTTTCTCCATGGTGCTGCTTGGAGTCAGGGCGGGTGATCCGCAGTTTCGCTGTGGTGCTGTTTGAAGTTAATGGGGAAGTGCCACAGATTCTCCAGGGTGCTGCTTTGAGTTATGGTGGAAGAGGCACAGTTTTGCAAGGTTTTGATATTTGCCCAGCGCAATGATTTTTTGAAGGCACACCATTTGTCTTGCCCTGGGGCATTTTGTGGGGGATCCAGGCCAAAATGGTATTCTTTGTGTTGCAGGTGTGACTTAGCAAATTCTGGGGTGCCAGTGGACCAGGGGTGAGTGTCAGTTTCCAAAAACATCAATCAGCTCCACACCTTCAAAATACGAGAATGGATCTGAACAGATTGTATTAACAAGCATATAATTTAAATTGATAAACCTCTTTGTCCAATTTTGGTAATGTGGATGGAACGGCAGGCTTATGTCCTCTAAAGGTTATGGGTCTTTGGTTAGGTGCAACACAGCGAAAATGAAATGATTACCCAATGATCAAAGTAGTGTCCAGTCAAAGTTGTATAACAATATCTACTTTATCATTAGCACAACAGTCTAACAACACTGAAAATACAACACATCCTGTAAAAGAATGCAGATGACAGTCAGTGTGTACAAAAGAAAAAGGGATGCACTCTCAATGCTGACAGGAGGGTAGATGGTAGGGTTAATAACCGACATAGTTTGTAAAGGTTTCTTGCTTCAGCAAAGGGGAGAAAGGGTCTTAAAATGTCTCTAGAGGCTCCTCCCAGCTTCTTCCATGGGATTGTGTCAGTCTTTAAGGCATGAGGCACAAAGCTGAGGAGTGTGTTGCAGGCAGCTACCTTGCACTTGGGTGAAGGTTCAGAGACTCTCTGGCACTTCTGATCCAGTAAGCTTGCTTCAGAGCCTAGCAGGCATACTGTGCGCTGGCTGGGTACCGGTTCTGGAGTGGCTGAAGGGTGCTCTGAGTTCTGTATCCCCCTCTGTTCCCTGGGAGATGTTTAGGAGAGGGATCATGCTACCCTCTTTGAATATCCTGGCCTTCCTTCACTAGCAGAAGTTGTAACGCCGACTGTACCTTTAGCCAGGGTCCATGGTTGATTTCTTCTTTGTTACTGCTGTTGAAGTCGTCAGATGATCTGCCTGTCAAAACAGGGCTCTACCCTCTTTTAAAGCCAACTGGGCCACAGTGAATGAGGTAGGCTAAGCGCACCTTAGGGAACCATTCCTTGGATGCCAACCAATAATCTCCTGTGTGCCTGAGGTCATAACTAGAGTCCTTTGCAATAAGGAAGGTGGGGGATGAAAACAGGAACAAGGTGTCCCCCAGAACTAAAATGGCTGAGCATTTCTGTCAACAAAGAGAGCTCTGGGCTCAATCCATTGTGCTACTATGTCCCACCCATCTTCCTGTCAGTTGTGTTCAAAAGGTCTCTCTGGTTAATGGTCCTCCCTCTGTGGTCTCTGTTAAAGTGGCATGTCTCCCTTGAAGCTTCAGTGAAACCAGACTCTCTGGCTTCTGCAAACCACATTATTGTACCTTATGAATCTGGTCCCCCTAGTGGGGTGGCCTACTGTAAACAACAGTCCCAGGCATGATTGTTCACTGCCATCATACCAAAGGGAGAGCTGGCCTCAGGTTGACACTGTTGCATGTGAAAGGTTGTTTAGTTTCCTGCCTCCTTTGATTTCCTCTGCACCCAGGCCCCCGTGTGGGCCTGTTTGAAATACCCGCTGTTGGTATGGTAATCACTGCCACCAGCTGCAGGGCCTAACAAAAGAGCAGGGTCAGATCCATGGAGCCTTTGTCAGTTGATCAGGCTGACCATGAGAGGGAGAAGGTTGGTCCTCCACCTTCCTAGAGATGACATTGTGCACTCTTAGGCTGCCACATTCCAACTAAATATGACAGGGGCGGACGGTGACTGTAGGCATTGTTGAGCCCTGAGTACATGGGTCTATGCTTTGTCATGTTGTGAGCCAAAACAGTGCCAGTGCTTCTAAGGACTCCGATAGGACTCCATGGCAATGGGGACTAACATTTTCTGGCGCCTGACTTCCCGATCAACTGGGACTTGTTATGTCCCGGTGGCACCGGGGCGTCAGGCACCGGTTTTGATGTTACAGTTACCGCCATCCTCGTAATGAGGCCAATAGAATTATTTTTGCATTGTATTGAGTGATCTGAGCCTGTGAAGAATTTGGGAGTTTACGTGAACTTAGATAGATTTCGCAATTGACGTAATGTGTCATTTATTTATAAAGCGCACCTGACCCAAGGATATCTGGGGGCTTGTATGAGGTAATGGTTACTGTTGTATTGTGCTTGTCTCTGGTGATGTAGCTGGTGATGTTGTCTGGAATGTTTGTGTGTGGATGATAGAATCTTCTTAGGGAGTGTTCCATTCAGTGACAGTTACAGCTGGCTGGCCCTGGGTGATGGGAGCCGGTGTCTGTCCATTATCTATGTCCTTAATGTCTTCATGTGGAACTGTAACTGTTAAGCTGGAATAAACTTACATGAAGTAAACATAAAGAGCATGGAACCTGCTTTTTAACAGTTACGCTTATGTAGGCTATCATTTATCAAAGAGCCTCGGTTCGGAACCCTGCTAAGGTTTCTCTGAGATGTGGAGTTGTAAGTGATAAGTAAGCTCCAATGTAGTAATTCGGAGTGCCTAATGCTCTGTTAGTTATCTCTGGTGCTCAGTCACGATTCGTACCCGAGGGCGTGTAGAGGGAAGACCTGCTCCCTGGGAGCGCATGCTGTGTATGTATGCATTGTGGCCCCTCTCCACTTTCTTGCATCATTTCCCATGAGTTGTTTCTCCACGAATAAGCTGGCAGCCATAACGCTTGACTTGGCCAAGTCTTGTTTTGACCTGTTATCACTTGTATAAACAAAACAATGCTCCCTCCATTTTAACACTGAGAGACCAATTGGCTTCGCCAGTGCTTGTTATTGCGTAATTATGCAGGCCAGTTCATCCAATGACACAGTTCTTCCAACCGTGGGGCACGCCCAAGTAGGTTCATACATATGAGGGCGCAAATCTCACACCATAGAGGCTTTAACAGGCCTCAGCCTGTCGGTTTTGCGGCTGTGAGGGATGTCTTTCGCCACCCGGGCAGAGATGCTTAAGGGTCTGGTATTTCAGGGAATTAACTCTGCCTGCAGGAACCCTCACACTGTGCTATCCTGCCTGAAATATTCACGGTGAGAGGGTATTGAGTGGGAGACGAAGAAGCAGGGGTGCTGCTAGGTCTGGAAAAGATCCGGGCTACCCTAATGTCTGGACTGTCGGGACTCGGGGCTAGCTAGCCTTTTGGTTGTAGTTCCTAAGCTTCTATCGTGGGTACGACCAAAAGACCCGGGGCTGTAGCCCGCTCAACTTCCCCCGATCAACGCCTCTAGAAGCAGGAGGTTTAGACACAAATAAAATAAGAGAATGAGACCATCTAAGGCAGAGAGAGTGAACAGGGTGAAGAGCAAGAAAGTCAGAATGAGAGGAAAAGAGAACAGTGTGAAGAAAAGATACTCCTGTATAAGGGAGGTGAAGATGAAAGGGAGGCAGGAAAGGGAGAAGCAAGAGAGACGAAGGAGACGGAATAGGGAGAGGCACAAGGGGAGAAGGACATTTAACAGGAGACAGAGACAGAATGAAGGGAAGAGAGAATAAAAACGGAATTAAGGAGCGGATCGGGATATGAGTGGGGGAAGAGGGAGGGCCAGGATGCCAGTCAGAGGAGGGAGAGAGCACAATGATCAGAGAGTTGAGCAGAACCAGAAAGGAAGGTACACACAATGAAAGGGGGAAACAAAAGGGTGAGAGGTAGGACGAGAGAGAGGAACTGAAAGAGATGTGAAAGATGACAATATATTTATTTAAAGAGACAAAGAATGGGAAGGAGAGGGAGCAGACAGATGGTCACAGTCATACACCACAGATAATGAATGACTCTTTTTTTCTAATTCAATTTGTTAGGGTCTTTTCATAAAAGGTGTTATCGTGCCCCAGCCTATTTCTGTTGACAATTGCAGGGCAGACTAAAAGTGCAGGCTAACAGGAACAGGGCTTTCTCCTTTCCAGGCTATTAACACCCATAATGACAACCACCAAAGGCCTGAAATCTGACTGCATGCTGCTAACCCAAGTATGCACTTTTATTGTACAGACCACATAAAGTCATTAGTGGGATGCTCTGGTGTCAAAGTGCCAGGTGTGTGCCATCTTTTGCCCTACTCAGCTGTGCAACGTGGGTAAACGCTGCCTGGCCTGCTAGCATTTCAGGTAGCCTTTACTTTGAATTGTGAGCACCACTTCATGGCAAGCAGTGCTCACAATTATAATTGAATCCTTCCTGACATACAAGCATGTCAGACAGTGTTTATTTGTAAAATCTGTCTGCAGGCAGCCTTTACAATGCCTCCCTTTGGGGTCCGTCTCCTTTATGCTGGTGCAGAAAGATTTGGGAAACCTTAGGGGTCTCCAGCATTTGTATGGCAGAGAGGAAGAGGGGAGACGAAAACACAAGTTCTGCTCTGCCTTCCGCTCCACCATACAAATGAATGCCAATGTGACATTGCATGAATGGAAGGCGTTAAATCCTTACTCAAGGCTTTAACGCCTTCCATTCACGTTATGCCACAACAAACCTGAGCTCCAGTGCATTTTCCAAAGGGATTGCGCCATTATAAAAGGATTCTCTGAGTCAGGCGCATTACTCTGTTTTAATGTCAAATAATTGTAGGCAATACACCCTTGTTTTCATCCCTTGTAAACACGTGCATCACTCACGCTTAGGATACCCGTATTATCTGTCTTGAAGGTTTGACAGTAGAACATGGAATTTTGAGATGGCCAGCTGATGCACTATATAAGCAATTGCGTATGTATTTGCGCAAGCAGTTGCGTAAGTAGTTCGTAGGTGCAGCAATGCTTGAGGTGAGCAAGCAATGGGTATGCTGTCTGTACACCAATTATTGTATGTGTCATAATCGCTTTTACTCCCCCGATGCACTATGTGACAGGTTTTTGATGCCTAGATATTATGCGAATGACGTAGTTACGGTTAATACAATACATTGCTTCTGGTAACATTACGCCTGTGCATTGTCTGTCCCTCTTAAAGCAAAGCAGCCATAGTGAAAAGTTAGCATTTTTACACACTAGAGCAATTATGTAGCCATTTATTTATGCACCCATTTTAATGTACTTGTGGTGTCCAACATATGTCAATCAAGCAGCATTGCTTTGGAAAGCACGAATAATATAGCCAGAGGAAATAACACAACAAGCATTGGCAAAGCCAACAGGTCTGGCTTTGCAAAGAGAAATGGCTTCATTGCAAGTTCCCCGGTACGGGAAAAATGATGGTATAATTAACAGTAATTCCAGAACCAGCATTTTTTCCATAGCGGGAAGACATGAGTTTGCCGGTGGGGCCACAGATCTATCTGTAGGGAATGGCATTGCCACGTAAATGCATATTGATGGCAGTGCTTTGCCTTTTTTCTCGCCTCCTTTCACCTGGATTGAACATTGGTTTGAAGCGCCGGTTTATTTATTAAACTAGAGTTCTTATTGTTTTACGTTTTTCAATTTAAATACTTGACTGCAATGACTTGAATGCAAACGCAATGTAAGATTGTAATGTATTTATGAATACGTTATTAAAATAAACCTGTCATACTATCTTTTGTCAAAATGATCAAAAATCACAAAAATAAAATGCACCCACTTCTTACAATTCTGTTGCAGGATCAGGGGTCCAACTGGGGTCCTTCCTCTCCGACATCTTTTTCTCCACCTGTGGTGTCCCCCAGGGATCAAATCTCTCTCCCTGGCTTTTCAACCAGTATATGGCACTCCTTGCCCACCGCATCGCCGCTCTCTGCCCTAATTTCCAGTGCTATGCGGACGATACCCAGCTCATTTTCAGGCTACCCTCAGCCTCCCCCTCTCCTTCCCTCATCTCTGACTGTCTGTCTGCTATCCAGGAATGGTGTGCCGCAAATGACCTCTGCCTTAATGCCAGTAAGACTGAGATCCTACTCATCGGTACACCCACTCCCTCCTTCCCTGCAGCTCTCTGGCCTGCCTCCCTTGGCCCCCTCCCTGCTCCTACCTGCAATGCAAAAAACCTTGGGGTCATCTTCGACTCCACACTCTCCTTCTCTCCTCATATTTCTGACGTCGCTAAGAAGTCACACTACCAGCTGCACCTCCTCAGAGGTATTCTTCCCTTCCTCTCCTTCCCCCAGAAGCTCACTGTCTCCCGAGCCCTGGTTCTCTCGAAGCTGGATTACTGTAACAGCCTCTACCTTAATCTGCCTGCCTCCACTCTCCGCCCTCTGCAACTCATACAGAACAGAACTGCGAGACTTGTCCTTGGCCTCAAGCCCAGGGACCGTATCTCTCCAGGACTGAAATCTCTACACTGGCTCCCAGTGGCTGCCAGGATAAAGTTCAAAACCCTCTGCATTGTCCACAAGGCCTTCTGGGGCCTTGGTCCTATATACCTTCAACTCTCTCTTCCCAAATATCTTCCTTCCCGAGCCCTTCGCTCATCCGCCTCCAACTCCCTCAGGGTCAGCCGCTTCTCGAAGCAACGAGCTGGGGGTAGATCTCTCTCCGCGGCAGAGGCCTCCCTCTGGAACAGCCTTCCTGCCTCCCTGAAACTTGAGGAGAACCATCTCCGGTTCCGGAAGCACCTCAAAACCTTCCTCTTTGCCTCTGCTTTCTCTCTCCCTTTCCCCTGCTGAACAGCCAATTATTCCTCACTGATACTGCACTGATTCTGCAACTGGACCACTCGTAACGGCCTCGGTCCTGGGCCCAGCCACTCTCCAATTGCACTGATGCCCTGGAACCCCTCTGCACTGCGGGACTGTCTCTGTATCCCTACAGCCCCCCCCTTTTCCAGCACTTGTTCTGCACTTACCTTACACTTGCCACCAGTTGGCCCTATTTATTTATTACTTTACGCCACTTACCTTTACTGCACTTCCCCCCCTCCCCTTCCCCTTGCACTTTTCCCCCTCCCCCACCCTTGCACTTGCGCGATCTGAATGACACCTGGCCTAGTAGGATCGTTGTCTGTTTCCCCTTGTTTCCTCCCCTCCCTGCCTCGTCGCGCCTTGAAACACCTGTGTATAGGCGCGTTACAAATGCCATATCATATCATATCATATCAATGGAAAAATACATGTAAATTCTAAAACATGCAGACTCATTTTGTGTACCTGTTCGTAAACAGTCGAAACCTATTTAAAGTTTATTTTGAAAAAATGCTTCATTTTTTTTTTTTTCTCATATGTAATCTGCGAGTCTATTTCCATACGTGGACAAATTATATTTTGATATCTATAGACATGTGTGTAGCTTCCAGGGTACCAGTGGTCCAGAGGTGAATATCGGTTTTAAACCATCAATCAGCCCCGCACCTCTAGTACACTAGAAGGGATCTAAACAGATTGGAAACAAAAGAAAATTATAAACCTCCTTGTCCAATTTTGGTAACATGGATGGAACAGCAGGCTTATCTCCGAAAGCTTGTGGGTTGTTAGTTACAACACAGTGAAAATACAATTATTACCCAATGATAAATGACTTATTTTCATAAACAAATAGGAAACTCGGGGGATTGTCGCCAAGGAGCTAAAAAAGGCCATTATTACGCTACTTCTGAAAAAACCTAAATTGGATCCAGCTAATTTGAAGACTTATCACCCTATAGCTGATCTCCTGTGGCCAGGGACATACTGGAGCAGGTGGTTAGCTCCCAGCTACAAACATTTGTAGAAAAGAGTTATTGCTGCATGGACTTCAATGAGGATTTCGTCCAAGTTTGGGACCGAGACAGCTTTGTTATCAATATATGGTGAGTTGTTGGAGGTTGCAGATAAAGGGGAGCTATCACTGCTAATGATGCTGGATTTGTCTGGGGTCTTCGACACGGCCGACCATGATATTCTGGTTGACCATTTGAGAGTAATAGGCAATGTCTTTGAACAGGCCATCAAATGGTTTGGACCAATCCTGGCCAATAGACACCAACAGGATAGATTTGGGGGTTATACATCGGATCCTATTATGATGGGATGTGGAGTTCTGCAAGGATCCTCCTTATCACCCTTGCTTTTTAATCTATATATGCAACCGTTGATGAATATTGTGAGAAGTCATGGATTTCGCTATCACCCCTATGCCTATGAGACACATATGTACATTACATTTGGCAACATTGAAGATGCTTTCCTCAAGATTAATCAATGTCTGGAAGACATAAATGAGTGGATGGCCAAAAACCAGATCCAGCTGAATGCCTCAAAAACTGAGGTTATGCTGTTTGGGCCCAAACAGCTTGTTCTGGCTGCTAAAGTATCCTTTGTTCCTAGTATTCTTGGTGAAAAGCTACAATTTGCTTCCAATATTAATAATTTAGGAAGCTTTTTGCAAGATAATCTCGGAAGCAAGGCGCAAGTTAGCGCAAAGGTCCAGGCAATCATTTTATCGGCAGTCTTTTAATCATTGCGTATGCTCTTTCAGGTTTCACCATTTATTCCTGATGAGGACCATGCAATGGTGGTATGGTCCCGAACAAGTGCCCTGGAATAGCTTTTTGATGGGCATCCCAGCCAAACATATGCATAGGCTTAATAAATCCCAAAATGTGGCCGTAAAACTGGTAGGCTGTGTTTGTAAATCGGCTTTTGTCTCTCCTCTCCATGGAACATTGCACTGGATGACAGTGGAAGGCCGCATCACATTAATTTAAAGTGGCACGTTTGATGTTTAAATGTTTAAATGGTTTGGCCCCAGACTACTAGAGTAATACAATTTGCTACAACCAATCAACAAGGTTGCTTCGATAAAAAGACCAGCTGCTGCTAAGTGTTCCTCAATCAGTGTGTGTCTGTAGAGAAGACAGAAGATTTGCAGTCTTTGGCCCTAGACTATGCAATAGTTTCCCTAGAGAGATCAGAGCCTGTGAGACACTTTGCTTTTGCAGTTTCACAAGGCTCCCAAGACATTCCTGTTCAAATAGTAGATGTGTGGTCCTTAGGTGGACTTTTGTCTCCCTTTTTCTCAAATTAGTTTTGGGTGCTCTTCTTTTTATGCAACTTGGTTAATGGTTCTTTGGTCCCAGCTGCACCTTTATACGGTTAAGTCCATCCTGAGTGCGTTACAAATACTGAATAAAATCAAATCAAAATCAAATAAAAGGGACTGTCCAGTCATGGTTGTATCAAAAATATCTATTTTATTTATCACAACAGACAGTTCTAGTAACACTATGAAATACAACCCACCATGTAAAGGTATGCAGAGGACAGACAGTTTCAAAGAAGGAAAAGAGATGCACTCAGGATACTGACAGGAGGGTAGTCAGTATGGTTAATAACCACAACAGTTTCTTGGCTTTAACTCAAAGGGAGCAACAGCTCTTAAAATGTCTCTAGGGGCCTTCTGGGAAGGCCCAGCGGGACATACTGACAATGTACCTTGTGCTGCAGGTGTTATTATTGCTCAACAGGGTTGAGTAGGCTTGCAGGTGCTTTGCAGGCTTCTCTGACAGAGTTCAGGATGGGAGTCCGCTTCGGGTATCAGACGGCATGACGTTCAGCTATGGAAGCTGGACGAACAGCTGCAGGCTGGTCTACATGGAGGATCAGGGTCAGGAATCATTGTCTAAGTGCTGTTCGGTGGTTCTGAACCAGTGATTGACATGTCTCTGATGTCTTTAAATGACTGCAACTTGACAATGCTCAGCGTAGCAGTCGGTTGCATTGCAAGGAACTCGGCTGACTCCAAAATGTTCTTCAAGGTGGGCATCGGTAGATGCTCACCGAAGTACTTCTCCCAACTTCTTCAATGGGCTCCTGACGTCCTTTAAGGTGGATGTGCCAAAGCTGAGGAGTGTGTTGCAGGCAGCTTTCTTGTCCTTTGTTTTGGGTTTAGGGGCCTTCTGGCACTTCCCACCTAGGAAGCTTGCTGCAGAGCCTAGCGGGGTATGCTGTGTGCTGGCTGGGTACCGGTTCTGGAGCTGCTGGAGGTTCCTCTGGATTCGGTTTCTCCCTCTGTTACCTGGGAGATGTTATGGGAAGGGGTCTTGCTTTCCTCTTTGGCAGTTCTGGCCTTCCTTCACTGGCAGAAGATGCAAGGCAGACTGTACCTTTGTAATTGTAATTGTTTATTTTAAAGCGTTTATACACAAGTGAAATGCTTCAAAGCCAGGGTCCAATGATGAGTTCTTCTTGCTACTCCTTGCTAAATCTCCAGATGATCTGCCAAAAGATGAGCTCAGCTATCTTTTAAAGCCAAATGAGCCAAAGTGATTGGTGCAGACCTAGCCTACCTTAATGCCAGTAGTCTACCTGCTCCTGTCATTAAGGAATGTGCAGAAGCGCTCGATACCATTCATCACCTTCCTCATCAATGCCTTGTTCACATCCGGTGTAGTACCAACCAATCTAAAGGAGGTCTGGATCCTGCCACTACTAAACCAAATGACCCTTGACCCGCCAATGTAGGTGACACACAGGAGCCTTAGGGTACCCTGCAGGTAATGGGGGCATCGGTGGCTGCATCAATGGTGGAGAAAATGCTCATCAATCTGATAGACACCTACACTCTGCAGCACACTTCTCACCAGAGGCCACAGCATGGTTTTTCTCTTTTTTGTCTAACAGATTGATGAGCATTTTCTCCACCATGGATGCAGCCACCTCTGCCCCTATTACCTGCAGGGTCGCCTAAGTCTCCTGTGTGTCACCCCCATTGTACAGCATCTTACTCAAGCCCCTTTTTTCGATCTCCTAGATGACCAGGGAATATTCTACACTAACTATGCTGACGATACTCAGCTACTTCTCCAAATATCAGGCAATTTTGACACGTATTCAAGAACACTACACGCAGTCTATCAAACTATACAGTCATGGATGGCCACCCAGTTATGTCTTAATTATGAGAACACAGAGGTTCTTCTGTTCGGATCGCAAACCCCAGTAAACAAACCTGATGATTCATACAAATCCTTTGTTATTGATGGTCACTCCATCCGGGTTTCTAATCTGTAACCAGCGTCTTGATGCCACTGGGTTTAGTGTGCTACACAAGTTAAACAAATAAATAAATACATAAATAATGAAGCAATCCTGGGGTCCCTAACAACAATCTCCTGTATGCATGAGGTCATAACAAGAGTGCGTTGCAACAGGAAATGTAAAGGGGTGAAAACATGTGATACTAAGTCTCACCCATTTTCTTGTCTGTTGTGGATCATAGAGTCTCTCTGGTAAATGGAGCTCTCTGTGGTTCCTGATTAAAGCGGCCAGTCTCTCTGGCTCCTGCAAAACACATTCTCATACCTTATGAATGGGGTCCCCCTGCGGGGTGAACGACTGTAAACGTGCAGTCCCAGACAGACAGCTCACTGTCATAGATACTAAGGTCAGGAGCTGGCTTCATGTGGACATTGTTACATATGAAATGTTGTTGGGGTTTCCTGTCTACTTTGGTATCCTCTGCATCCAGGCCCAATGTGGGCCTGTTTGAATTACCCTATAATTGGTATGATAATTCCTGCCTCCAGCTGCAGGGTCAAACAAATGTGCAGGGCAGATCCATCGAGCCTTGGTTATTTAATAAAGCTGAATATGACAGGGAGAGGATTTTGTCCTCCCCCTTCTACAGATGCATTGTGTGCCCCTGGGTGTCATATTCCAACAAAATATGACAGGGGGACTGTGCCTGTAGGCTGTGTCCATCCAGAGTACATAGGTCTATGCGTTTATCATGTGGTGCGCATAGGAAAATGTGTGTGGATTATCCCCACACATTTTCTTGAGGTTGGTCTGTCATCATTCCATTGAATGTAACACTTCAAAAAGCCCAGGTGAGCGCACACCCACCGTGCGAATGGTTGTACTTCCTCACATGCCTCCCAGCCTCAAAATGTAAACCACCACCCCACTGAGGGTCTGGTTCATCATCTAGGCAATAGTACTGACTGAGGCCATCTGTATTTCCATGCCTGAAGCCTGGCTTGTGCTGGGTGTCCATATCTAATCCATCTAGGGATATGGACCAACGCAAAAGCTTAGGGTTCTCCACTTGTATGGCCATTAACCATCAACGAGGCAGGTGGTCTGTTTGGTTAGTAAAGTGTGGCCCAAAGATTATTATTATTATTATTCATTCGTATTTGTTGAGCGCGCATCAGCTCTTAGGCATCGTGGCGCTTGTTACCGAGGATGATCAGTACTTAGTTACAGAGATAGGAATAGAGCTTAGTTGCAGGAAGGAAGACAGGGAGAACATAATACATGGTTGAACACTGTGCACTTAAACAATTTGCATGAAATACATATTGTTGTGCTAGCAATGAGTGCAGTGTGTGAGATGTAGGATGTTGAAGTGGTGGGGCAGGGGAAGGGGTTAATTGAAGAGGGAGGTTTTCAGGTGTTTCCAGAAGTCTGTGAGGGACGTCTCAGCTCTGAGGGCAGTGGGGAGGGCGTTCCAGAGCTTAGGGGCTAAGAAAGGGAATCCTGGGATGTTGACGTGGTTGGTGTAGATGTAGGTTTTCAGCTTCTTTATTGCCCACAATACTGCAATGACCTCTGTTTCAATGACAGCCCATTTCCTTTCCCGTTTCATCAATCGCCTGCAAATATAGTCGATGGGTTACTCTATCTCTTGAGAGTTCAGCTGTGTTAACACTGCTCCAATCCCAAAACCACAGTCTGAATAATTAACTCCTGACCATAGTGTGGACATTTTAAGACTGGGGCCCTGCACAATCCATCCTTTAAATCCTGAACATAGGTTTGGCAGGTGGAGGTGCAAGCTACCTTCTTTGGCATTTTCTTGGAAGTTACATCATTAAGGGGCATGACAATGGTCCCATATCCCTTGATAAATGGCCGGTAGTACCTGGTGAGGCCTAGAAAGGCTCTCACCTGTGTCTGTGTGGTGGGTATGTCCCACTCCTTCACAGCCTTTGCTTAGAAAACTTGTTTCTTACCTCCATCAACCAGGTGGCTTAGGTAAGTCACTGTGTCCTGCCCTATCTGGCACTTCCTGGCCTTGATAGTCAGACGTGGGTTCTTCAGGGCCTGGAGCAATTGCTTCAGGTGGGATAAGTGATCTTCCCAGGTGTGGCTGAATACAGCAATGTCATCTAAATAGGTGACACTGACGTTTTCCAGTTCAGACAACACCTGGTTAACCATCCTCTGAAAAGTCGCAGGAGCATTATTCAATCCGAAAGGCACCACAGAGATCTGATAATGTCCATCTGGGGGTGAGAATGCTGACCTCTCTCACGCTCCATCTGTTAACAAGCTGACCTACCAGTACCCTGCCGTGAGGTCAAAGGTACTCATGTACCTGTGGGATGGCTCTATCACTCATAGGGAGGGCATCTTGGACACGTCCTCCTTGATGGTGTCCCTGGCACCAATCTGCGAGACCTGCAGCCAGCAAAAACAGACTGACAAACTGTCCCAGTAAACAGCGACAGTCTGTCAGTTGCTGTTCTGACAGGTCCACTGCAAGGTTGACACCTTCAACTGACCCATCTGTGGCTTCTGTGTGCAGGAGGTCTGGGAGGAGGTCGTTATCCTCCTCAGTCTTTCCATCTGTCACTAATGCCATGATAGAAATATCCCGGCTGTAATGGGGTTTTAACCATTTGACGTGAAAGACCCTGCATATCAGTTAAGATCCTTTCACGTCAATGTGATAATTGACCTCACTGACATTTTCTTGCACACAGTAATGCCCAGAGCATTTGTCCTGAAGGGCACTGGATTTGACAGGCTCCATAATCCACACCCACTGCCCTGGAGAATACACTGTCACTGTGGCCTTCGGTCGTGCCAGTGCTTCATCAGCTCCTGACTGACCTTTACGTTTTTCGCCACCTGTTCCATGTACTTTGTCATTCTAGACCAAAGGCCAAGTACATAGTCCACTACATCTCATGTGGGGGACGAGGGGTTGCCCTCCCATACCTCCCATCCCTCTTTCACCAGACCAGTGGTCTTTAAACCTTTTTGGCCTGGGCCCCACCGAGCTAAATGTGGCCATGCCGGGTGCCCCCAAAAATGCCAAATAGACAGTAAGTCCAAATGGCTATGAACTAACGCAAACCGTCGTCGCACCAGGCTCCCAGTATAGTGCCTGGGCTCCCCCACCTTCTACCATCACAGTCTCTGGACTCCACATGCCACTCCTACCCCAGTCACTGTGCTCCACCCTCACCACCCGCTACAGACCCTGGGCTCTCTCCACCCTGCTCCCACCAAAGTCTCTGGGCTCTCCCCACCCTGCTCCCACCAATTTACCAGGGTGCCCCCATCCTGCTCCCACCACAGTCTCTGGGCTCCGACCACCCTGCTCCCTGCACAGTCCCAGGACCAGTGGCTGCTGGTGAATTGTTTACGTGGAGGGGCATTAATAGTCCCCCCGATATGCCATAGCAACCGAGCATAACGAGGGAGCCCGAAACAAAGAAAGGGGGAAGCGGGGGTGGTTCTCCACGTGAATGTTTTTATTAAAAAAAAGGTTAAAATGCTGTATTTTAAGGCACACTTTAAAAATAAATTGTGTAAAAAGCCAACCATGTGCAATTGGCATTGGGGGACCAGGGAGGAGGTATGGTATTGTTTACCGGACATTGGTGAAAGCTGCTGTATTCCTCTATGATTCATATGTGTTCTAAAAATGGAGAATGCAACTAACACGGAGTATGCTAAGAAACAAATCCCAGGATGACTAGATCTTAAAGAGGGTGAATGGAATATTTCAGTATGTCACAAGTGCGGAGTGTATGATGGTACTTTTACCCAAAGAAAACAGTATTAAGTATACTTTTTAAACAGCCACAGCTATTTAGTAGTGTTTTGAATATCAGGAATCCGATGTGGGCTACTGAATCCACACACTGCACATTGTGTGTGTGCTAGCCATAAATACTGCGGGAGTCTGTTTGAGCATCAGCCACATCTTTTTGAGAATCGGTTTGCAATCTCTCGCTGTTTGCACTTTGCAGCTTGTTTAGCGCTTACACACTGAGTATTCAAGTGCTTCCATCTTCTGGGAGGAGCTGAGATTGTGGCTGAATGCCAAGCTTTCAAAGTCCCCGACAATACACTCTGTCAGATCATTTGAAGGATTTTTTTTAGAACATGTAAAACAAACATATTTTTCAAATCATGTGGGACAGTGCCAGAAATAAGGGCATGACTAACTGGTTCTCTCATATGGTTTTAAATAGTGGGAAAGACATCTTTAAGAACATGCTGAGCAAGTATCCCTCGGAGAGCATGAATGGTGGCATATGTGAAGGATTTTATCAAAGTTGGCGGAAGACACATGTTTGAATTCAGAAAGCAAGATCTAAGCAAAAACAATGGTGGTGGAAAAAATAGCATTCACATCTGTATATGAAGTGTGAATATGCATATGTTCCCTGAGAGTTTCAATCTTAGCCTAAAGAAAGTTAGGAATTCCAACTACTTTTGAGAGGGGTCAGAAGGTGCAGAAGACATTGGTTAGTGAAGCTCACAAAGAATCATCATTTTATATGTATTATTTTCCAAAGGAATCTTAGTAGAAGAATATTCTTTGTTAGCAAACAAGTTACTTTTTTGTATAAGATTTGATGAAATCTCAGCTTGAGCCACAGTTCGGGCAATCATTTGACCACCATCTTTGTTCACTATGTCAGCCCTATGCTTTTTCAGATCATCAATATACCAAAGTTTAGAAACTGTAATGAGGTTCATGACTTTCTTCTTTCCATTTCAGCCTTTCTCATTACAAGTGTCCGCGTCCGCCTATTCACTCTCTATTGTCATCAGCAGCATTTGATACTTTATGGGGTTTACAATACTGTCTCTTTTGTTTGATGCATAGTCTCGGGAGGATAGCTCAGGGGCAATGCACTCGCATTGGAAGCAAGACAATGCGGAGCAACACAGGTTCAAACCCCGGGTCCACGCTTAGAAACCTCTGGGTATTAGGGTATTATAATAGCCAATTAAAATACCTTTACATCCCTTCCCATAAAAAGTATCCCACTACCCCCTGTCCTTATCTATGTCTTAGCTCTTGCACTTTCTGAAATTTCATCAGGCTGAGTATGATCGTTAATTTCACATCGTTACAGATCATGGCCTGTAAGAATGTCATTGTATTTTCCCTAGTTCCCTCCCTTGCCTTGAAGTGGTTCGAAACACATTGTGTATAGGCACTATATAAATAAACTATCATATCATATCAAGTATGTCATTCGCTCTCTTTTAGCTTCAGGAGCGTTTTATAATTTAGGGATCTACAATACTGTCTGTTGTGGCTTTTCCCATTATATTATATGCTAAATCTGATCTTTAGCTTGCAAAGAATATTGTGTGTAATGGTACCATTTAGCTTCATACGGCTATCATTACACTACATTTCTTTCTGTCTAGAATGTAGAAAGAAAGACATTTAGTGTAATGATAGCCATATGCAGGTAAATGATAATATTACAGACAGTATTCATTTCAAACTAAAGACCATTTTTTTGTTGGTAGTATACAATAAATTCTAGACTCAAAAAAAGAAAGAAAAAATCATTAAAAAAAATTAAATTCCGACTGTGGGTCCGTGACCCCCTAGACATGAGGCTGCACCCCCAACCCCAAGGATTGCTGCACTAGACTGAAGGGACATCATATAGGATGTCCAAACAGAAGATCAAAGGGACTAAACCCTACTCCGTTCTGAGAAACCTCCCTATACGGGGAACAGAAGGCATCGCAAGAGTATATCCCATTTTCTCTGCATCTGTACTTCCAAGCAACCTATCGTGACTTTCAGAGTCTTGCTGAATGCCGAACCGCTCGACAAGCCCATTCCTCTGTGGATGGAAGGCTGTAGAGAACCGGCAGGTGACTCCACACTTTTGCCCTCATAGCCTTCATATACACTGATATGAAGTTTGATCCCTTGTCAGAAACAACTTCTTTGGGGAAACCAACACAGGAGAATATACCAATCAGAGTCTTAGCAACCAAAGGGGATGTGATGTTCCTCAGCTGGACAGCCTCAGGCTACTTTGTGGAGTGCGCTACCAGCACCAAGATGTTCCTGTTCCCTGACATGGTTTGAGGATCCAAAGAACCCACAATGGCCATGCCTATTCTCACGAAAGGCCACCCAACAATGTGTAGTGGAATTAAGGGGGCCTTTGGGGAACCATCTGATTTGCCAAAAGCCTGACAAGTTGGGCAGAACCATTAACATTCCTTAACGTTTACACCAAGTTGCGGCCAGTAAAAGGGTTCAGACAACCGGTCTGATATCTTAGGCACTCTCAAGTGTCCTGCTAAAGGAATTTGGTGAGCCAAATCATAAAGTAACTTTCTGTGGCTCTGGGGAATCACCAACCTGTTGGTGCCCTTACACTGAGAATGTTGGTGTACTGTACAGGAGTCTTTCCCCTCAGTACACTTTGAACAGTCCAGAGGCCTCACCCTTTGCTGCTTCCATTGGCCCGCCAGAGTGGGACACTCTATCTGGGCTAAAAGAAGTCATTCTGATCTGTGCCCCCAAGCTGATGCAAACTCATCCAGCTTGGGCATGCGCGGACTAAGCTCACCTGGTTAACAACGTCAGGTTCCTGCACTGTGCCAGGCAACTCTGAAGTCACTGAGTCCTCTGCTACCAAAGTAGGGTCCTCAGTGGCTACTGTCTCCTCTCCTGCAGGAGTAAGCAGCTCAGCAGTGTGTGGAACTGGACCAGGGTCTACCAGCCACGCCAGTCCCACCAACAAACCCTCCGGACAACCTCCAGGCCCTAAGGCGCTTATATCCTTCAATCTGGTGACCTCTTTGGCCCTCTATCTGGTAGCTGCCATGACTATCACGTGGTCAGGAAGATCATTACCTAACAGACATGGGACATGGATGGAGTCCTTCACCACCACATGGCACTGGGTCATTTTGTCTCGCCAACTGAACTCTACTATCCCCAAAGGGCACTTACCCACACACCATACAATCAGGCCCAGTAATATACCATCCTGGCTGCACTCACTGCTTTGTGACTGCAGTGAGGCAAGCCACAAAGTCTCTGACCGTAGGAGTTTTATGTCCATTGATATACACATGTTATAAGAACAGTTGAGTATTATTGGGAACTAGGATCTCTTCTGGAGACCCGGTACCGTACCCACTCAGTGCAACCAATCCACATTCAGGAACTCCTTGGCCTAATTTGAAGACCTCCTCTAGGAGGCCCACACAAATGATGGCCTCCTCAATGAGTCCAACAACCAAGATGACTTACTTGGGTAAGCGCTTGTATAGCAGATCCCTTTACTATGGCCCTGCTCATTACACATAAAACAACCTTTGGGTGGTGTGAACTTAGTTGTCCCAGTGTTAGATGTGCCCACTCTCTTCTGTTTCGTCTGTATAGCTGAACAAGTTTTGGGATTTCCCTTAATTCTTTTTGGGACCTGACTTCGAAGAGGAGTGGGTTGGACCTTTGCCCTTCCCATTCTTGTTAACTTTAGTGTCCAAGGATTTCTCTTCTGGTTTGGGTGTGCTTGCCTGAGTCTTTTTCTGGACTCGAGTACATACAAACCTGTCGGCAAACTTTGCATGCTCTCTAGATTCTGCAGTAGTCTTGTCCACAAGATGATGTTGTAGGTCAACCTCACTATTCTTCAATACATGCTCACACGCAATCAAATTGTACATCCTTTTAAATGTGTCACCTTTGTCACCAGACACCCACTGGTTCAGATATTTCAACAATTGTGTGAACACTACAAATGTCTGCCCACTTTTTACTTTCCGAGCTCTCTGAAGCTCCTGATATACTGCTCTGGGGTTTTGCAGAACTTCCCGAGGAGGGCCACCTTCATGCTCTCATATACAGGCCTTTCCTCAGGAGTTAACTGAAGAATTGCATCAGTCCCTGGTGTCGGTAAGCATATCGTCAGGGGAACTCCCCACAGTACCTCGTCCACATCCTGTAACTGAAAAGCAAGCTTGAGCACTTCAAACCAGTCAGAAACATCTTTCCCCACTTCATACGCCTGCACTAAGTCTTTGGGATGTGATGCTGGGGCTTATGCCAGGGACCCTGGTTTGAACGACTACCACTGTTTTCGTTAGAGGTGGAAATGTTGGCCTCCATCTTCTTTTCATGTGTCAGCTTGTGCAGCTCTATGGTAACCTTGCCCCACTGTTTTTGCTCCTCCATCGCTAGTCTCCTCTCCTCCTGCACAAGCTTTCTAGCTGCTACCCAGTAACCATTACTGGGCCACTTAGAGTGGTGCCAAGGCCTGAGATTTGTGGGATGCCGCACTAGCCCTTGACCTCACTGACACGCTAGAGTGTTGAGAAACCATGCTTGCCGCCCGGATGGATGGTTGGCAAGAAACACTGCTCCTGTTGTCTTCCTCATCATCTTCTACTACCCCTCCCAAAAGGTAATCTTCATTCAGGTACACAGGGCTCAACCGATCCTCTGGGTCTTCTCCTCAGCCACCCTTGTTTCTTCCAAAGCTTGTGGGCTGGTCAGCACATAAGGCTCATTGACCATAGGCTATGGGGGAGTCCCGTCTCTTGACCTCTGATGCACAGGACATCCTTGCTCATGCTTTTCACAGTCTCTATGTCAAGATCCATGGTTATTACAAATATCTAGCAGTGTTCTGAACGTTGCCTGCAACAGTACTTCTAATGCTAGGTGACTACGCTGGGCGCAAGGCTCCAACTAGATCCCACCCATACCACCAATGTGACAAATCAACTTTCGGGGTACCAATGGTCCAGATATGAATATCGGTTTCTAAACCATTAATCACCCCCACACCTCTAGTACAACGAAGGGATCTGAACAGATCGGAAATACAAACAAATCATAAACTTCATTGTCCAATTTTGATAACGTGAAACAGCACAGTGGCGTGGGGAAAGGTGGGATGAAATACAAGGGCCTCATCACGAGTTTGGCGGTAGCCCTTAAATCCAGCGGTAGCGATTGTCATGATGCCTACCCCCGGAGCATCAGGCCAGGCCCAGCACCCCCGGAAGCAGGCATCATGCCCTCGGGTAAAAGCCCAGCGGCCCCTTATAGGGACTCTTTGGACTCAGTCCTGGCGCCTTTGGCGCCAAGCTCATAAAGGGAGGTGTTTTGTGCACTTACCTGATGCAGACCATGCTGCATGCTTCAGGCCTCCCTGAGACCTGAAAGGGACTATTTTTTCATAGGGACTATTTTTTCACTCGGGCGTGGCCAGGGAAGGATACATACCTAGTTGGGGAAGGATACATACCTGGGACTTCTTTGGAGGCTATTTAAGCCACGCCCAGACAGCAGCTCATGCTTCGTGTTGTTCTGCTTCCTGCAGCTTAACGCTCACCGTGTCTGCTCCTGCTCCTGGACTACAGCCACGCCCGTCTTGAACCTGGAAGACCTGCAAGGAAGGAAGAGAAGAGAAAGGTGAAAACCATGGATTATTTCAAGCTTCTTACCTGCATCCGGAATCTTCTCGCCAGCATCCCTGAAGGAAGACTTCAATTTAAAAGCATCGCATTGCTCGCTGCAGCGCCACGCTTCACTCACCTGTCCTGTCCTCGAGACATCTCCCGGCTCCATCGCGGCTGTCAGCATCGGACGCCACATCTCTGCACCTAGGGGAGAGAGGAAGAAACAAAAGGTGAGCAAAAGGACACACAGAAGGAAAGCCTGATTAACAGCCATAATACTTACCGGCTTTTCCTCCACATTTCGGGTCGGCGCCGCCCCGTTGGCAGGTACCGTACCCCGGCCCCTATGGGGAAAGGACTAGAGTCATTTCAGAGGAATGATAAGGACATCTAGCGGGATCGCCCTCATCACTACTCACCTCGGCAGGTTAACCCCTCGACGCATCGCCTTCATTCTGCACCTGAAATAAAGGACAGATAACAGGTGAGAAAGACAGCATAAAGGGGGCCTCACTTGAACTTTGAACTTTCATACTTACTGCGCATCGCTCAGGAAAGTCAAGTGGATTTTGCCAGCGCCATTCTGAAAACCAGTGAAGTAACTGGACGAACGCACCCCTGCACCAGAAGCAGGATGGAGAGTTCAACCTTCCAAACCATAAGAAGGATATTCCTATGGGCCAAAGAAGCACGATTTGGAGGTCCTGTCCAATCGGTGTTCCGGGTCCTGCGCATCACGCTAGAAGAGGCCGCAGTAATCCAGACTAGATCAGCGCCCCCGTGGGAACCAGGTGGGCGTTACAGAACGCAAAGCCTCCCTACAAATTCCCACCCAGGCGCTATGGAACTTCTGAGACTGACCAACTGGCCCAACTACTGGGGTAATTACGGGCCGAGGTACACGCCGCTCGTCAAGAGACTAATGCCCTCAGAAGAGAAGTGATTGTAACAAGGGAAAGGACTGATGACCTGGCTAGACAGCTTTTGCAAGGTCAAGCTGGACAAACTCCTTTACCCGGTTCCGGGGGGAACCCCACTCCTGTGGTTTCCAGTAACCCTGTGCTGATTAATCTACCTGCAAACATGCCGCTGGCCCCACCCGAACGCTTTGCTGGGGACCCCAAACGATTCGCCGTATTCATGAATCAGTGTCGTTTGCACTTCCTATGCAGACCCGGGGCCTTCCCTAATGATCAGACCAAGGTAGCCTTTGTGTTGTCATATCTCAGCGGCTGTGCTGCCGATTGGTCAGTCCCACTGGTAACTCAAGATGACCCGATTATTCGTGATTTTCAAGGATTTCAAACAAGCATGGAAAGGTTATTTGCTCGACATTCCCAGGGACAGGCTCTGGATGACGAACCTCTATCTCTGCGACAGGGCAATCAAGACCTTCTATCTTACATTGCAACCTTCAATAGACTAATTGTGGAAACTGGTTGGCTAGAGGATAAAAGAATCACGTTATTCTATCGAGGTCTACGCGGAGAACTTAAAGATGTCCTGGCACAAGTTGTAAATCCGCCCCAAGAATGCACTGAATATATAGACTTAGTGGTCCAGTTGGATCACAGGCTGCAAAACAGAAAAGCAGATCGGTCCAAGTTTGAAACCCGGGTGTGGGCCAAAACCCACGCTAACCCCAAGGGGGCTGATGCCTTGGAGCCTATGCAAATCGGAGGAGTTAAAGGACCCTTAACTCAAAAAGAACGGGAAAGAAGACGACGGATGCAATTATGCCTTTATTTTGGGTCCACAGGACACTTTCTACGAGATTGCCCGGTTAAGCCACCCAAGAAGGTGGTAGGAGCCGCTGATAAAATCCATGGAAACTCTGTATCGGGAAACGACCACGCCCGGCAAGCGTAGGGGTCCGCTTGCCGAGCTTGGAAACTAACTCTCAGACCTCGCATTTCATTGTGCCAATGGTCCTCATAGATCCGGAACAGCCAAAACGGTTGCATGCTATAAAGGCATACATTGATAGCGGGGCTATAGGAAACTATGTGGATCAAGAATTGGTCTCTAGGATAAACCTCCCTCTGCGTCCTAAAACCAGCAAAGATGTCATCACCACTGTAGATGGAACCGAAATTGCCTCTGGACCGGTAACACATTCCACAGCTGAGGTGACACTTGTAGGTCCGGATGGCCATCGGGAGGCAGTTGTGTTTGATGTGATCAAGGCTCCACAGTTTCAGCTTATTCTCGGAGTCCCTTGGTTAGAGACACATAATCCTCAAATTGATTGGCGAGCGAAGAGAATAACCTTCCCGGATTGTGCACAAACCTGCTACCCAGAAAATCCAAAGATTAATCTAGCATCAGTAACCTCTGTCCCCGTGCAACTACCTCCAGAGTACCAAGACTTTCAGGACGTCTTCCAAAAGGAACAGGCCAACACGTTACCTCCCCACAGATCGTACGATTGCCAAATCGATCTGGTGCCCGGTGCACAACCCCCTTGTAGCAGGATTTATGTCCTTACTGAACCTGAGAATCTGCATTTGAGACAATATTTAGATCAATACCTCGCCAATGGTTTCATTCGCCCGTCAAAGTCCCCGGCATCTTCAGCTTTGTTCTTCGTGCCTAAAAAAGAGGGCGACCTTAGGACTTGTATCGATTACCGCGCATTGAACCAGATAACTGTTAAAAATCGTTACCCTCTGCCTCTGATCCCTGAACTCCTTGACCAGGTGAAGGACGCTTGCGTATACACCAAGTTAGATCTCCGAGGGGCTTATCATCTGGTACGAGTAAAAGAAGGCGACGAATGGAAAACGGCCTTCCATACAAAATATGGACTATTCGAATACCAGGTGATGCCTTTCGGGTTGTGCAACGCGCCTGCTGCCTTCCAATTCTTCATGAATGATGTCCTTCGGGAACTCATCGATGTCTGTGTTATCGTGTATATCGATGACATTCTTGTGTACTCCTCTTCGGAATCTGATCACAGAAAACATGTCAGGGCCGTCCTAGAGAAACTGCACCAGCACAAACTGTTTGCCAAGCTGGAAAAATGTGTTTTCCATACCACCGAGGTTGAGTTTCTCGGATTCATCCTGACACCTAAAGGGGTCCGAATGGATTCACGGAAAGTGGATGCCGTCCTCAAATGGCCATCACCTAGTTCAGTGAAAGGTGTCCAAAGCATGCTTGGTTTTGCCAACTTTTATCGCAGGTTTATCCCGGAGTTTTCACGTGTGGTGCAACCCATCACTGCACTCTTGCGAAAAAATAAACGTTTTGAATGGACCGAGGAAGCCAAACAGGCCTTTCAGGAGTTGAAAGCTAAGTTCACGTCCGCACCTATTTTGAAGCACCTGCGTCCTGATCTCCCATATATAGTCGAAACCGACGCGTCCAGCTTAGCCATGGGAGATGTCCTGTCTCAGAGAGACCCTGAAACCAACCAACTGCACCCCGTAGCATTTTGGTCCAGAAAGTTCTCACCGCCGGAGATAAATTATGCGATTACCGATAAGGAACTATTAGCCATTAAGTCCGCCTTTAAGGCTTGGCGGCATTATCTCCTCGGCGCCCGGCATACCATCACCGTGATCACTGATCACCGAAATTTACAATATTTAAAAACTGCCAAGGCCCAATCGTCTCGACAGCTCCGATGGGCTTTGTTCTTTGCTGAGTTCGATTTTGTAATCACTTACCGCCCCGGTTCTAAGAATGGTAAGGCGGACGCTCTATCCCGAATTGGAATGGAAGAAATAGACACAAACTCAGAACCTGTGCCGATAATTCCCGAACAAAGAATTTTGGGAATAACCACTTTACAAACCCTTGAAGACATTCAAGCACGAGTAAAACAAGTCCTGGACTCTTCAGCCTTGCAGGATTGGATCAAAAAGGGGTCTAACTTTTCAGTCAAGGATGGCTTACCTTACTTCCAAGGACGCTTATTTTTGGCAGAAAAGGGATTGCAAGAACTGGTTATTTCCCGTCATCATGACACCCTGATGGAAGGGCATCCTGGCATTGCCAAAACTGAGGAAAAGGTTAGACGACAATTCTGGTGGCCTTCCTGGCGAAAGGATATTAAATCTTTCGTGATGTCCTGTGGAGTTTGTGCCCAAAACAAAGGTCAAAAGACAAGACCCGCCGGTCTTCTTCAGCCCTTAGACATTCCACCAGCACCTTGGCACACCCTGTCACTAGATTTTATCACGGACCTGCCCCCTTGTAATGGTTACAATACTATTCTGGTCGTGGTGGATTTATTTTCCAAAATGGCCCACTTTATTCCGTTGAAAGGATTACCTTCAGCCTTTGTTCTTGCCAAGGAATTCCTCGAGAATATCATCCGTTTGCATGGATTCCCGTCCATACTAGTCTCCGATCGGGGAAGCCAGTTTATTTCTCATTTTTGGAAAAAGTGTTGTCAGCTGGCACAAATTGATGTAAGACTCTCGACCAGCCACCACCCACAGACCGATGGTCAGACGGAGAGAACGAACCAGACCCTTGAACAATTTCTACGATGTATGTTGCACCAATCGGAGGGTAATTGGAAGGATATTCTGTGGGTGGCTGAATATGCTTATAATAACTCGATACACTCTGGAACGGGTCAAAGCCCCTTTTTTACCCTATATGGACATCACCCTCGTACTTCAGACTTGGACTCACCTTCGAGCCTTGAAATGCCCGCAGTGGATCATTTGCATTCTACGATAACTCAAGCCTTCAAGGATGCAACTGCACATTTGCAACATGCGAAAGAGAAATACAAAAAGAATGCAGATCTACATCGAAAGGAGGCGCCTCTGTACCAAATTGGGGATCAAGTATGGTTGGCTACCAAACACTTATCGCTCAAGGGACCTCGAACTTTTAATCCAAGGTATTTAGGCCCTTACTCAATCAAAGCTATAATTAACCCAGTAGCAGTCAAGCTCGATCTACCAGCCAACATGCGGATTCACCCCGTTTTTCATGTGTCACTTTTGAAACCAGTACAACCAGGAACCAGATTAATAAAGCCACCAGACCCAATCCTGATAGATGGAGAGCCAGAATTCGAAGTAAAGAACATTTTGGATTCCAAAATCTTAAAATCAAAGCTTTTCTATCTAATTGATTGCAAAGGGTACGGGCCTCAGGAAAGGTCTTGGGAACCCAGTGATCACGTACATACACCTCGGCTTGTAAAAAGGTTCCATCGGAATTTCCCAAACAAACCGAAACCTCCAGAAGGAAGGACCTTGGGAGGGGCCTTGGGGGGGAGTGCTGTCATGATGCCTACCCCCGGAGCATCAGGCCAGGCCCAGCACCCCCGGAAGCAGGCATCATGCCCTCGGGTAAAAGCCCAACGGCCCTTATAGGGACTCTTTGGACTCAGTCCTGGCGCCTTTGGCGCCAGGCTCATGTTGGACATCAGTCCTGGCGCCATAGGCGCCAGGCTCATAAAGGGAGGTGTTTTGTGCACTTACCTGATGCACACCATGCTGCATGCTTCAGGCCTCCCTGAGACCTGAAAGGGACTATTTTTTCATAGGGACTATTTTTTCACTTGGGCGTGGCCAAGGAAGGATACATACCTAGTTGGGGAAGGATACATACCTGGGACTTCTTTGGAGGCTATTTAAGCCACGCCCACACAGCAGCTCATGCTTCGCGTTGTTCTGCTTCCTGCAGCTTAACGCTCACCGCGTCTGCTCCTGCTCCGGGACTACAGCCACGCCCGTCTTGAACCTGGAAGACCTGCAAGGAAGGAAGAGAAGAGAAAGGTGAAAACCATGGATTATTTCAAGCTTCTTACCTGCATCCGGAATCTTCTCGCCAGCATCCCTGAAGGAAGACTTCAATTTAAAAGCATTGCGTTGCTCGCTGCAGCGCCACGCTTCACTCACCTGTCCTGTCCTCGAGATATCTCCCGGCTCCATCGCGGCTGTCAGCATCTGACGCCTCACATCTCTGCACCTAGGGGAGAGAGGAAGAAACAAAAGGTGAGCAGAAGGACACACAGAAGGAAAGCCTGATTAACAGCCATAATACTTACCGGCTTTTCCTCCACATTTCGGGTCGGCGCCGCCCCGTTGGCAGGTACCGTACCCCGGCCCCTATGGGGAAAGGACTAGAGACATTTCAGAGGAATGATAAGGACATCTAGAGGGATCGCCCTCATTACTACTCACCTCGGCAGGTTAACCCCTCGATGCATCGCCTTCATTCTGCACCTGAAATAAAGGACAGATCACAGGTGAGAAAGACAGCATAAAGGGGGCCTCACTTGAACTTTGAACTTTCATACTTACGGCGCATCGCTCAGGAAAGTCAAGTGGATTTTGCCAGCGCCATTCTGAAAACCAGTGAAGTAACTGGACGAACGCTCGCCCCTGCACCAGAAGCAGGATGGAGAGTTCAACCTTCCAAAGCATAAGAAGGATATTCCTACGGGCCAAGGAAGCACGATTTGGAGGTCCTGTCCAATCGGTGTTCCGGGTCCTGCGCATCACGCTAGAAGAGGCTGCAGTAATCCAGACTAGATCAGCACCCCCGTGGGAACCAGGTGGGCGTTACAGCGATGTTACCACCAGATTCAATGGTCTACAAACTCTCATACGTTACCTATCTCGCCTCTTTCTCATCTGCGCTGAATTCCCCTCTCATTCTCCTGTTCTTTCACTTTTCCTCTTGCACTCCCTGGGTTCTCTCTTCTTTCTATTGTGTCTCTTGTCTCTCCTTAGGGCCTCATCACGAGTTGGGCGGTAACGCCAGCACTAATAGCACTGGCGTTATTAGCCCTACCGCCAAACCCACCGGCGCTATTAGCGCTGGATCACAGGTTTGGCGGAATGGGAAATCCCCATTCCCCATTGAGCCCATTTGTTTGTTTGTTTGTTTGTTTATTTATAAAGCGCATCTGAACCCTCAGGTAACTGGGCGCATAATCATGTGTACAGCAGGGTTACATATCGTTGCACGCACATCATAGTACAACAGACAGAGCGTACATTGGTCCAAGCTCTGAATATATACATACAAGAGTAAAGTATACCGAGAACAGTATGTACAGAGAATATGCAAAGAGAAAAACAAGTTTCTACCTTCGAGCAAGATAAACCACGTGGTCAGGAGATCAACCACGAACGAACTGAAAGAGTCTTTTGCAGAGACTTTTCTAAACAAACTTTGAGGAACAATGCCCGTTGCTAACTCTACTCGTACAAAGCAACCGATCGGTCTTTTGGCTGACAAAGACATTGAGCATCAAAAATCATGGTCCTTGAGGACTTACTGTTTTCTCGTAATAATGTTAACTGGTCTAACAGTTGTACTTGCACTTTGGTTTTGGTATATTGAGGGGTTGCACCCAGTTGAGACTTTGTTACCTACCGAAAGTGTTCTTACTATGTCTTCTCCTTTCGTGCATCTGTACACTCTACCTTCTAGGGATTCCCAACACAGATGGAGTTACCACAATAATACTCTTCTATTAATTATGAATGCGACCCATGTGATTCTGAACAGAACAAATTGTTGGATATGTTCGCATTTGCCGCAGCACGGGGAAAAAGGGTTGGGCTGGTATTTTCATCCTCTTCCTTTGGCTACTGCATGTTACGCCTCTCTATGGGCACTATTCTTTGGTCGTTGGAATGATAACATCTCTGGGAACTTCGATGGGACTAATTTGAATTAATTTGAAAGACGAGTCTTGACACCTCTGGGATGTTCCCTTTTCACAAATAGGAGCAAACTCAATGTTGCTTATATTAGGCCTTCCAATAGACTTTCTAGACCTTTCTAATTGTTGATTTCTTTTAAGATGGCTGCTGTAGGCAACCAGGATGCCATGCCTCCTTCTTACACTATCAATCATAACCCCAACTCTGTTTCCTTCTGCATACACAGGGATGGTTCTCGATCAATGGGTACTTTTGAGGATTGTACCAATATTGCAAATCTGACCAGTGAGGACAGACCTTTGTATGTAGATAATCCTGTTTATTTTTTTTGTGGCAATGAAGCTTATCCTTGGCTACCTAGAGATTGGCAGGGTACTTGTTATTTGGGTATCTTGCTACCAGGGGTATTTGTAGCCAGCACCTCTGAGGTCTCTAGAGCTTGTCGAAGGCGGGACGAGAACCCTGATACTCCTTCACAGGTCAAGGGTGATGTAGCGAAATCCTTTGTGCCATTTTGGGGACAGATCATGAACTCAGAGGATATTAGGAGACTGGCAAAAGTATTGGCGAGAACCATCAACAGAACCACAGATATACTATACAATAGGACATTGGAACAAAAAGCAATTTGATTAGTGGCTCTACAGAACAGGATGGCGTTAGATGTCATCCTAACTGAACGTGGTGGAGTATGTAAATAGGTGGGATCTACTTGTTGTGTTTTTTGTGCCTGTCTCCTCCCCTACCATATTCAAGGCAATACAAAATCTGCATGTCTTAAGTATGGAAGTACATGTTCCCGAGGGAAATTGGGATCTTAGTGTTTGGTTCTAAACTTTTTACTGTCTTGGGGATAGAAGCTCTTTTTGTTCTTAGTGATAATCGGTGGTATTCTATTGTTCTGTTGTTGTTGCATAAAATTTCTTCTTGCCATATATTCGATGTTAGGGGGATGTTGTGTGCAAACTGTGGGTACATTAGGACCAAAGATACATGCACCCGAGAAAAATGGATAACGTTTTTGTAATGAAGGATATCACTATCAAGGATCTAATGGCGATTGATATTTCTGAAGAATGTGATTCAGGATGTTCGGACATTGAGATATGGGGTTTTGAGTAACCTGAAGGGTTGAATAAAGCTCTTGGTTTAGGTCAAAGGGAGGGTTTGTTAAACCGTAATCATATAGTGGCTCCTTATTATGCATATTGGCCTAAACCCATTCGCGTTACACAGAAAACTGTGTTTGCAAAGTTCTGATTTTGGGTTTAACTTCGCCGCCATTTAAAGACTCATCCACCATTTTGATTTCAACTCATGCTCCATGTTCTAAAATGGTTTACTGTGTTTTCGACTTGCAGTCAAGCCGAACAACCTTTGAGTTTCGTTAATGATTAGGTTGACCGAGAGCCTGCTGTACCTATGCAAAGAAACCTTGCGCTTCACACGAACTGTCATTTAAGTGTTGTCTGCACTCACAAGTCTCATCCTCGTATAAACATTCGAACAATGAAGAGTAAACCTCGATCGTATGCTTTAGCTGAACTGAATAAGGCTTACCGTGGATCCGAGAACCTACAGCATCATTGTATTTTCATGCACATGTAAACTTGTTTAATCCTTTGTATAATATTGTAACATCTGGCATGTGAACTAGGCACAAACTCTATCCCGCAAATTATTATCTTGGAGAGAAGCTGGACAATATTGCTAAAATTGTATAAATATGTCTGTGTTTAGATGTCTAGCACTCTCACTCCTCACGTTGTCTGCTGGTACACACTGCGAGGTGTTGGGAGCCAGATAGCTATCTGTTTTGCTTTGTAAACTGTACAGTGATAAAAGATACTTGTATCTTTTCAGCCAGTGATTGGTGTATTTCATTTGTGGTACTAAGCCTCGATATATCTTTGGTCATTCAACCCTTTGACGAAATTCCTGCCCGGTTTCCACAGGCGCTCTGTGGTCTGAAGGCGAATTGGTCGGATGGAGGAGGAGACGATACGGAAGGCCTTGAGTCAATTAACAAACAAATGGTGAGTAGACTAAGTGGAATGGCAAATTAAGGGGATGGGATTGTGATAAATTGTGGGTAACAGGAAATATTGTGTGAAGAGAGAGTAGCGCCTAGAGAGTCCTGGCTCAAGCGAGCTTCAGAAGAAGACATTTCAAACTCCAGCGGGAGTAGAACAGAAATATATAACGTGCAAAGTGGTTTGCATAAGGTGCTGTTTCAATCCCTGTACAGGGTATAAGAAAAGGCGAAGAGAAGGAAAATGTGTGATGACAGTGTTTATTTAATGTGTAAAGTTGACTAGTCTTTGTGTTGCTAAGTAGAGATATTGAAAAACGATAGACATTGGGAATTCATTGAGAAAAGAATTAAGGAGCTTTAAGCAACTACCTAGTGAAGAGGTTGGTATCAATCCAAAGGTAGAGATAGCTAATTAAAAAACTAGAGTCTTGAGCGGTGATTATTGGTGCACGCTCATATTTGTTGTTTTAAAATGTTGGAGATGTGGTGATTTGAGTAAAAAATATATAGGTTCATTCATAAGTCTGATAAGTATTGACAGTCAATTAAGTCTTGTCATCATGGGAGACACTCCTCTTATTCACTTGTGTAAGACATTACCAAAGCACATTCCCAAGTTCAAACAGTATAGTACAGAATGTATGAAAGGCACGGCCGATAAAATGTTTATGCCATGGCCACAAAAAGCAGGCTGTCAAAAGCAGTATTGCAACACATGATCACATACTTGCACACAGCGTACATGGGAAAGAAATTTGAAAAAAGGTTAGCTATTCTAGAGCTCTGCAAGATGTACCAGGAAGAGAGAGAGGATCTGCCACCTGAGGAGTGAATGCTTAGTCAGCGAAAAGATGAAGGTATTGAGCCTTCAGCTCCCCCTACCTCAATTAAAGTAAAAGACAATAGTATGGAAGAAGCAGGGTTGTATTCTTTAAAAGATTTGAAAGTGGCAATGGGGTATAGTAATCTGATATGCAAACCTCCCACTTATAGCAGTGATGATAGCCCAGAAGGGAATAAGAGAAAAGAGGAGATCTTTAAGATCCTGCAAGACAAAGAAGAGAAGAGTGAGCAGTTGAACACATCGACAGAAATAGAAAGGTAAATTAAGAGAGGGAAAGGTGAGAAAGTTAAAACTGACGAGGTAGAGCTTGTGCAGATTAAATGGATGGGTGGACAGATCTTACTCAAGTTTGATGGGAAAAGCATCGAGGAAGTTAGGTAGAGAGAAGATAAGGATGGGTAAGATAAAAGGGCCAGGGAACGGAAGAAGATATTGAAAGAAGATGAACAGAAAAGAAAGAGCAGGGAGCGATGAGAGCAGATGTATCAAGAGGAGCAAGAGAAAAAGGAAGAATGGCAGAAGATCAAAGAAAGTATAGCAACAGCCAGAGAGTGATAGAAGACAGAAATGGACTGGAAAAGAAAATAGAGGAGGAAGAGGAAGCACAACGATTGAGGGACAAAAAAATACAGCGGCAAAGGGAAGAAGAGGAAAGGAGGGCAGGAATGAGGAGAGAAGATCGAAGGCAAGGGGAAGATAGAATCAGAAGGGAGGCAAGTAAACAAAGAGAAATAGATGAAGAGCTAGAGCAAAGGAGCAGAGAGCGGGATCTTCATATCAGCCTTCTTCGTAAAGAGCCGGTACGGCCAAGCCCAGCAATACGATGGGATAGAACTGAAGAGTTCCTTCCGATAAAGGAAGCAATGTCAGAGGCATCTAGAATAGTATTGGAAGAAGAACATTTTGATATAGGAAGCATCGTAGATAGGATCGATAAAGCCTATCAAGAATTAATGGAAGGTAGCAGCTATGGAAAGGGAGGAGGTATCAATCCCTAGTATTTCAGTCACAAAGTAAAGAAGAGAATCTGTTCCATCTCGGACATAGAGTATTGTCCTTAAGCAGACTGAACTTAGACACGGATGTCGGGGAGGATAGCTATACTAGATGGGGACAAGATATGTCAGATGAGGAGAGAGAGTCCTTCCTTGGGGGAGAATAAGGAAGTGCATGCACCCTCGAAGAAAGATTGCACTTAGATAAAGAAGTGAGATGGTCGGATTTGGAAGAACCTAAGAATAGAACGCCAGATCCCATAGCATAACCAGAGTGTCCCAGAGGATTATCAACTAGTGAGAAGGGTGAATCACCATCATATGTGAGCAAATTAAGATTGCCACCATCAAGGAGATGGTCAGGGAGAATTGTCCCTGCCAAGGATAGGCTGATGATGGAAGCCAACTGTGGGTTGGAGTTTACACAGTTTCCCTTATTGTAAAAAGGGGGCGCAAGACCACAGTATATTCCCTGGCCACAGATGGATAAGGATAATATGAGGTGTAAGCTCCTGAGTTTGACTTCTGGTACTGGGAAATGAATATATGAGTTAGAAAAAATGACAAGCGGAAATACACTGGCCATAGGGGACATTAAGGGGCTCCTGGTGGCTATTCTTGCGGAAAGAGCTGATGGCATATGGAGGAAAGCATGGGATTCAAGTGTGACAGCAGAAAACTGCACATGACAGAGAGCAATTTAATAATTGCAGAGCAGATGTTTGGAGGACTCTCAGGGTACAGTATCGTGATACATCATATATGGGTGCAATTATGACACGTAAGATGAAGTACGATGAAGGCGCTGTTGCTAATATTCAGGATATTTAAGAACGATGGCAGCTTGAAATTCCAGAACCATTGGAAAAAAACAGTGGCATTATGTTACCACATTTTATGTCAGGGGTGACCTGAGCCAGTACAGAGGCAGATGAAGAAACAGCCTGAGATACAGTTGACTATAGTGCATCACTGTAATCTGTTACAGGAGAAAAAATAAGAAGAAAGATGAGGCTAGGAAAATTGAGAAAGCCAAGTTGAGCCAGAACAAAATGTCAAAATATGCCATGGAAGGGGCGGTATTGTCGAGTAAGAAGGATTGGGAGTACAGACACCAATGGATATATCACAGGCAAATAATCAGCACCTGACGGACCAAGGTGGATATGGATTTGTGCCACGAGGCAGAGGTATGGGCTATAGAGAAAGAGGAGGATTTCAAAATAATCAAAGTGCGTTTCAGAATGTACAGAATGAGAACCGCTGCGCCCAGGGAGGAAATAACCAAGCGGGACTTATCCGACATGTACCTGCAGGACTTGTGGGAAAACAGGGCACATTGTCTGTGTATGCGGGAGTCAAGGGAATGTACTGAATGAACAATTTTCAAGAGGGGGGACAGTTTATCCTCCACCGTATAGCACACAAACTAGGGCAGGGTATCACCTAGATCAGACATCATAATAAACACAAGTGCAGCGGGTGCAGCAGATACAGCAACCGGAGTGAATAAAAATGAATACACTGCAGCACAGCACAGGTGTTGACACCCAGAATAGGAGATGCCACTGTGGTAGGAGGAAATCCGTTCACAGGGACGGCAGTATGCCTGTACCCACAATAGGACAGCTCACAGGGTAACTTAATGTTTAGTATTATCAGTGACAGCAGACTCCCCAAGAGGAACCAAGGGTTTATGTGACAAGAGGAGGCACATCTTTATCTTTTCTAATAGACACTGGGGCTACTTGTTCATGTATACAAGAGGGGAAATATCCAATATTGTGAATTGCCATGAATGCCCAGGGGTTCTCTGGAGCTACAAATCGAGTTCCTTCTACTGATGAATTACCAGTCTCTATAGGAGAATATGACATGTCTGTTCCTTTGTTATATTTGCGACAAATGCCAGTTAACATTTTGGGAAGAGACTTAATAACAATACTTTCATTTACTGATCAAGCGATAGTGTGCTCCATTCCAGGAATACATTATTTAGATATGGGCAAATTTATACTGGTGTTCAGAGGGCAACTGGCTCTGCAAGGCATTCCAGTGGATATGAGACAGATTAACCAGATTGAAGAAGCAGAGTTTCTTCTAGTTCCCAAACCAGCAACAATACTATGCAATATCCCAGTGGAAGCTCGATATTTCACAGTGATCGGTTTAAAAAATGTGTTTTTCTCAATACTGTTGCATAAGGACACACAAGACTTGAATTCCGACAAACTTGACTGAAACATACTCGTTTGCCCCAAGGGTATTGTGAGTCCCCATTGATATTTTATAGAGTCTTGCGGATGGACTTAGGCAATATTGATCTTAAGAGTGTGGTGAACCAGTACGTAGATGACATTTTAATTTGTAGCACTACAGAAGATGATTGCAGACAAGATTCTATTCAGTTAATGACTATTATAGCTGACAAAGGATACAAGGTAGTCAAAGAAAAGTTACAATACTGCCAAAATGAGATATTATACATAGGGTAGTTGATCTCACATGAAGGAAGAGTGACACCTGAAAGGGCTGAGGCTATTATGAAAAACGCAAAGCCAAACACAACAAAAGGTAAAATAGATGCAACCGTTTCTGGGGCTTTGCAGCTATGTTAGGTAACAGTTCATACACAAGACCCTTTTTACAAGCTTTAAAGAAGGCACAAGTGGATATGGTAAAATAGAGTGGACTGAAGAAATGGAGGAAGGGATGGAGGAAACACATTTATTGGGGCGGAATCTATTGTGATTGTGGTGGCATTCCAAGTATGAAGGGAAGTCCTCCATTTCATCAATGCAGTATATACAGTATAGGTGATTATGATATTCTGTTTCAGTTGGTCAATCTTGTTACCTGCTGTCTGCTAACCCTTGCATACCAATTATATGTTTGTCTTTTTCTTTAATAATATTAACTCTATTAAATTGTAAATTGGCTCTTTTTGGGTTGGAGGTCACTTCTCCGACACACACCCTAGAAATCCTAGAGCCTAAAAAGGAGCAAATCCAGTTGGCGGCTTTAGGGGAGAAAGTCGTGACCAGCACGAGCAACCCGACTAGTAAGGTGTGATCAACAAGATCGAAAGCTGAGGATAAATCCAACAGTATTAACACAGACAGTTGACCATGGTCAATATTTTGTTACAAATTGGCGTTCATGACTAGCATTCGGGGTTCAGTACTTTCCTAAAGCCAGATTGAAGGGGTGAAAGAATATTACTGCTGTCTACAAAATCCTGGAATTGCAGGTGCGCAACCGTATCAAGGATTTTTAAAAGAAATGGCACGTTGGTGATAAGGCGATAATTATCCTGTACAGATGGATCAAGAGATTCCTTTGTTAAGAGGGGAGTCGCCCAAGCCTCCTTAAGAAAAAGTGGCATGCTACCATCAGCTAACAGAAAATGAATACACTTGGGAACCCATGGGCAGAGAACATCTGGGCATTTTATAAAAAGACAGGGTGGGCAAACGTCACCCTGACACGAATCACGCTGCACCCAGATGCAGATGTTTCTGTTTGGCTATGTGTAGTATAAATGGATCAAACCAAATCAAGGGTAGAGTAAAGCCTTGCAGCAAGAGTAGAGGCAGCAGAGTTATCAGAAGGTCTGGTAAATTCATCAAGTGCAGGATGGGAAAGAGTAAGAGAAGGCCTAAAGATGGCTGTTTCGAAGCACTGTATATCATGATAATACAAGTGAAGACAGAAGTGGAGACAGAAAAGCATAAAGAAAAGAACAGCTTCAGAGACAGGGGGAACAAATCACCCCAAGCGAAGGGCAAGATACATGACATTGATGAGTTGACAGTTGATGAATGAAATAGGAATCATGAAGAGGAAGCACAGGAGCATGAACAGTGGAAATATAAAGATTTATATTTTCAAGAAGAAAGATAGAGGATCCATAAGGCTGAAAAAATGGAAATAAGGGAATACAAATCCACACTAATTGACGACAGAAGACCTGGAGGACTATGGACTGAGAGCAAGCTTATGTGGTTTAGAAAATGAAGAAACGTGATATCCACAGGACGACTAGATAGTAATATCAGGAGTGGAAGGGAGAGAGGCCATGAAGAATGTAAAAGGATAGAATGTCCAACCCTTTCCAAAAATGAAGGGAAGATCATTTGTGAAGGATGAGGAGGGAAGGATATTAGGAGGGCCAGCATTTAAAGGTAAATGCATGTCTGTTTACAGCACAGAAACTGCAGGATGAGACAGAAAATAGTCCAAGGCAGAATGGGCTTTGATACAAACTGATCATGCTTTCATAGATGCATTGAGATGTCAGGCGGGGTACACACATGGTTTGGAGGTTAGATCAAGCCTGATGTCTTAAAGGACTGAGAAGAATGAACATGTGGATGAGATTACCCCGTTCCTGGCTAAAGCTAGTAATGACGAGCAAGGAAAAGGCAAATAAGACCTTTAGGATAAGAAGAACAAGACTGGCTGAACGACTGAAGAAGAAATGGATGCCAGGATATTGAATAACTAATACAATACACCTAAATGAAACAAGTTTGGGCTCAAATGCAAATTAAATGTCCAAGAAAAAGATCTACCATAGGAGAAGGCCACAAAGCAGAAGAGTGAGATCCACTATGCAATCGATGGCATGGGCTGTATGGTAGGAAATGGGCAGAGGGTAGTAAAGTCAAAGGCCACGAGAAAGATTATGAGGTCACAGCAACGTGGCAATGCAAGCAGACTGTGGCAGCCAGCTTAGACTTTAGACTTCCTCCAGCCAGATGGCAGGATGGGGGTGGTGTTGCCGATTCAGTTACATGCGTCAACCACAGTGGGAACAGTCGACATCAGTAGACAGCTTAGATGTAGCTAATGACTTATCAAGGGCATCACCCAAGAACAGGTGTTAAGACGTCTTCCAGCTAGTTGACATTGGGCCTCATTAGGACCCTGGCGGAGTGGGTTTCCGCCAGCGGTAATCGCGGCGGACCCGTCCGCCGTACTACGAGTTCCCTTAGCGCCATGGAGGTTTTCTCCGCCTGGTTTTACCGGGCGGAGAAAACCATGGCGCTAAGGGACCTCCTTGTTAATTACGCCGCCGTACTTTACGGCGGCGTAATTAACTCCTTCCCCACTCCCATTATACCCTATGGGGCAAGAATGGGAATGGGGAAGGGTAAAATGGGGATTGGGGATTTACCGCTCCGCCAAGGTCGGCATGGGGTGGTAAATCCGCCAACCCCCATGGCGCTATCGGCGGCTTTCCGCCATGCTCCGCGGTGCATTTAGCACCGCGGATTCCGCCAGGGTCGTAATGAGGGCCATTGTCGTTGGCAGAGGGTTGGGCTCATGGGCCGGCAAGCCGCCAACACTGAAAGCCCATCACAGATACAGTTCTAAGCTCGCGTGCTCTATGAATAGTCCAAGGCATGGTTTAGTGGTGTGATATTACTTTCCAGGATTGGATTAATTTCATGGACATTATAAAGCAGCAGTCCTGCTCACTCTGTATTGGTGTAACTCTCATGTTGCATAGGACATCACTGAGAGGAGAGTTTGATAAGTAAATGCAAGGTATAGTATGGGCTGGGCAACTCTTTGCAACCACCGTTTTTAAGATGCAAACTGCTATCACTATGTGAAGTGAATAATGCTTTTAAAAGTACTGTGCAGTGTATTCCCTGACCTCAACTTACCATTGACAGTGGCACATGTACCCGATACAGATGTACAGATGTATGTTCCTAATAAGCATGTACACAAGTAAGTATAACATTGAAGATATGTTGAACATGGCTTCCTATAAGGCCTGTTTATTTTACATCCACATGGAACATGTAACGTTCCTACATGAAGCACAGACTGTTGGAGATGTGGTCCGCTGAGGAAAGCAACATAGTGTACTGAGCCTCAGACCACCTGACTGGGAACATGAAGGAAGCGGATGCCTTCCATTAGGATCTGCTGACTTAATAAATTGAGCAAGGTGCTTCAACTGGACTAGTCGTTTCAGGGAGCCTAACTGCACAGAGACGTCCAGACAGTTCATTTGCCAGGTCCCCACAACAATAACTGTTGCTGACAAATAGGATTGAGGCAGTGATCGCCAGCAAGCCAGCCAATGTGGGGCAGAAGAGAAACAGAGTTGAGAGTTGTGTGATCACGTGTTATTTATATAGCGCTTTTGCAAAGGCTCTTTACATAGAACACATTTACATACAATACCACTCATCCCAGGAAAGTGGATACTCATTTATCAACCCTGGAAGAATGAAAGGCTGAGCGGGCCTTGCTGGTTTTCCAACCTGCAATATGCAGATCACCCACAGATAACAGCAGCAAGCACACTCAACCCGCTGAGCTATTTTACCAGCTACCCTCTCAATTCCAGTGTGTATGTGTTCTGACCTTCAAGGCTTCCAGAGATCCGAGTTTAAACAATGGATTCCTATGCAAAGTGACACCTGAAGGTGATATGCAGGAGTATTTTGTAGGCATGTCATGAGGGATATATGTGGGGTGTATTTACAGGCTTGAAACAGAAATCCCTGTCACAAGAAAAGCTGCATTAAACATTTCACCAAAAATGGCTGTGCTTTGCTTTCCCTGGCACATGTGTGGCAAGCATTTGAACATTTCACCAAAAACGACTCTGCATTTGCTTTGCTTTCATCTGAATAACAAGAAGTTAGTCATTGCATTCAAAACCGCCCTGCATTTGCTTTTCTTTCATCTTAATAGCAAAAAGCCATGCACTGCATTCAAAACGAAATGGCCTTGTGTTACTGTTAGTTCACATGAGGGGCAAGGATTTCAACATTGCAATCCGAACCAGCTTTTGATTTCCCTTTAATGTGAACAGCAGCACTCTAAAACATTGCAGGCCTCATCATGAGTTGGGCGCTAACCCTTGCGGTATTACCGCCGGGGCTATTAGCCCTACTTTCAAACCCCCCAGCGCTATTAGCGCCTGATCATGGTTTGTCGGAACTGTAAGTCCCCATTCCCCATTGGGCCCATTCGGGAATTTCCCATTACCCATTGGGCCCAATGGGGAATGATTGGCGCTATTACCACCAGCGGTATTAGCGCTGGCGGTAATAGAGCCGAAAACCAGCAAAATCGCTGCAGATTTGCCCCCAGCTCAGAACTGGGGGTAAATCCAAGCCCGTGATTTGGCAGACCCTTTAATGTGATGGTAATAGCATTATCGCCAAAGTCATGATTAGTCAGTGCAAATGAAACAAAAAATGGCTTGGTGTTTGCTCTTATTCCATGTCAAATCAAAAAATCCTGTGCAGGGACCCTACCCCTCCGTGTTAATGGACTAGCAGGAGATGCAAACTCACTTAAAAAGGACAAATTAAAGAATTTCATGACCTACAGAACAGCATTTCAAATGGTAGATGAAAAAAGGCTTGCACACGTGTGAAATAAAGAAAAAATACTTTTAAAAGCCACCGTCAAATGATAACTTTGCTCGCACAGAAAATGTCAGTGAAATATGTTGTGGGTGGGGTGTCGACTTAAGCCATGTGCATTATGTTTTCCCCCACACGACTTCAAGCACCTTGGAAGAGGCCCAGAATGCCAGAAAATACAGTTTTTGGGCTCAGGCACAAAACTCAATTGAAAGCCTTGCCTCCCACTGGAAGTCACACCTATAAGTGTACTATTCCGCAATGACATGTGATGTGATGGAGGGTGTTATAATTCCCTGTTCTGCCAGACTTGAAGGCAGTACTAGCAGAGAGGACAAAGAAAGCAAGCGTGGCTAGAGCTTGACCACGAAGTGGGAGTTACTCCTGCACCCACTACCAAGGACATACTGACAAACTTCAAAGGGTGTAATAAGAGTCTCTGGTCAACGGCAGAGCCAGCGGAAGACAGTTGGCTGTGGGGGATGAAGCACCACCCTCCCATATCTGACAGATCCTCCAAATTGTCTTTAAATGATTGATTCATTTTAGGCAGCACTCAGAATAAGAAGTAATTTTGTGTTCTGCTATTTTTCCATGTGATTTCCAGGCGGTTGTTTAGAGACTAAGTGCATGTTCCTAGGGCTTTGTGGACTGAAATGGCTTGTAAAGACTAGTTTCTTGCTGATTTAAAAAGGTGACATGCATGAGATTTGATGGAAAGATGGAAAATGAGATTATGAACATGATTAATCATTTGCAGAGTTATACCTGTTATATATTTTATGAAAAGCACAAACAATGTGCCAAAGGGACATGCAACCTCAGACAAAGTTGGCGATCTGCTTACCTAATTCCCTATGACTAACTGAAACTGCACATCTATTTCTTATGGTGGTGGCTAGTGCAAATATGAAGTTAGGAAACATAACTCAGTTTTGCTAAAAAGTTGACATGGGAAACATAGAACTGTAATAAATGCCCAACAGACAGATGGTGCTCCCTCCCCTTGAACCAATGATGCCAGGGGGTGGAGAGAGGAATGGTAGGATGGCCTATCCCGAGGTAGGAGTAATTCTGGGGTACAGTGATTGCAAAGTGAATGATGTCATTTGGGCTACATAAGGGGTGACTGTACTAGACACAGGGAGACCCACAGACAAGAATCTGGGGAGACAGGAGAAGGAGGATAGAGAGGAGGCAGCTGAACCATACCAAGGAAAGTGCAGAGACCAGACCCCTTGCCAAGCTGTCAAGAGTGTCCTGAGATCCAGCTGACTGGCCAGAATCCCATCCAGGAGAGTGCAGGAGAGTGCAGAGACCAGACCCCTTGCCTAGCAGTCCAGAGTGTCCTGAGATCCAGCTGGCTTTCCAGAATCCCAAACCAAGGCTTCTTTTCCTTCTTGCAACATGACCCCATTGAAAATCCCATTGAAAATCCCAAAATTGCCAATATAATTATTTCACCTTTCCATAGAAGAATCTGTATTAGCCTGTGTATGTTAGCATATTCCTTGATACATGTTTTCAGTTGTCTGTAGAAGTCCTTAGTATCATTTTGAAATAAATCAATTAAGTCCCCCTTTGCAATTCATGTTTAAAATTGTTGCCATTCAAAATCAACAATCTTGTCGTGTGTTTTTATTAACTATAGTTAAAAACGTATAGCCTCAACAGAATTAGTCTCTGTGTAACTGAAAATCGAATTTTCCCTTGTATTGTGTGCATTACCCCACAAACTACTAATTGGCTCTGTCCGATTGGAAACCCCAAACCCTAGTCCCATTGAGAGCAATTCCTTTTGCCTAAAATCCTATCTGTTATGTGCCTCTGGCCTTGTCTTTGAAAACCAATTACCGATGTTGAAAACTGAACCCTACCTTAGCTACCTGTCATTGCAAAACATGTGTAAAACGAATTTCCATTTTCCATTTGTATTTTTCTTTTTGCATTTGCTTTCAGCCCAAAATTGATTTTCCTACCTCATTTCCACGTTGTTCTGTCTACTGATTAGTAGTCTCTAAGCTTCCCTATCTCCTCAAGCGTAGCAACACAAATGACCTTTTATTCTGTCCCGCAGTTGTGAGTAGCCGTGTGAATAATAATCCAGTCCGATTCTGCCGTTTTACTCCAAAAACAGGTTTTCACTTTCTTTTCTGGCTTCCCATCTTGGGATGGTGGGCTTTATTCCAAATCCGATTTTTCTCTCTCTATCCCTACTCCTTGCCACTGCCTTCCATTCTAAGGAATTAAGTTAGCTCGTGTTTATGGGTGAGTGTTGCAGAGGGAAGTGCTAAACCTTGATGCTATTACTTGATTAAAATCTGTTCTTATTCCTGTTTTGCCATTAAAGATCCATGTAAATTGTGCTAGGATATCTGAACCAATTGTTCAGTAGGAATCGCTGCATTTGTGTTGCCTCATATTAGTGGCTGTTGTATTTTGAATATGTTTCCTTTTTCATTAAATAATACATTAATAAATACCTTATTGATACACACCGGCCTGGTTCCTGGTCCATTGTGACACAGGGTGTTTGTGAAGGTTGGGTGCGAAATGGGTTTGGGGACTACTCAAATAAAAGAACCTGTGGTTTATTAAAAATAAAACACGTTTTTATTTTGCGCCACGTTCATTGTCGGGGAAGGAGTCCCTGGCTGGAGCGTGCCGTGTTATAAAACCATGACACATATGAGGATGGTAAAAACTAAAGGCAGAGTTTGAGGGGGTTACTGGTGGCCTGTAAAAGATTCAAAGGTAGAAGTGATGGTAAAAAATGAGTGCGATGTGGGGAAAGTGACAACGTATTGAGGAACCAAGTTTAGCCGCTAAGGCCAATTGAGCTAGTCAACATGCTATGTGAGTTTGGGGCTCGGCGTGTGCTTGGATCGTTAGAAGGAGAACGTGTAGGAAGGAATATATTTTAGTGGGTGGAGATAAAAGTGGTCCATTGGGCTAAATCAAACACTGTGCTGAGCTTTCTGGATGTACATTTACAAATCGAAGCGTTTCCTGCTATGATTATCAGCAACAACATGGTGCAGTTGACATTGCAGATTTTGAATCCGTTCTTGAGGGAGACTAGAGGTAAAGGCATAGCGAATGTAGTTTGTGGTATGATCTCTTCAAATGCACAAAGGAGAATACATTCTGCGTGGGTGACAATGTAGGTGTAAGGCAGCCTGGCATGGTCCATAAATGTCAATTATAGTAGAAACTGGAACAAAGGTAAACTAGCCATAAAGACCCAATGCAATCACTCAAGGATCTGAGGATGGTGGTACCAGTCAAAAGCTGTTTTGGGATCTGTATGTATCATCCAGGGTTCTTGATATCAGAACCTAGTCTTTGTCCCACCCTGGTGCTCCTTGCTTAGTGTAAAAAAAAGAGGCGAGTTGTGCTGTGCGTTAGTGACCATTACAATCACTGTTGTTTGTTTGTGTGTGTGCGTGCCTTTGCTTTCTGTCCAGCTAGGCCTCCAGACGCACATGACCCTTCTACAGTAGAGCCTCAGTTGAATGCTACCGGAGGGTCCACATTCCGGGTGCTGTTTCGGACCTGGGGAGTTGAGAAGGCTACTGTGCACTCCCGGGGGCCTGTTGGTCCTCTTAGCTAAACTAATGAAAATTGTAGACACATTTTGGCCTGTTGTTGTTCTTAGGAAACCTCGGAACAAGTTAAATAATGTGTCATCCTATAGCGAGCCTGCTACCTGAGTAGGTAGGTGAGCTTCACACCCACACAAAGCTGTGATGGAGATACAGAGAATAGGACCACTAGATGTTCTTTCCCTTAAAGAACCACCACCTGGGTGCTGCCTGGTATGAGCAAGGACATCTAAACCACTGTTACAACATTCAGTGGGTCCGACTGAGCTAGGTTGGAAGGGGCCTTCAAGAAAGGACCGCGGAAAGCCAGCCAGCATTCGGGGAGGATTAACCCTCTACTATTTTCACCTATTTTTTGATTGCCAAAGTACACACCAATAACATATAAAGAACTGCTTCAAAAATATGACTGTTTTGTGATACTTATGTGTGTGTCTTATGCTACTGTGTTTTGCAATGCAATTATGATTCCCTGTAACGATATAGGTGGAGGCACTTTATGTTAAGTGAATAATTGCATTTGTAATCATCTCAGCTGGTATAACAGTTTGACTAGAATACCGTGAAGTGCCGATTCATGTTCCTAATGCAATTTGGGGAGCCAACAAATCTGGCACACTTGCTAATGAGGTATGCCTGTTTATTCTGTGTGTGCCTCTGTGTGTGTGTGTGTGTATACATGCATATGTGTGCATGTTTGTGTGTGCTTATGTGTAAACTGATATTGATGGATATGTTTGTCTTTCTGTATGTGCATGTATTTATGGTCTGACATTAGCTATGAATGTGTGTGAGTATGGGTGTGTGTGCATGTGTTTATTGGCTTTCATTAGTTATGAATGTATGTGTGTGGGTGATCTGTATGTTGTGTGTATGAGTAAATGTGTGTGTATATGTATATGATCTGATATACATACGAACGTGGTTGTGTGTGTGCGTGTGTGCTTGCGTGTGTGTTTGTGTTTGTGCATGATATCATATTACTTTGACATTTGTGTGAGCCTGAGTGTGCTCTCCCCTATTTTTTTGTTGCAACGGTTAGGACCCTTGATTTCACCTCAAATGCCCTGCAAATTCTACAACAAACATAATAACACATTATGTCAAGGGCTATAGTGTGAGATGAGAAATAAGTGGGGTTATGTCTTTTTCAGGCTTTATTTGTAATAATCCCCAAATGCTCTGGTTTCGCTTTTTATGAGTTCTAATTTAAAATAATTGCAAACAAACTGAACATTCTTCAGCACACCAAGACCCTGACCTATTCCATGAAGAGTAGTGCAACGGCTATGTCCCACTACATAGGTCTTCCTTCAATAGGGGCCCTATCCCTCTTTCCCTACTTCTTTAATGAATACACAATTAATTAAGCTGATACATTGGAGAGTTGTTTTCAGCGAGAAGCACTGATTTGCTAACCACTGCATGCTAGTCCAGTTGTCAGACACTTTGCCATTTTCAAAGCAGCCTATATGACCTCTGACATCACTATGTGCAAGCAAGTGTTGCCTTGCCAGCTATTCTGTGCCATCTTTGTTTTCTGATCCAATCAACCAGAAACACCAATGTATGACTGTAATGGCCCTCTTCACATAAACAACTGTATACAATTATCCTGAATGTGATTGTGTCTTAACCCCTGTTTTCTTATCTGTAGTTGTATCATATGTGGGTGTGCAATCTATGTCCACCAGTATATTTGGGAAGTACACATGCTCACATATCATTCTATATTATGGGCCTAGATGTTATATATAAACTAACATAATTCTGGTATCCAATGCATGACCATGATGTAATGAACAAATAGTAGGGGACTGTTCACTATTGGGTGCATTATTCTGGAAAGTCTTGATGGCACATACATGCAATGTTTCAGTTTTTTTGAAGGTATAGCAGTATGTCCAGGCATACTTCAATGTGTTCATCATGATTGTACTCATGTAAAATCAGCATATTGTCAAGATCTTGTGATCCTCTTCCTCTTCCTTTCTATTCTCCACCACTATTTCCCTTCCCTACCCTGCGTGGCATGACTCTATGCAGGGTTGTTCAATTCCAGGCCTCTAGGGTTGGAAACATGTCAGATTTTCAGAATAGCACTCATTAATATTCATGAGACACATTTGCAGGAATCCGTACGAATGCCGGAAAAAAATATAAATGGGCGATTTTTTGAATTTCGGCTGTATGAAAATTACGTACAGCCGAAAAATTTGAATCAATCTACCATTCAGTGTGATTATAGTGAACAAGGGTAGCAGGGATTGCAGGGGTGTCTCCTGCACACGTGTTCACTACAATCACACTAGGGGCTATGAGGGTGTCCCCCGCGACCTAAATGATAAAGCATGTGAAGGGAACCAGCATCGCAGAGGGTTGGCAGTGTCGGCGGCACATAGCGAAGTGTCCCGCCAGAAGGTAAGTAAGGAGGGTTGGGTGGGTTGCCAGAAATGTCAGCGGGAGACAAAACCGAACATTATTTTCGTTCAAATAACTTTCGTTTTTTTCTCCCTCAGACATTTCTACTTTGATCAATTCATGGACATTCACATTTGGATACTATGCTTCTGAATGTATGCACATGTTTTCTCAGGAATATTAATGAGGGATATCCTGAAAACCTATCAGGATTCCACTCCTCGAGGCCTGGAGTTGGACAACCCATCTAATGTATTAGCGCTCATGCTGGGCTCAGGAAGCTGCCCATGTCCTTACCTGCTAGAAAACACGATCCATATTGACTGTCGGGGAGAATTTTCAGTTTTTGTGCTAATTCCCTTTAACCCGAGAGACTCACAGCACTTTTACCTGAATCTGGACCTTTTTATTTTAATATCCTGAGTGGAACATTTTACTACTCACCCATTCTTTTTCTCTCACTGGTATTTTAATTCTTACTGTTTTAGGGAGTCTGGCAAGCTCCACATGTTTAATACCGGCATCTGTTTTTTTCTTTCTTTGTGACACACAACATCCTCTGTGCAATGTCACTGAGGAATCCCTTGGACTTCTTTATATGTTTAAATACACTTTCTTGTCAGAAGTACAGTTCCCAAGAATAGTAAGATAACTTGAATCTTACCCATTGTGGGTCCAGCGCATACCACCGTATGTGGAATGCTGGGGGGTTACATTGTAACTCCTCCCACTCCTCATGCAACTTTTTGGTACACTAACTAACTTAAATGGCTGGTGGCAGTGGTTACATGTTACTACCTTTTGGGCAGGTTAGTAGCAGGCTGATTTCTCAGCTGCAGTACAGCATGCATGGGTGACCATGTTTTCCAAATGGTCTCTGTATGCTTTTTTCACCATTTTTCATGTGTCCATTCCTTCTGAGATTATCTTCTATCATTTAGAGTAGAATTGAGGCCTTTGTGAGTTTTGCCTTTGGTGGGCTTCAGCACTGAAGCCCATACAGGTTTCAGTGGGTTTGGGAAGGCAGGCAGTGAGGGAGGAGCCCAAAACTTCCCTGTTTTTGTCTGTAGGTATGCCTGGATGAAACCAGTTCTAATTGGGTGGCTGGCTGTTCTGGAGGACAGCCAACCCTCAAGTGATTGACAGCTCTAGGAGTGTGAATGAATGGGTTCCACCATATAAGGCAAGGGGTTTGTGACCTCAGGCATAGTTGCCCACTGGAACAAGGAATCCAAAGCAGAAGATGAGCAGAGATGCGAGCAGCACCTTGCAGGACCGCAGAAGCACTGGTGAAGCCCTGCACCTGAGATGACCCTGTTTTCACATCGACAGGGAAGACCCAACAAGGATAACTTCCTCCATTCGGCTAGTGGGACCAACTACACTCAAGACCTTCTTCATTTTGGGCCATTCCCCGACATCCAGTGACTTTCCAGAGCTGCAGAACACCAATATCCGGGTTACCTGGAACACTATCAAGTGCATCATCTTCCAAAGATCAAATCCAGCTGAAACTTTGCGGGCGTGAGTGTGGCTCTTCAAAGGCAGGAATTCTTCATCAAATCCTCCCTTACAAGAGTTCAGGACCAAGTTATCGAAGAGAATCCACAGGCAATATTAGTATTTTTTGATGCTGAGAAAACCACAAAGTGTTGCAGAAGAGTGCTGCATGCATTGCTGCCAATCCCTTCTCCCATGTGTGCTGCAGAAGCCCATGACTAAGGATCAGTAATCAGGGTCTGCAACGTTGCACCTAGAAGGAAGCCAGCTACAATTTCTTCTTCCTCTTCAAGGTACAGTGGGTCTTGGGTTGTAATTACCTTGTGCCATTTCTGTGCTTCCTCACTTGGGAAGTGCTGTTTTCTTCAAGTGATAGTTGACCTTAACCCTTCTGTGCAGTTCTAACAGCACGGCTGTTGTCAGGAAGGCTCCCTTTGAGCTCCTGCGTTTTCTTCATGAACCACTGAGTAGTTAACTAACTTTTCCACTGAAGATCTTCATCAGAAATGGAACTGTCCATTTAACATTGGCTGTGCTGGTTTCCCAAAGGCTCCATCTTCTGGATCCTACTGGCGTTGGCAATGCTGGGACCGCCATTGGTTTTAATTGTGGACACTTTCATTGCTAGGAAACACACCACCTGTATCGCTCTGGGAGAGTGAATTTGCCATTAATAGTTGCAAGCTGTGTTCTGTTTAACCTTAAACTTTCCTTCCAACTCAATTTTGCAAGGGCGATACATAAGTGCTGTTACTGACCACAATTGACGTCATTCTGTGTGCTGGATATGTAAAGCTTGGAAAAAAAAGTTACTCACCTGCATTATTGTTCCTTTTATAATATGATTCCATTTCAAAAGTGAATGTTATTGTTAGTTTCAGCATTTTAGATGTGCGTGTGTGCCTTGTGTATGTATAAATAAATATATTTTAATATAACTTTAAGTGAGTAAATGTTTTCTTGGTTGCATGCATGTAATTATGTATTTGTACTCTAGAGCTCACATAACTCCCCCCTAAAATAAGCATGGCTGCTCAGCCACTTGTGCAGTACAGGCCTATAGAAAGAGTTGGGTCCTTAATACCAAGAGATATGTCTTATTAAGTCCCACACCATTTGCACTTTAGAAAAACGTACCTAACATTGGGCCTCATTACATGGTAGGCGGTAAGGGTTTACCGGTAACGGTATTTTACCGGTACCGGTAAATCCTTACCGCCTTACTACGAGGTCCCTTTGCGGGTTGGGAAATTTAACGCCTGCTTTTTGCAGGCGTTAAAAACCAACCCGCAAAGGGACCCAGGGAGCTAATTACGGCACCGCAATTTGCGGTGCCGTAATTAGCACCTTCCCCTTTCCCATTATGCCCTATGGGGCAAAAATGGGAATGGGGAAGGGCAATGGTGGAAGGGGGAATTACCGCCCCACCAACCTTGGAATAGGGCGGTAATTCCCCTTTCCACCAAGGCGGTGCCGGTATTTTACCGGCATGAACCATGGCGCTAATTGCGGCATGGTTCTCCACTTACCGTGTAATGAGGCCCATTGACTTTTTACAATAATTCCACTATCTCTACCCCACACTCAGGGTGGAGTCAGAATGCATCTAGGTGACCTTTCATTGATTTGTGCAGGTTAAATTGATGTCAACATTGCACCATTCTCTATGCAGCTACATTTGTCCCACTGCCATTTCTGATAGCACCAGATTACTGCCCTATGCCACACTCTGGAAACGGATGCACATCACATGAATAGCTTAAGGTTACAATTTCCTTTTGGACGGAATGTCTATCATTTGATGCTTCTCTCTGCTTCTAATTGCTTGCGCCTGAGCCCGAATCATGTACCACAAAGAAATAAACCCTCTAACAATAGGAACAAAACTCCATGGGGCTCCAGTAATGTCATGCCATGCTCTAGGTAGAAGGCAGCCGCTGTATTGATGTGTTTTCATCTGTAATTCGGCTTCATGTGAGACTTGATGCCGTCCTGCCATTTGTAAATCATATTAATTGGACTATTAAACATATTTTTATATCAGTAACAGGGCAGGATTGATGCCAAAACTCAACAGAGAGTACCTATCCCACTGGGCAAATTCAGCACACTCCAGCTGTGCCAACCTCTGCCATTTGATGCCTAGCTGTGACGGTGCAAGGGAAGCAGGGCATGTTGTCTAAGTACTGGGGACTTTTTATTGGCTCCCTGCAAAGTCTCAGTTTGATGTTTGATTTCTTTTTATGTCATCACTTAGATTAAACGTTTTCCCGTAAACTCTACATTTATCAAGTTTGGAATAGGTCCATGAAACTGCTTGGTGCGCTTTCACAAATAGTATAAAACTATTGGTTCAGTAAAATAACACATTTGCTCCTTAGCCAAAGGCTTTCCGTCTAATGTCATTACTGCAGTACACAATATATGTGTTTTGCCCAAAACAAGCAGGCATTTTTCAGGCACATCTTAATAGAGAAATATGCTGAGAAAAAGCTTTCAACATTGTCGACAAAGAAGACACAATGGGCCTCATTACGACCCTGGCGGTATGGAGTGAACAGCGCTGTAAAAGGTGCCGGCGCAGTTCACTCCGTACCGCCGCATTACGAGTTCCCCTCGTGGGACACGGTAAGCATGCCTGGGAAAACCATCTCGTAATGGCCCGTTGTTTGCTCCCTCTCCCATTCCCATTCAGCCCTATGGGGGCTGAATGGGAATGGGGAAGGACCGTGTCCGGGTCCTTGGAGGGAGGAATTACCGGGCCTTCCGAACTCGGAATGGCCCGGTAAGTGTTCATCCTGAGGACCCGGACTCTGACGCGATTTCGGCTGGAGCCATGCTGCCAAAGCGGCATGGTTACCGCCAAACTCGTAATGAGGGCCAATGTTATACCGGTACATGTGCAATTTACGCCATGCATACATTATACCATACCTATATATGATCATTACTTAGCATGTAAAGTTGGGCCGAGAGGATGGTACAGGGGTAATGTTTTGGTCTTGGAAGACAATTTGAATCTTAGTCCTGCGCTTAGAGACTGGTCTACGGTATTAAGCGTGTTATAAACGATGAATTACATAAAGTGATTGGGCGACTGACAAATGGCAGCACATAGTAGTTGATTGGTTTGAGGCATGCCAGGGTTTTGATGCCTGTGCCTTTTTGTCCGTCATGAACCGTGGTCTCAAGCTCATGGGTAGCATTGTGTGTTGCCACTTGTTACATCGGATGCCCTAGCGAAAGGAGTATGTGACACTGGAGTATGGTTAGAACCTCTGCTTGCTGTGTCATGGAGAACGGTGGTGGCATGCGCCATGTGGTGGATGCGGACCTGGTGGAAGGAGATGGTGGCGTCAGGTCACTCATTGTAGTTGGTGTGGCAGTTCAGGTACTCGCTTTCCTGCTGGTTTGGGCCTTTCAGCGGTGTTAGGCTGGTCGACGCACTTGCGGCCTGTGCATGAGATGGTGTGTGAGCTCTGCCGCTGGCAAGCTGTGAGCAACTGTGTGAGGCACACACCTGGTGAAGTTCACTTCACAAACACGCTGTCTGGGCTGCTCTCTGCATTTTGTGCAGATGCAGCACTTTTGTAGGGTGAAAACCCTGGCATCTCTGAGCTATCCTTCAGGGTATTATGTGTTCCTTGTGAGGAAAATTGCTTGTGCATCAGGAGGCTCACCCCATACAAGTGAAGGAGGGCGGCACTCCTCTAATTATGGGCCAGAGTAGCCTGTTGGAGGAAAAGTTTTGTTTGATATGTGGGCCAGAGCGGCCAGTTGAGGAGAATTCTGTTTGATGTGTGGGCCGGAGTGGCCTGTCTAAGGAGGAAGCAGAGTATGTGTGACGTGGTGAGATCAGACTTGTTGGCTTTCCGTTCGTTTTGTCTGTGTTTATACTTTTATTTATTTATTTTTCTTTCCAACAGAGATTGGATGGGCCAGCCTGAGGAGGAACTGGCGCGTGAATTTAGCGGGAACGCAAGGGGAGGAAATGGCGCGTATGAAGGAGGAGGCACCCACCTGAGGGCTCCGTGTGAGCAAATGTGCTCCTCTATGTGTGTGGAATGATGACCGCTGGCAGACTGGCACGCGGTGGAATGCTGCAAACTGTGTGCTTCAGGCACCACAGAGCGTGTCTGGAATGGTCGCAGGACTGGACCCGGGATCGGGTGTAGTGTCGTGGGATCACTGACACAGTGTATCGAATGTGCACGGACGGTGCACTGGAGCAGGAGGCTTGGTTGTGGAATTGGCTCTGTGGGATCACCCGCCACCATGGAAAGCACTCCGGACCACAAGAGATATCTTCGTTGGCAGTTGTTAGGCAGTATGACCTAGCGAAATGAGGATGTGACACCAGAGTATGGTTGGAACCTGTTGCTTTATTGAATTATAACTGTGTACATACTTTCTCCTCTTATCACTCCTCCCACCTCCCACGTCATCCTCCCACGTGGTCTCCCATCGGTTGCCTCTTAAAGGGGCAGCATCTGGTAACACCACAGTTACCAGCAGATCATCTCTGGTCATGTTCGTACAGAAGAGCTTGGAAAACAGTGCCTTCATGTCTGCAGAGGGGTAGAACACAGAGACACGTCCCAAAACATTGAATTGTGCATACACAGGGCAACACGTTAGTTCTCAATGTATTCAGCTACCCAACCGTCACCGTCGGTCGGTATTGGTGGATGACAATGGTTTACTCCAAAGGGAGCAAGCAGGGACAGTGACCGTGAATGTCTAAGAGCGCCATGTCCTTATTGTGGCTGTGTGTTTTTGAGGGAAGCACTGGAGCACTCTCAATTTTTTGCTATGACCGGCTTGAAAACATGTCAGTACTTTAAGATCGGCATAAAATTGGTGGGTGTATATTTCTGCCTTTTGGTGAATAGTGTGTAGGAGAAGGGTAAAATAAATTAAATGAATGATGCAAATTGAATAAAGATTAATAAATAATGAAATAACATTTTGGACCTCATCCCCAGAGACAACACATTAGCAAAACCTTTAAAATGTTTCTCGCCTTCTAGTGGACTTTGTGATATTGCAATGCTCTGGTAAAGTTGGCTTAGCTACTACTCTCAAGCATGCATACAAAGTAGGGCTGAAAAAGTGCTGTCTTGCAGAAACTCAATCCAAGGACACTTAGACCCATGTGAGTGCATACATTGGCCAGGCCTGGTACAGACAAAGGGTCTCACAGAGCGCAAATGATGTCATGGTTTGAGGGGTGTTACGCCCGTTAGCTGGATTCTTTTGAGAAGGAATCGGCATGTGACACAGTAACTAGAAGTTTATAACCAAGAAGGAAATATTGTGGATGAAAGAATGTATTGTATTGGATGCAGGCAAGGTATATCTGCCAAGTGATGATTTCCAAAACATTTTTAGGTCTCAAATATGTCAGATGAACATGCCTGAGGGTGGGTTAGGTTAGACTGTTTTGTTCCCAATCGACATAAGATGCTGGCTTTATTGTCATGCAATACAACGATAAAGCTGTCTCTGTTTGTCATCACCCAAAATCGATTTGTCAACCTGGTTTCTCTGAGAAGTGTATATACCTGTTGAGGAATCAAAGTAATAAAAGCAACTTCCAAAAACATATCAATTGGGTCCATAGTGCAAATATGGGTGAAGAATAAGAACACAACTCTCTAACAGTCTAGGAAGAGCATGGATGTCCATATATGCACTGTGTTTCAACTACTGCTACCCATTTTGGAATGTAGCTGTGTTTCACCTACTGCTACCAATTTTGAATTTAGCTGTGTTTCACCTACTGCTGTCAATTTTCTATGTAGCTGTGTTTCATCTACTGCTACCAATTTTGAATTTAGCTGTGTTTCACCTCCTGCTACCAATGTTGAATGTCACTGTGTTTCACCTACTGCTACCAATTTTGAATTTAGCTGTGTTTCACCTACTGCTACCAATTTTGAATTTCGCTGTGTTTCACCTCCTGCTACCAATGTTGAATGTCACTGTGTTTCACCTACTGCTACCAATTTTGAATTTAGCTGTGTTTCACCTCCTGCTACCAATGTTGAATGTCACTGTGTTTCACCTACTGCTACCAATTTTGAATTTAGCTGTGTTTCACCTACTGCTACCAATTTTGAATTTCGCTGTGTTTCACCTCCTGCTACCAATGTTGAATGTCACTGTGTTTCACCTACTGCTACCAATTTTGAATTTAGCTGTGTTTCACCTACTGCTATCAATTTTGAATTTAGCTGTGCACTTGTGGTCGTATTGCAAGCTTTTTCTCTTGAACTTGGTTAACCCAGTGACTGCATTGTGCTACTCTGGCACGCTGGTCCTATTCTGACCCTCCCCTTCTGCTCCCCCTCCGCTGTCTCTCGCTACCTCACCTATGGAACTCTCTGATTCTCCTATCTTCTCCAACTTTTTCTCCATTGACTATCCTTCGATTCTCGCTAAGTTTGGCAGGAAGAAGGCAAACAGGATATTTTGGTCTCTAACCCTGGTCTTCCTATCGCTGACACGTATACAAGCACTTTCTGCAGACAGACCCTCACTGTCATTCCCAGGCCAGATCTATGGACTCTTCATATGGTCTCTGTGCTCTCTCCTTCCTCCTCTTTTACCATTAATGATCGCACCCACTGGGAGGCCCTCCTGGCCCCTTCGACTCCTCTAGGTTCATCATTAATGTCTACCTGAATGGAATTGTCTTGGTACAAGGTCATTAGGCCAACCTCCTCCTCTTTGATAAACACTTCCCACGCCTCATCAATTTCCTTTAATCTCCTGCTGTCCCCTCCCTTCCTCAGCATCTTTGCCTCCCCCCTCTGCCTCCACTCTGGCTACCTTGCCCTCTCCTCCTTCCACTCCTGCCGCCCTCTGGCCCCATCTAAACCTCCTTCTACACCTCCACAGGGCATACCTCTGATCTGTACCCCTCCGTGGAAGTCCTTCAAGGATGGCAACCTTCTCCATATTGCCACTCTCAACTTTCGCTCAGCTGTCAAACACTCCTCTGACATCTGCCTCCTCCTTGAAGAACTCACTGAGACATGGTTCCCGCCAGCTCTCTAACAAGCTTTGACACTCTCCACCCCGACGGCTACAAGATCCTCTCCACACCCAGATACACCCGGTACGGAGGGGGTGAAGCCCTGATCTTCCCAGAGTGGATTCCTGCCTCTGTAATTCCTATGCAGACCTACTCCTCTTTCAAATGCTTTTTCTGCAGGCATTCTCTCTCTCCTGGCCACTCTCTTACCATGGCCACTATCTATCGGCCAGCTGCTCAGATCACCTCCTTCCTCTCTGAGTGGGTGGACCTCTCCTCCTCCCTCCTGGCCTCAACCACTCACCTCCTCCTTCTTGGTGACCTCAATATCCATCTGGATGCTACCTGTTCCTTCTATGGACTCTTTTGTGACCTCTGTGATTCACTCTCTCTCTTTCTATTCGCCCCTCTGGCCTAATTCACTCTGCAGGGCACACATTGGATGTTTTGATCTCCTCTGACCTCCACCTCTACATCGCTCTGACCACTCCTCTCTCCTGGAGTGATCACCCCCTCCTTTCCTCCCATATCTCCCTCTCCACCCCTCAGGCCAAGCCTACTCCAACACTGCCACCTACTGTCGTGGTCATCCGACCCATGAAACATGTGTCAGTTTAGGCTTTGCCACCACTTTCTCTCCTCCTCCTCTGGCTGACACACACCCCACCACAGCCCTCTCCATGCTCTACTCTTCTATCTCTGATACTCTGGATGTTATTGCCCCTGTCATGAGGATCTGCTTGAAGCCCAAAGCCAATGTACATCCTCATTGTCTGAATTAAGAAGAGAGCCCACATGAAAGCGCACGTCTCTGCGGCATCTAACAACTCGGCCAAACTCTTTAAAATATGCAAGGAGCTGACCAATCCTGCTCTAGTCTCTACCTCTCCGGTCGCCTCCCAGACCCTTTGCATGGGCCTTGCCTGTCATTTCATCTAAAACAAAACAGGACATCTGGTCCACCCTCTCGTGCTCTCCTCCTCTTCCCCCTACCTTTTTCTCTTCCTTTCCTCTGTTTTTCCTGTAACCAGGTTTCTAGACAAGTCTGATCTATGAAAGTCTCATCAAAACAGGTTCTTCCCTGTTCATCTAAAACCATCAAGGACCACATTGACAACTTTGCTCCTGCTGTGGCTGACTTCTGCAAACTGTACTTCCCCTCTGGAGCCTGCCTCTCCCCTCTGAAGCACTCTCTTGTGAACCTGCTTCTCAAGAAACCCACAGCCAACCCCTCATGCCTGGCTAACTGTCGCTCGATCTACATCACTCCTTTCCTGGGCAAACTCCTGGAAAAGCTGGCCATTTCACAGCTTAATTTCCACACTGATTCTGTAGGCTGTGTCCATGACCATCAGTTTGGCTTTAGAGCAGCCAGAATCATGTGAACTGCTCTCCTGAACATCTGTGAATACCTGCTCTCCAATGCTGGCTCTAACATCCTTTCTGTCCTCATCCTACTCAATCGCTCTTCTGCCTTTGATAGGTCAACCATGCCATCCTGCTCAACCATCTCTGTGATAACCTGGGTATCACCGATCAGGCCTGGCTGACTTCCTTCCTCTCTGATCGACCCTCCCAGGTCCAACTTGGGTCCTTCCTTTCATCTATCTCATTATCTACCAGTGGTGTTCCCCAGGGGTCTAACCTCTCTCCCTGGCTCTTCAACCAATGCCTGTCACCCCTTACCCACTGCATTGCTGCTCTCTACTCCAACTTTCAGTCCTATGCGGATGACACTCAGCTCGTTTTCAGGCTTCCCTGTGCCACCTCTTCTCCTTCTCTCATCTCTGACTGTCTGTCTTCTATCCAGGAGTGGTGTGCCTCAATGATCTCTGCCTTAATTCTAGTAGGATGGAGATTCTCCTCATTGGCACACCTGCACCCTCCTTGCCTGTTACTCTCTGGCCAGCCTCCCACCTGTGAGGCTTAGAACCTTGGGGTCATCTTCGACTCCACACTTTCCTTTTCTCCTCACATCTCTGACGTCTATAAGAAGTCAAACTACCAACTGCACCTCCTATTCTCCCTTTCCTCTCCTTCCCCCAGAAGCTTACTGTCTCTAGAGCTTTGGTTCTCTCTAGCCTGGACTACTGCAATAGCCTCTTTCTAAATCTGCCTTCTTCTACTTAGCTCCCTCTGCAACTCATCGAGAACAGGACTGCAACATTTGTCCTTGGCCTCAAGCCCTGGGATCGTAACTCTCCAGTCCTGAAATCTCTTCATTGGCTCCCAGTGGCTGCAATGATTAAATTCAAGACCCTTTGCATTGTCCACAAGGTTATCTGGAGCATGGGTCCAAAATACCTTCAACTCTCCCTCCACAGATACCTTGCCACTAAAGCTCTTTGCTCCACCACCTCCACCTCCCTCAGGGTCAGTTGCTTCTTCAAACAACAAATTGGAGGTAGATCTCTTTCTTTGGCTGGGGCTTCCCTCTGGAACAGCCTCCCGGACACTCTGGAACCTGAGAACCATCTCTGGTTCCGGAAGCACCTCAAGACCTTCCTCGTTGCCTATGCGTTCACTCTCCCTCTGCCCTGCTGATCTGTCTTTTTCGGCACCATGCCCCTGGTTACCCTCTGATTTTGGGCCCAGGTCCCTGATCACCCAGCCACACACCCGCACTACCTCCTGGCAATCCTTGCACTTGGGTCTGTATCTGTAACCCTACAGTCCCCTTACCTGCACTTATCAGACACCCCGCGCCTGCGCTTTAAACTTCGCACTTGACACCTTGCTGGCTGCACTACCAGTTGTTGTTGTTTTATCCCTTGCTCAGCACTTTCCACTTCTCCCCTCTCCCTTGCACTTTCTGACTTTCCTCTACCCTGCACTTGCGCGTTCTCAATGTCACCAGGCCTAGTAAGATTGTTGTTTGTGTCCTCCCTTGTTCCCCCTTGCCTTGTCACGCTCTGAAACACTTGTTTATATGCACAATACAAATAAAATATCATATTATATCATAACTAGAAAAGTGAACAAGCATTTGCCAGATGAGCTATCCCATACCAAAATTGAATACTACATTTAAAATTGAACGTGTCTTTTTTATTGTATTCGAAGACTTTAGCTAGTCTTTTTAAGTATGCCATAGTATTCTTTTGAGCAGTATACTATATGAAAACTATTCTGTGTGCTGAATGCTAGTTAATTACTAACAGAATACTGAACAACTACTTGTGTCTGGTCTTTTAGACTTAATTTAGTATTGAATACTACATTAACACTACTGAGAAGACACAAACAAGATGAAAAGATCTTCCATTTTGGTAAGGGGATTCTGGAGTGAAGAGAGTGATTCTCCAAAAGAGGAGGTTTGTGGGCTTCCCATTTCATTACTTACATATGTTGTGTAAGGGAGACGTAACATTAATTAATTGTTGTCCATTTCATGTGTTTTAAATATTTGTTTACATCATCATTAGTAGTTACTCCTTTGTTGGTAGCTACAAGTTAGACAGAGTGTACCAAATTCTCAAAAACAAATGTACATGCATTTCTTACTTTCATTAGTTTATGAAATGCGCATGCCATGTTACTCTCATCAGTGATCTGAGGTTTACAGGGGAGGGGGCAAGTATTGCAAATGCTGCATGGTGAGCTCTCTTGCATAAATTAGTGTCAGTAGTATTGACTCCTCTCCCACCACCCGGTTGGTAACTGGATCAGCATTCAACAGTGACAGTGTGAGGATTTGCCAATGGCTAAGGATATACAATTCCATGCTTATTTTTTAAGCAATACAATGATGAAGATAAATCCCTTTTATTTATTTAGTTGGTTTAATACATGTTTAGACTTGCGGCTTTATGTATACATAACAACACGAATACACAATACACATAGGTTTTATCATCAATTACAATGGATACAGTACATAATCGCTAGAGCTAAAATCCACAAGACCAAATTAAAATAAGAGTTAAGAACATTAAGAACACTAAAAAACATTGCTCAGTAAAACACCACTTTAGATAATATGTCTAAAATTTCAATGAATTTCCAATAAAAGTTTACCATAAAACATATAAAATGTACGTCGTCACCCTGCATAACATTTTTCCAAATCATAGATACATCGTCACAGTCGAAATGATTATTATAAGATTTTGAAAACCACTATCTAATCATTGTTAAACTTTTACAATCCACCAACAAATGTTTAAGTGATTCCAATTCTTGTTCACCACATAAACGACATTGCCTATGTAGGAATAAAATGCTCAACTTTGCCCCTTTGTTTGCAAACACATCACTCCTTTCTAAAAGCGTAGTGAACATCTCTGCCCTGCTGCATGAGTGTCCTGATCTGGAGCCTTTGCTCTGCAGGGGCACAGAGCATGTTAAGAGGTCACAGGTGCCCTGTTTGACAATTGCTGTGACAGTAAAATCACCACAGTAGAGAGGTTCCATTTAAATTTACACCTCTGTTCAAAAACAATCATAATTATGATAAACTACCAACTTGGTGGCAGGATAATCTGGAAATGGAAGCCATACAAAAAATGTTATAACGCGCTTCATGCTGGAATCCAGCCTCTAAGTGCAGGATAGGGTATCAAACCTGTGCAGCTCAGTGGTGTCTTGTTTGCAAAACAAATGTGCTGTCCCTGAGCCATCTTCCTGGCCCACTTGGTAAGGTGGCCTGGAGTTCACATAAGTATTAACGCCACATCTGATCTGCAGCATAACAGTATCATCCATGTGTGCTCAAGCCAAGCTGCGTGATGCTGCGGATTTCAGTCACTGGCCTGTCAGCATTCCAGTGAATGTGACAAAAGGCTGCATGCATGCATCTGTTGACTCTATAGGAGGGAAGGTAACTCCTAGCTGCCATGGCTTCTATCTCCCAGATGGAAATGACCTGAGAGCCTGGCTTCATAGAGACAAATCCATAATAAATGCTTGCATCATGCTAGGGGGCTGCACACCAGAGAGTCTGTGAAGCTGCCTGCTGTGAAAAGGGGTTCAGATAGTCAATGAGCACAAGTGGGTTTGAGGGAGGAGTCCTTCATCTTACTTTTTTGCTGTGGGCATTTCTCTCCTTCCTGCCCCCTCCTCCTCCTGTGGATCATGACATTCTGGGAATTATATCAGGAGGCAAGGGACAATTGTCCCAAGGATGGAGATTTGACTTGTTAAACAGGCTTGCTTTTCTCCAATCCCCTGTGGACTTTTACCTATAACAGAGGTCATCCACTGATTCTTGGATTCGTTTTTTAACCTAATGAGATAGGAAGAATTCAACTGGACCCTGTCTGGTGGGGAATCAGTCCTTCCTGAAGTCCTCTGCCAGAGGTGAAGACAGATTTTCTAAGGCAGAGGAAAGCTCTGCTCCCTACCTATCCCCAGGGCACAATCTGGGTGACCTTTTCTGAGGACCAAGACTAACATTAGCCAAACCTCACTAGTCTGGGAGAGCCAAGACTCAAAATAAGTCCCCTGGGACTCACAGAATCCAGTGGGCTAAAGAAGCCAGATCTCCTATTTTTCATTGCTCGAAAGACCTTCTGTCCACTTGAAATAACGAGCGTTGGTGCTCCTTAATCGGCCCCTAATGCCGTCTGACATTTACGGGTCCCTACCACAATCAACTTTTGACAGACCTAAAAAGGCTACCAAGAGGTGGGAGACATTTTAATTCTCAGCTATGCCAGTGTGCCATTCAGCGCCACAGGGAGCTGCTGAAAGAATTTAATATGATTTTCTTTTAAAGTATGACCGAGTGAATACAACACAGGAGGAGACTCCTCAGTTTCACACTGGTAAATTGGATTTTGCAGAGCAGAGCTCTCTTGCTTTGGACGTTTGTCTCTGTGAAACAAAACGTGTGAAATTATGCACACACAAAAGGCGATTGTTCAGAAGAAATCCTGCTTGAATTTCGGCTTGGCTTTTTGTACTTTGCTGACTTGCTATCATATCCCTGAGATTTCCAAAGCATGTGTGCTGACTAGAAAATACATTAGGCTTTGAGAGAAAGCTCTGAGAAGGACAGTGGCGGAGTCAAGGTCTGCATAATGCTAATAAGGCTTCCTTTTTGATGAATTGCTGCTGCAGTCAGTACCTGTTGCCTATAGTCCTTAGGTTGCTGTAGAAAGGCAGCTAATTGAAAGAGAATGTGATCTTCTGATCGCCCCCATCTTTCTTTTTCCATAGTAGATCATAAACCCCTCAAACCGGCTTCCCCACAACTTACTTCCACAAGGCACATATCCGTAGTCAAGAACAGCATTGGCCTGATTCACGGTGAATCGGGAATCTGGATGCCTGATCCTAAAAAAGGCACAGATCATTGCTAGGCGGCCCCCTGGAATTAGTGTTGCAAGGGCACACCAACAATATTGTGTCATAGGCTCTTGGCAGCCATGTTCACTGGGAGTAAATACAGTCTGCTCATTTAGAAAATCAGACAAAGTAATACAAAAAAACAAGCTCTGCTGTACATTATCTGGCACGAGGAGTCTGTGGAATGAACACACCCCACAGACAAATTGGAAAATTCTAGGAAAAATCGCCCCACTTTGCCAATTTCACCTGCGGAGCGAACTTAGCCATTTCAGTCATCTACCTGGCTGTAATTTGGTTTTTTGTTGGAAGTTTCAGATGTTGGCCCTAACCTTTCAGCCAATTAGGGGATTGATATTTTGTGCATCCCAACAATTGGCCAAAATCTGAAGGACAACATTTGAAATCGCAGGCAAAAATGATATTTCACTGATTTTGCTTTGCCAGAAGTAATTTCACCCCCCACTTAATTCGCACACCATTCGGAACATGGTCTGTCCCACAATTCTGCTAGGGCTCCTCCCTAGTTCGAATGCAGAAACTGATAGTATCCACCTAAACTTATGGCCCTTTGGAACGTGCATATATATTGGATGGGATTACACCAGAATAATCCAAATAACCGGATAAACCCAAGAAGATGGTAAGTTACTGTTTTATTAACAATTATCAAAAACAGAGCGGTTCCAACGAACATCAAGGGAGGTGAATGCTCTGTCTCTGAATGATCTTCTCAAAAAATACAATTCTTATAATCACTATGCGTCAGAGTGACGTCATACTATGTTGCAATAATGAAGAATCTATCAAGCGTCAGGATTGGTTAAGGGAAACATCTAGATACACAACTGTATAGAGCTAGGTTTGTTATTGGCTGCCCATTATCAGGCGGACAACTTATGACTACCTCTTAAAGCATGTCATTTCAGAAACATTAGGTACACAGGTTATCATTGGTTTTACAATATATAAGGTCATTCGTTATACAGAGTAATACAATTGGTTGGCACACACGTGCCATGTCTGGAACATTTGGTTCATTTAGCAGCACGCAAACCTAGACCCAGGTTCAGGGAGATAGGACATGAAGCTACCCCACCACCCAATTAGACCAGCATCACTCATCACCCATGCTTTCTGCCATGAAATTGTCTGCAATGAAATTATACTTGGCCTTGTAGAGTATTCTCATCTTGGAGAATGCACAGGAACTCGTTATCGTGTCTGGAACTCCAGGTTCAAGCTCTATTTCTATCCTTGGCTCACATGACAGGCGAACACGATCTGGTCTGTTCTGCAGTTTTTAAATGCTCTAAATGAATTAAAACTCAGCATCATTTGTTTTCTTTCTTGCACCTTAATGTGAGAAGATTCATCCTCCGCACACTCCGCCTTCGGAGTAGATAGCAGACCTTGATTTCTAGGATCTTCAGGTCAAGCAGCCTTGCCATGCAACTCCATGAACGCGCTATTCTGCTGTGACACAGGTCTCCATTCTCCTCCCTTCATGGTTTCTGACTTATTTATTTCATGATACCAATATCTTGTTTCTGTACAATGGCGGCTTCACCTGCGTTCTATTTATTACTCATAGCTAGCCGCTATAATGGCTTGATCTACCTTGCATTTCATTGACTGTGAATTTATTGAACTTCTACTTTCTGCAGCACTTTGTTAATGTTTAATCTTCTTCTTTTCCACATTGGTTAGTTTACTCGATCTTTTACTTCGGCATTTGCCCTCTAGGATCCATACATTGTCTTCAGTCAGTATATTGGGACGTCATCCACACTTTCTTATGACGTCATAAATTCATGTGCTTAGCTCTTCCTCAAATTCCTTCAGGGAGTTCCTCCTGTAGGTTGTCATCATTTTGGGGGTACATTCGATAGGTTTTTCTCAATGGGTATCTCCTTCCAAATACTCTGTGCGATATTGGGACCGATGGCTGGTGTCAGACAAGGCACGGTCTCATGTCTCCAATACAGGGGTGTTAGGGGGTGTGGGATCTCCTGCAGATGTATACAGCTGCTCCTCTACACAACCTATATGATGCAATCAGGCCCCATTCAAAGTTCCAGTGGTGACGTGTGTGTGCAAGTTTGTTGTATGGGGAATGGCAGATTACTGTGCAATACAATTGGTCGAAGTCGTTTGGATAGCAGATTTTTTAAACAAAATTGCCTGCAAATATATATGGGTAGGGAGAAATCATGAATATAAATATACAAGGTGGTCAGGGGGAGAATGCAGGGATCTCCCCGCATATATTTCTGGCCAAATCAAGTTAAAGAAAAAAAACTCAACCAAATCGGATTTCACAAAATACATTGGATAGAAATTCCTGAACCGTGTTGTATGTGCATGTCAATGGTTGCATATTTGTGTGAGTGCATTTGCTGAGGAATGCATGTTGCCTAGGGTTATTCAAGGGTACTCTACGTCCCATGTGAGCAGCATTTGAGCATTCCTATGTTTGTACTTGTCCCCTTGCCAAGGACTTCTGCCAGACTGTACAATGCTTCCACCTTCATGGCCATTTTTTTTCCAGACACATTCTCTAATGGGAACCTATGCTACTGTGTGTTTTATGTGTGCTCAGATGCCAACCAAGGGCTCTGGCAAGGGCTCTGGCACTGATAGTAGGTCAGGCCATTTACTGTTGTAGAAGCCGTATTTAGTTTCTAATTTTGGATTGGCATTTGCCCCAACTGACCAGCATGAGTACAACTTCTGCCCCTACCGATCATCACAAACATCTCAGTGAGTACCAGGTCATGCTTCCATTGGAGACACACTGGTTTGTGTTATACACACCCAAATGCCAAACAAAACCCCTTTTTTGAGAGTTTGGCCAATGGTAAAAGCATTGTATAATGGCTTTGAGTGCTATTTGTAGTTATGTTATGTTATTGGGCATTTATATACCACCTTATTCCCATTGGTATGATCTCAACACGCTGTGTGTTGAACACCCTCAGGGACCATAGTCTCGGTCAGTGGAGAAAGTAGGTTAGTAAGTAGCTTGCGTGTGCACTCTGTATACATACTAAATCAAAGCATGCAATTGTCTGAATGTCCTGTTTTAATAAGAACTGCTGTTGGCAAATTTTGCAAGGGTGCCAGATAATTCTGTATTAGCATTTGCCCCAACCGACCATCACGACAGAAACGTTGCACCTACAGATCAATACACAAATGACAGTTTGCACCGGCCACACACTTACCACTGGCAGAAGTGGCATTCCAGAAATACCACATCTGCCAATGTTCTCCCTAAAAGTTACATTAAAGGGCCATTACCAGGTGGGTGGATTGTTCATCTGAAATACAGACGTATCAATGTGCCACCTCCCCGGTGGTAATACTAAACATTGCCAATTCATAATTTACCACTGGTGCAGGTGTTATTTCTGTAGGTATTCCAGTACGACCACCACGACCTTTAACCTGTCCTCTAGAGTATGCGCCCAGTTGCCCCTGGGCCTGGTTTGCGCTTTACAAATAAACAAAACTTCAAACTTCCGCCAGTGGCAAACATATAAAATTCCAGAAATACCCCCTACACCAGATGTCTCCTTAAAAGGTCTTTTTTAATGCTTTTTCTTTCAATTCCCACTTAGAGCCCAACTGGTATTTGACAAAATTCTTAATTGGTCAAATGGTAAAATAAGTGGTATTTGAGAAATACCAGTAATTTGACCATACAAGTGCTCAAACATAGACCCCTGTGGCGAGACCCTTAGTCTACTGAGCCAGCTGGTAGTGCATGCATACCACATAAAGATCCCCTTTGCTTGTAGGGCTGCACCTGCATGCAATCTGTTGGGGTAGGAGCCCCTAATTAGGAGTGCTGTTCATTTCTGAAAAGTCGTGCACGCTTTTGCCAGTTCACCACAGTCTATATCCCACATTGCACTGTTTTGTATTTGTTTTTTGGAAAGCGCAGAGCTGTCCCCCGAAAGTATCTTGGGGCACATTATCTCAATTGATCAAGCAACATCTGATGCTCCGCGCCTTGCAGTTGCACGGAATGTAAACCACACTTGTGTGGTTGACATGTGTTCAACAAATACTCTCTGTGCAGTACATTGCGGACTCTGCCCTACTGAAAATGCCCGGGCAGCGTTTGCATCAAGCCAAGAAGATGCAAGAAAAATGAAATCCTGCCAGTGCAAACTTCATAGGACTTCTACTCCAAAACGCTCCCCTAGGACACAGAACTGAAACTGCGTGTGGGTCTGAGGTGCCTTCCATTCGCTGCTATTTGCTTTGAAACTTCCGCCATCTTTGCCCGGCAGCATTCAGGATAATAGAGTCAACAGCCTCCAAAGGCTCCCAGTGACCTTCCTCGCTCTGACTAGCTGCTCCATCATCCCCCTGCTCTCTGAGCGCGGCTCCTGGATTTATAAGGTGCTTGAAGCTTATAAATTGCATTAAATATAGATATACTGGCACTGCTGCTCCAGGGACTGTTCGTCTTTTCACAGCAGAGCAGCTACAAAAGTTGTTTTACTTGACGCAAGCCGTCAGGGAGTTCACGCTATCGTGGAAGAAGCTGACGTGGCAAATAATGAGGGTATGTATGGACCACTATGAATACTCACTTATGTGGTGGACATATATGTGGGTAGCTAAATTGAATGAGACCATGCCGTGGCTAAAACCACGAAGCGTGGCTACACGGTTCTGTTCTTTACCATACATGCATGTCATTGAGAACAAGCATTGCCAAAGCCAACAGGACAGGGTTGGTTTAAGTGTGTGTTATTCAGGACATAGATGGGTATATTGCTGGAGAATGGATGGATGTTTGGCCTGGATTAAGGGTGTCTGTATTTGTATATTTGATGTTTTCATGTGTGGCTGTGTCAGTCGTTCTCTTTAAGGTACGAATGATGTTTAAAAGGATGCACCAGTCATCAATGCACTTTCACAAATGTATAGCTCTTGGGATCAATGGCATCTATTGTGAGGACATCTGTTGGTGGGTGTTGGGGGTCGGTCGGGGCCCCCCATGCGGTCCCGTAAGCCCCTGCTCCCGACAGACACACACACACACGTCTTGCCTGTTCGGGCTTCCCGGTCGCTCTGTCGCGGCCGGGAAAGCTCCGTTTATTTATACAGCACGCGGTGGCGTGCAACGTCACGCCGCCGCGTGCGAGTCACATCATGGGGCAGCGCCACAGTGGGTAGGGGAACTGCAGCCTTCAATCTCCGCGTAGTCCTTATGTGCACAGCATTCCTTCTCTGCATGCACCGGCTGGCAAAAATATAGTCCTGAAGGGTGCAGCCTGGGGGTTGAGTGACATCAGGTCATAATGTAACTGTACTACTTGTGCTTAGTATTATACGTTGAAGACATATGCTGGCTGTTGAGTGAACTGCAGTCTTCAATCGCAAATTAATCCTTGTGTGCATGTTTCACCGTATCTGCATACATCAGTTTACAGTGGAGGGTTTCAGGCATTACGCCACTGTTACCCTGCTATTCATCCGAGACACGAAGAGAGCAGTAATTGGAATTTTTCGGAGAGCAACGTACTACACAGAATGAGGACGTGCAGGAGAGGAGATGCAGACTGGAGGGGGGTCCTGTGTTCCAGGGTTCAGCCTTATTCAATGTGCTGAACTCTGAACAGTACAATATGGCGAGTGAGAGGCGTCACCATCACATTTTAACTGTTTCCCTCAGGCTTAATGCTATCCATTGTGAGGACATCTGGCTGCAGTTTGGTGAACTGCAGCCTCCAAACTCAATCTACCTTCCCTGAATAAGCCAGTCAATAAGGTTAATGTTAAAGGTATTTGTATCGTGCACCGTCACCAACAGAGTTGGCCCTAGGCGCTCAGGTGGATGATGCAAATGAGAAGGCGGGATGGTTTAATAAGGTGAAGACGGAGAGAGATAGTGAGAGGAGTGGTGTTCTGTTGGCAGCTTCAGTTCGGTATAGACCGTGCGCCGAGCTTTGGTGCGAGTATTGGATCAGTGTCAGTCCTTGTGTGCTGTTGGAGCGGCTTATGTGTTGTTTGTTTGTTGTTGCAGTGTGGTGAAGTGCATGCGGCTTGCTGTGCGCGAGGTGGTTTTGTGAGTTTGTGTGTTAGCTAAGTATGCAGAAAAGTTTAGCTTTTTGGTTCGTGGGTTATATGTTTTGCAGCTAACCTTCAGAGTATGGCTAAATGCCTAGATTCTGAGAATCCTGTATGGTGAGAGGGAAGGTCTTGGTCTTACAGTGCTCTCTGTTTCACCATATAATGGACAGATGTGTATGCCACACCTAGACCTGAGTGTTCTGTAAGGTCGTGAAGAGATCTAGGTTTCATAATAAATTATGTTCACCATATAGTAGACAAAGATGGGGGTTATCCCTAGATATGAGAGTCCTTTATAGTGGGAGAAAGGTCTAGGCTTCATAATAGGTGGGTGACATAAACTAAGCCTCCTTCACCAATCAGGAATTTTGATTTGTCAACGGCGTATCACCAAATTGACCTACATGTTGAGTCGAGACCTCTTACTTCATTTGTGACTCCATTCGGGGCGTTCAGACTTTGTCGTATGCCGTTTGGTTTGGCTTCGGCAGTATTTCAGAGGCTAATGCATCAGTTGTTTGAAGGGGTGGTGGGTGTCAGCTACTTTCAAGATGACATTTTGGTTTGGGGCAGCAGCAGGGAGCAACATGATAAAAGGGTAAGGAAGGTCATGCAAATTCTTAAAGAGAGTGGTCTAACAGTAAAATTAACAAAGTGTCAGGTGGGGGTGGAGGAGGTCACATATCTGGGACACACTTTGAGTTCACGAGGTGTAAGTCCAAAAAGGGAGTTGGTACAAGTGTTGAGGGATACGCCAGCTCCGGTTAATAAGGATCAGCTAAGGGCTTTCCTGGGTCTTGCAGAGTATTATGTTAAATTTGTGTCAAATTACGCGGAAAAAACTGTGGCCATGAGAGCTCTTATGAGGAAGTGTGTAAGATTTGTATGGTCTGCGGAGTGTGCGGCAGAATTTGAGCTGGTTAAGAGGGAGGTGGAGAAGGCTCCATGTCTGAAATCATTTGACCCAAAAAATAGAACTGCGTTGACGGTGGATGCAAGTGAGGTGGGCCTAGGGGCAGTGCTGGAGCAATGCATCAATGGGGAATGGGTCCCGGTGGCTTTTGCTTCGAGGACCTTGAGAGATGTGGAAACCAGGTACTCGGTAATAGAGAAAGAGACTTTGGCAGTGTTGTGGGCTTCAAAACATTTCAGGACATTTGTGTGGGGTATACCTTATGTAGTCAGAACGGACCATAAACCGTTGGTACAGGTATTTTCTTCCAAGGGAGTCATGGCAGTATCCCCGAGGATTGCGAGGTGGTCTGTACAGTTACAAGATTACAATTTTTCTTTGCAGTATGTTCCGGGGAAATTGAATGTTGTCGCGGATTGTTTGTCCCGGTTGCCAGTTGTAGAGCAGGGTAGTGAGGGGGAAGTAGGGAAGGAGGATGATGTGCAGGAGTGTCAGGTTGCTTTGGTCACCTCGGCTGTGGAGAAGTCGGTGTGGGATCAGGAGTCTGAGGGTGACATTGAGTTAAAGTGGATTAAGGAAGGTTTGGTGAAGGGGTGGCACACTGTGAAGGAGAGGCCGGAAGGGAAAGGTTATGGTCAGGTTCTCCAGGAATTAGCAGAGGGTCCTTGGGGTGTCTCGAGGGGTAGTAGATTGATACCCCCGATTAGTTTGAGGGGGAGAATGGTGGAATTGGCACATGAAGGTCATTTGGGCCGATCATTGACTAAAAGGAGATTGAGAGAGGAGTATTGGTGGCCGTCAATGGACAGGGATGTGGAACAGGTGGTGAAAGAGTGTCAAGCGTGTTCTGTCAGTGATAAGAGTAAGGTACTGCATCCACAACCGGTGCATCCTGTTGAGGTTCCAGAGCAGGTATGGTCGAAATTGGCTTTGGACATTATGGGTCCATTCGACTGTCTAGAGCCTGAGTCCAGGTACATGTTGGTGTTGGTGGACTATACGTCCAGGTGGATTGAGGTGGCGGCGTGTTCAGATATTACGACCAGTACTGTAATTGATTTTCTGAGAAAAGTGTTTGACCGTGAGGGTTTGCCGGCAAGTTTAGTTACGGATAATGGTGTGCAGTTCACTTCTAGTGCCATGAGAGAATTCTTGGAAAAGCATGCCATTTCGCATTATAGGACAGCTCTGTACAATCCTTCGGCAAATGGTCTGGTTGAAAGGGCCAATGGCACGATTAAGTCAGCCATACAATTGGCGTTGGCCAATGGTTGGAGCAACTCATTAATATTTGGCAAAGGATGCCGATCCACCCATATGCTGGCATTTAACTCCCGGAGATCCACACACATTCTGATGCTGCCATCACCCTTCTTCACTAAAACCACAGGAAACAACCACTCCGAAGCCTCAATGGGTTCTATTATTCCTGCCGCCTGCAACTTAGCCAATTCCGCCTTAAATGCCTCCCTCACTGAAACTGGCACCCCCCTCACCTTATGAACTCTAGGCACTGCACCCTTCTTCAACACAATGCGATGCGTAAAGCCCTTAAGCTTTCCCAGGATGTCGGAAAATACTCCCGGAAACTCACTCATAAGCACTGTAGGAGTAACTCTTACATCCTTCTCTTCCCTTCTCTCCCTGACACTGAGAACAGGTTCTTTTTCACCTGGATGAATTTGTATTTTTAGTGCAGCCTGCTCATCCCAACCCAACACACTTGTCCCTTTTTTAGCCACATACAATTTACCTAAAGTTTGCCTTCCTTTGAATGACAAATTTTACCAATCATAACCCAGTAGCTCAATGGAACTTTGCCCATATGCATACGGTCTGATATCTGGAGCCAACAAAGTAGAGATCGGCTTACCCAAAACCTCTTGATACACTTCCGGAGACACCAGTGTATAAGGTGACCCAGAATCCACCAACATATCCACCGGGTGCTGGTCCACCAATACTGACACCCATGGACCCTTCCGCCCACCACCCTCCACATGTAATATGACAGTCTGTTTAGGACCCCCACCTGACACTCCCTCCAGGCCCATAGTCAACTCTTCTGTAGTTACATTTGCGACCACCTGCCCTTTACACATTCGTGCAAAATGGCCCATCCTTTTACATTTCCTGCACTCTACATTGCTAGCCGGACAGAATTTCGAATCCACTGTATGACTTGCCCAACCACAATTTTTGCACACTTCTTTACTTTTAGGTGCTCTATTCCCTTGTGCAACCCCTTTGTCCAGAGCCTTCTTGCACTTTGACACCACCGCATGCACCGTCTCCCTATTTCCATCCCTTTCGGTAACAATTTGTACACTCGCCTTGGAGGCTTCAATTGCTCTAGCAATCTCCAAAACCTTATCCAGTGACGGATCGCTCTCAATCCACAATCTCTCTCTGATTTTTTGATTTGACGTTTTCATCATTATCTGATCCCTTATATGTTCCTCACCGTTACCCGGGAACCCACATGTAGCCATGAGCGCACGTAAGGCAGTAACATATGAATCTATACTTTCCGTGGACCCTTGTGCCCTAGAAAAGAACTTATACCGCTCTAAAACCACATTTACTCTTTTTCCAAAACGTACTTGCAATTTCTTCAAAGCCGTCTCATAGGCACTTACAACCATTTCCCCTTCACCTCCCCCTTGAACCATTACATTCTCTCCAGGCAGGTGACGAAAAACTCTCAAGCCCTCCGTACCAATACAATTAAGCAAAGCAGCCTCCTTTTCATCATCGTTAAACTTTGCCCCACCAGCAGCCCGCAAATATACTTTAAAGGCATCTACCCACTGCTCTCAAGGCACCACTGGCTCTCCTGGGTTAGGCAGAAATGCTGGTGGAGGCCTAGCTGCTGTATGCAACATGGTCAACTTTACTGGCCAAAACCTTGTGCCCACCCAAAATAACTTATACACACTTTTAAGTGCCCCTTATAATCAGAGACACTTTGAGTCAGTAGGCACCCCATCAACCAAGATGACCGCACCCGGATGTCTTCCCTTGTGGCCTTGTGAGCGTGCACCCCCACGCATATGCAGTACAACCAAAATCCTGGCACAGGGTGAGTCACAACCAAAGATATATCCAACGATGTGGGATGTCCCAACCTTACCAGCCCCCCACACTTCCAGATCCACCTTAAAGGCCACGTAGCTGATGGTGTTCTCCTCCTGTCTTTTTTTACCAATCCACCAGCCCCACAGACAGCTGCTTCATAAAGCATACTGCGCCTGCTCCTGCAGCCCCCCCTGCTTCCCTGGAGCGACCGCAGGAAGCTCTGAGCACGCAGACGTCACCATAGCCCCTCCTCGTTATCTACGAAGACACTATCGGGGCGGAGCTCACTGCTGGAAGAACTGCTGGTGCCTGTGCTCCCGTTGGGCCACCAACTCAGGAACGCCACCGGGGGCGGGACCAGCTGCCGGCGGACATCGAATACAGGGCCAGAAGACACTATCGGGGCGGCGCTCACTGCCGGAAGAACTGCTGGTGCCTGCCAATGCCTGTGCTCCCGCTGGGCCTCCAACGCAGGAACACCCCCGGGGGCAAGACCAGCTGCCGGCAGACAGCGAATACAGGGCCAGCTGCTGGCAGACTGCAGGTGCGCTCGCACACCGGCCTCCGATCCGGGGCACCACACAAACTGCCCCCGGCCAACCGGCAGCAACAGTTCCTCGTCCTCCGCACCTGACGGCGTGAGCGCCCGCTCTGCCCAGTCCCACTGATCCAGGCAACCGGCGGCAGCCCGGCAGCACCCCGCCTGGGCGCTCGAGCAACTCCTCAACCTCCATCGGGGCTGGACCAGCTGCCAGCAAACAACGAATGCGGGGCCAGCCGCCGGCGGACAGCTAAAGCAGGTGCGCTCACCGGCCTCCGATCCGGGGCAACGGTTCCTCGCCCGAACAGTTCCTCGACCTCCACACCTCACGGGCAGCCACCCGCCCGGCCTTCAAGCCCGCAGCAGCAGCTCCAGAAGGTCCAGCGCCAGTCGGCCCCCGTCCACACCGACTGCGCCCCAGACGATGGGGAGCCAGACAGCAGGCTAGCACACGCGTGGAACAGGGTCTCGTCCACAATCCCGGTCCTCGTCGCCAATGACACAATTACATCGACACAGGTAATTGTATTTATGTTTCTTTATTGGCGAGGCCCCGCAGCTTACCTGTGTCGATGTAATTGTGTCATTGGTTTTGGAGATTGCTAGAGCAATTGAAGCCTCCAAGGCGAGTGTACAAATTGTTACCGAAAGGGATGGAAATAGGGAGACGGTGCATGCGGTGGTGTCAAAGTGCAAGAAGGCTCTGGACAAAGGGGTTGCACAAGGGAATAGAGCACCTAAAAGTAAAGAAGTGTGCAAAAATTGTGGTTGGGCAAGTCATACAGTGGATTCGAAATTCTGTCCGGCTAGCAATGTAGAGTGCAGGAAATGTAAAAGGATGGGCCATTTTGCACAAATGTGTAGAGGGCAGGTGGTCGCAAATGTAACTACAGAAGAGTTGACTATGGGCCTGGAGGGAGCGTCAGGTGGGGGTCCTAAACAGACTGTCATATTACATGTGGAGGGTGGTGGGCGGAAGGGTCCATGGGTGTCAGTATTGGTGGACCAGCACCCGGTGGATATGTTGGTGGATTCTGGGTCACCTTATACACTGGTGTCTCCGGAAGTGTATCAAGAGGTTTTGGGTAAGCCGATCTCTACTTTGTTGGCTCCAGATATCAGACCGTATGCATATGGGCAAAGTTCCATTGAGCTACTGGGTTATGATTGGTCAAATTTTTCATTCAAAGGAAGGCAAACTTTAGGTAAATTGTATGTGGCTAAAAAAGGGACAAGTGTGTTGGGTTGGGATGAGCAGGCTGCACTAAAAATACAAATTCATCCAGGTGAAAAAGAACCGGTTCTCAGTGTCAGGGAGAGAAGGGAAGAGAAGGATGTAAGAGTTCCTCCTACAGTGCTTATGAGTGAGTTTCCGGAAGTATTTTCCGACATCCTGGGAAAGCTTAAGGGCTTTACGCACCGCATTGTGTTGAAGAAGGGTGCAGTGCCTAGAGTTCATAAGGTAAGGGGGGTGCAAGTTTCAGTGAGGGAGGCATTTAAGGCGGAATTGGCTAAGTTGCAGGCGGCAGGAATAATAGAACCCATTGAGGCTTCGGAGTGGTTGTTTCCTGTGGTTTTAGTGAAGAAGGGTGATGGCAGCATCAGAATGTGTGTGGATCTCCGGGAGTTAAATGCCAGCATATGGGTGGATCGGCATCCTTTGCCAAATATTAATGAGTTGCTCCAACCATTGGCCAACGCCAATTGTATGGCTGACTTAATCGTGCCATTGGCCCTTTCAACCAGACCATTTGCCGAAGGATTGTACAGAGCTGTCCTATAATGCGAAATGGCATGCTTTTCCAAGAATTCTCTCATGGCACTAGAAGTGAACTGCACACCATTATCCGTAACTAAACTTGCCGGCAAACCCTCACGGTCAAACACTTTTCTCAGAAAATCAATTACAGTACTGGTCGTAATATCTGAACACGCCGCCACCTCAATCCACCTGGACGTATAGTCCACCAACACCAACATGTACCTGGACTCAGGCTCTAGACAGTCGAATGGACCCATAATGTCCAAAGCCAATTTCAACCATACCTGCTCTGGAACCTCAACAGGATGCACCGGTTGTGGATGCAGTACCTTACTCTTATCACTGACAGAACACGCTTGACACTCTTTCACCACCTGTTCCACATCCCTGTCCATTGACGGCCACCAATACTCCTCTCTCAATCTCCTTTTAGTCAATGATCGGCCCAAATGACCTTCATGTGCCAATTCCACCATTCTCCCCCTCAAACTAATCGGGGGTATCAATCTACTACCCCTCGAGACACCCCAAGGACCCTCTGCTAATTCCTGGAGAACCTGACCATAACCTTTCCCTTCCGGCCTCTCCTTCACAGTGTGCCACCCCTTCACCAAACCTTCCTTAATCCACTTTAACTCAATGTCACCCTCAGACTCCTGATCCCACACCGACTTCTCCACAGCCAAAGTGACCAAAGCAACCTGACACTCCTGCACATCATCCTCCTTCCCTACTTCCCCCTCACTATCCTGCTCTACAACTGGCAACCGGGACAAACAATCCGCAACAACATTCAATTTCCCCGGAACATACTGCAAAGAAAAATTGTAATCTTGTAACTGTACAGACCACCTCGCAATCCTCGGGGATACTGCCATGACTCCCTTGGAAGAAAATACCTGTACCAACGGTTTATGGTCCGTTCTGACTACATAAGGTATACCCCACACAAATGTCCTGAAATGTTTTGAAGCCCACAACACTGCCAAAGTCTCTTTCTCTATTACCGAGTACCTGGTGTCCACATCTCTCAAGGTCCTCAAAGCAAAAGCCACCGGGACCCATTCCCCATTGATGCATTGCTCCAGCACTGCCCCTAGGCCCACCTCACTTGCATCCACTGTCAACGCAGTTCTATTTTTTGGGTCAAATGATTTCAGACATGGAGCCTTCTCCACCTCCCTCTTAACCAGCTCAAATTCTGCCGCACACTCCGCAGACCATACGAATCTTACACACTTCCTCATAAGAGCTCTCATGGCCACAGTTTTTTCCGCGTAATTTGACACAAATTTAACATAATACTCTGCAAGACCCAGGAAAGCCCTTAGCTGATCCTTATTAACCGGAGCTGGCGTATCCCTCAACACTTGTACCAACTCCCTTTTTGGACTTACACCTCGTGAACTCAAAGTGTGTCCCAGATCACCAGCTGCCCCTTCCCAGCAGCACCGGAACCATCCTCGTCGCCAGTGACATAAACTAAGCCTCCTTCACCAATCAGGAACACCAGAAGGTAAGTAGTTTACATGTAGGTTTTATTCTCTTAGTTACTACGTAGAGAAAGCACTGGGACATCCATCTGGTCCAGTATCTTAGGTCCAACTGCCATCAGTAGAACGTTGCAATCAAACCTACACCAACATTCCACCCAGAGTCCCAGTGACATCCCCACACCAACATTCCACCTAGAATGTTAGTGACATCACCGCCCTTCACCACAACACTCAATCCCACACAGATTATGACAGTGGGTTTCGACATATAATAGACAGAGATGGAGTTTAAATCTAGATTCGAGAGTCCAGTAGAGTGGGAAAGAGGCCCAGGCATCCTAATGCATTACGTTCCGCCCTATAATAGACAAAAGGGGAGGCTATACCTAGATTTGAGGGACCTTTGGTGTAGGTGCGACACAGTCTAGTATATACAATTCTGGCCAAAGGTGGCATTTGCTTATATCTATTGTTATCGTTCATAGTTCCATATGGGTCTGGCGCAGGCTAATGTTCACAGCTCTAACAGGGCATGGCATTTGGTAAAGTTTACAGTTCTGGCACTTGCATGTCACTCCGGCTAATATTCACTATTCTATCCAAGTGTGGCCCTTGCCAATATTCACAAATCCGTCCAGATGTGACGCATGCCAATATTCACAATATTATCTAGGTGTGTAGGTGTGGGACTTGATAATAATCATAAATCTGTCTAGATTTGATGCAGGCTAATAGTCACAATTCTATGTAAGTGTGGCACTTGCTAATATTCACAAATCTGTCTAAATGCGACACAGGCTATTACTCACTATTCTTTCTAAGTGTGGCACATGCTAATGTTCACAAATCTGTCTGGATGCAACGCAGGCTAGAATTCACAATTCTAAGTGTGGCACTTGATAACATTCACAATTATATCTTAATGTGGTACATGCTAATATTCACAGTTCTAAGTGTGTTGCGTGCTAACTTTCACAATTCTTTCTAGGTGTGGCACTTGCTAATATTCACAAATCTGTCTAGATTCGACGCAGGCAAATTTTCACAATTCTATCTAAGTGTGGCACTTGCTAATGTTCACAAATCTGTTTGGATGTGACGAAAGATAGTATTCACAATTCTATCTAAGTATGGCACTTGGTAACATTCACAATTCTACGTAAATGTGGCACATGCTAATATACACAGTTCTAAGTGTTACACTTGCTGACTTTCACAATTCTATCTAGGTGTTGCATTTGCCAATATTCACAAATCCGTCCGGATGTGACGCAGGGCAATATTCACAATACTAACTAGGTGTGGCACTTGCCAATAATCATAAATCTGTCTAGATTTGATGAAGGCTAATAGTCACAATTCTATCTAAGTGTGGCACTTGCTAATATTCACAAATCTGTCTAAATGCGACACAGGCTAATATTCACAATTCTATTTAAGTATGGCACTTGATAATGTTCACAAATCTGTCTGGATGTGACGCAGGCTGGTATTCACGGTTCTATCTAAGTGTGACACTTGATAACATTCACAATTCAATCTTAATGTGGCACATGCTAATATTCACAGTTCTAAGTGTGTCGCTTGCTAACTTTTCCATTTCTATCTAGGTGTGGCACTTGCTAATATTCCCAAATCTATCTAGATGTGAAGCAGTCACATCTTCACAATTCTATCTAAGTGTGGCACTTGCTAAAGTTCACAAATCTGTCTGGATGTGTCACAAGCTAGTATTCACAATTATATCTAAGTATGGCACTTCCTAATGTTCACAAATCTGTCTGGATGCAATGCAGGCTAGTATTCACAATTAAAGTGTGCCACTTGATAACATTCACAATTCTTCCTAAATGTGGCACATGCTAATATTCACAGTTCTTAGTGTGTCACTTGCTAACTTTCACAATTGTATCTAGGTGTGGCACTTGCTAATATTCACAAATGTTTCTAGATGTGACGCAGGCTAATATTCACAATTCTATCTAGGTGTGTCGCTTTCCAACTTTTCACAGTTCTGAGGTAAGGTAATGCAGAGTGGCAGGGCTTTCTGGAGTAGAGTAATTGCTCTACTCACCACCCATGCCACCCATGCTGGTCGCTGGCTTCATTGGTTTCCCCTGCTGACATCTGCAGACACACCTGGAGCCGCCAATGTAGGAGCTTACCTTTGCCTCAGGGCCCTTAGCCGCAGGGACTGCCAGGCAGAGGGCAGCCCAGGTCAGGGCCAGGATAAGGCGGGGCTGGCCAATAGGGGCCGGTGGGAGGGCACAGGGAGGCAGGACTAGAGGGGAAGCTAGAAGGGATCATTGGGGACTTCACGGGCAGCGTTGGGAAAAAATTACATGTGCCATGATGTTAAGTGGGGCAGGGGCACCAGGGCAAACATTCTTATCTAAAAAGCCAAAATGGAAATGGCTCAGGAAGCAGGTTTTCTAGGGGTTAGGCCCTCACTTACAAACACAGATGATTTGGCCAATAGGGGCCGGTGGGAGGGCAAGGGGAGGCAGGACTAGAGGGGAACTTGGAAGGAAGCAATAGTGAGGATTTATGATCATTATGAAAGAGGTACACTGATATCCAAAATAAGACTAAAGGACATAGCTGACTGCAAAGTGTGAGCGAACCTTGGTAACCCACTAAGCAGAAACCAAGATCAGAGATGCTCTATAACACACTACAAAGAAACAAAGGCTGCCATACTCTTTGTAAAACACTAAACAGAAGCAAAGGCTAGAAGAGACATTAACAAGCTTAGCAGAACCAAACTCTTGTCAGAGCCTCTGTAATACACTTGGTAGAATTAGGACACCGCTCAAGAGAAGATGAGGTCAGTGAAGGAAAAGGCTGTGTCATTTCCTGTTTCCTGAGCTCAGACACATTCAATTGCAAGTTCCTTCTAATTATTTTATTAATTTCCCTACTGTCTTAAAATGCAATATATGTGGCCAATGGAAATATAAAAAGCATTGCTCCAAAGAAGACAAGATGATACCATAGTTGTATCTATATGTGTATATATGTATGTGAACAAGCTCTACGTGTCCGGCAGGACTTAGTCCCTGTGTTGTCCTAAATCTTCTGTATTTATTTTTTGTCAATAAACATCTCTGTCATTCAACCCGAAGTTTTGAATTTTTTCTTGGTATCTCCCAACCCGGAGTGTGGTCCATACTGTTCACTGCAGTTTTCTTTCCTCGCTTCATATATTCATTCATATATATAAATATATATGAATGGCCACGGTAGTGGCCATGTAGTTATGGTTAAGTTGCTGTTTCCATAGGAAGAACACTTTTTGGGTGGCTTATAACTTCGCTCCCCCTGGACGAATCCTCACCAAAAAAAGTGTATGACCCACTCTGAATTTGTTTGCAAAGTTTGGTGAGGATTCGTCCAGGGAGGGAAAAGTTATAGGGGGGGGTCCCAAAACTTTTTTTTTCCCATAGACTGAATGGGAAAGATTTTTTGCTCGCGCCTACTGCCCGAACCGCTGGATGGATTTTCACCAAATTTGGACCAGGAGCAGCGGCTTGGTCCCGAAAGCGGCCTTTGGTGAAAATCCGTCCAGTAGTTTTTTTTTAAAAATGACCAAAAAGTAGGTAAAAAAAAATTAGTGATATCTGTGTTCGCTTCGCGGACACACTTCCCTGTTCGCTCCGCGGACAGTGTCCTGATTGGCCAATCGGCTTGCGTGATGTCCGCAGACATGTGACGTGTTCACTGATTGGACGGTGTTAAGTGTGAAGCGTGTCAGATTTTCAGTAGCACCCGACATCTTGGATTTGCGGACGTCCGTAGACAGCGTGGTGAAAGTTTGTTCTAAAGGTGTGTTTAGTAGAGTGTGTTGGTGTATAGGAGTGTTTGGGGGGGGATGGATGGGTATGAGATAGGTGAAATGTTGTGCTTTTTTATGTGGTAGATGTTCTTTTTGTGTTCGATGTGTCTGCGGACATCACAGGGGTTCTGAAATGTTCTAAATAAACTGAATGGGGGGTGTTCTGAGGACTCAATATGAGTCCGTTTTGTTTGCAAGTAAGCTGAAACTCTTCTAAGAACACTCGCAGTGTTCCTAAATGTTCGCAAATAAACAAAATGGGGGTGTTCTGGGGACGCTGTCCGTATTGTTCTGTGGCAAGTTGAATGTGTTCTAAGAACACTCTGGGTGTCCTGAAATGTTCGCAAATAAACAAAATGGGGGTGTTCTGGGGACGCTGTCTGTATTGTTCTGTGGCAAGTTGAATGTGTTCTAAGAACACTCGGGGTGTCCTGAAATGTTCGCAAATAAACAAAATGGGGGTGTTCTGGGGACACTGTCCGTATTGTTCTGTGGCAAGTTGAATGTGTTCTAAGAACACTCGGGGTGTCCTGAAATGTTCGCAAATAAACAAAATGGGGGTGTTCTGATGACGCTGTCCGTATTGTTCATTGTCAAGTTGAAAGTGTTCTAAGAAATCTCGCGTTGTCCTGAAATGTTCAATGTTCGTAGGGGGTGTCCTGAAGACGCTGTCCGTATTGTTCGATGGCAAGTTGAAAGTGTTCTAAGAACTGTCTCGGTGTCCTGAAATGTTCGCAGGGGGTGTCCTGAAGACGCTGTCCGTATTGTTAGATGGCAAGTTGAAAGTGTTCTAAGAACACTTGGGGTGTCCTGAAATATTCGCAAATAAACAAAATGGGGGTGTTCTGAGGACGCTGTCCATATTGTTCGTTGTGAAGTTGAAAGTGTTCTAAGAACTCTCGCGTTGTCCTGAAATGTTCATATATAAACAAAATGAGGGTGTGTTCTAAGAACACACGCGTTGTCCTGAAGTGTTCTAAGAACTCTCACGGTGTCCTGAAATGTTCGTAGGGGGTGTCCTGAAGACGCTGTCCGTATTGTTCAATGGCAAGTTAAAAGTGTTCTAAGAACTGTCTCGGTGTCCTGAAATGTTCGTAAATAAACAAAATGGGGGTGTGTTCTAAGAACTCACGCGTTGTCCTGAAATGTTCGTAGGGGGTGTCCTGAAGACGCCGTCCGTATTGTTCAATGGCAAGTTAAAAGTGTTCTAAGAACTGTCTCGGTGTCCTGAAATGTTCGTAAATAAACAAAATGGGGGTGTGTTCTAAGAACTCACGCGTTGTCCTGAAATGTTCGTAGGGGGTGTCCTGAGGACGCTGTCCATATTGTTCGTTGTCGAGTTGAAAGTGTTCTAAGAACTTTCGCGTTGTCCTGAAATGTTCATAGGGGTGTTCTGAAGACGCAGTCCTTATTGTTCGCTGGCAAATTGAAAGTGTTCTAAGAACACTGGTAATGTCCGCGGACATTAAAAGTTTCCATAGGCCATAGTTGAAATGTTTTACTCTATGGGTGTGATATGCTGCGGTGGTTGTGGCTAGGGCATAGAGTGTTGGGTGCATGGCTATTTGGCCATTTGGCCATGCACCCAACACTCTATGCACTGGCCACAACCACCACAGCATATCACATTTATAGTTGCTTATAACTTTGGGTCAAAATCAAATTTATAAGGAACAAAGTTATAAAATACTATGGGTCTGATATGCTGGGATGGTTGTGGCAGGGCATAGAGTGTATAATATACTTACTGTTTGGTTTAGTAACTGGAGTACATGTATTTCTTGTTAATTTCTGTGATAAAAGAAAATAGCATGTTAGTATTAGTATTTTGTAATGACTTTTCACATTGTATAAACAACATTTTATTTTGGACCCTCATATTTAGTAGATTACAAACCAGAGTACTGTGCAATTTGCTCAGTTTCTGTGTTTGTTGCTGAAATCATTGGGTCTGTGGGAGAAAAAAAAATCCATGTTGGATTAAAAAAAAACTTTTTCTGTTATATTACAGTTTATTTGTTTGTTTGTTTTCAGTGTTCATTTGTTGTTTCTGGCTAATGCTTTATACATTGGGCTGTTGCATTCTATTTGGAGCAGTAACATATTATTTATTTGTTTGGATATTATGAAATATTGGAGCAGTTAGATACCAGTAGGCATATTCTGTCTATTTTCTGATATATTTTAGTGGTATTGATTTATCTGTTCGGATATTGTTAAATTTTGGGACAGTTAGATACCAATTGGCGTATTCTAACTGTTTATTTTTTGATATATTTTAGTGGTATTGAATTATCTGTTTGGATATTGTTAAATTTTGGGACAGTTAGATACCAATTGGCATATTCTAATTGTCTATTTTTTGCTTGCTCTAATTTAGTGGTATTAATTTATGTGATTAATGGTTGTAGAATCTTTGGGCAGTTAGATAGCTTTTGGAATATTATAACAGTTTATATTTTTTACTACAAGTTTACTTGAGGTTTAAGTACAGTTTAGTTTTCAAATTTTGGTTTTAAGAACATTAAATAAGCGTTTGTAGGATTTGCTGGTAATCTCTGCTTTAGAGTAATGGTACTATCATTACATTGAAACCATCCACATTTCTTTTTGATATGCAGTGTAGTGCCCTGAATTGGTTGTGGCTCCTGCGTGGTAGATTATACCTATTGTTGTGAAGGTTTTCTTACCAAGTGATATTTGACCATGTGTGAATCCAGTCAGCTTGCAGTTGTTTTTGGTACCATCTGCATTGTAACGTAGAAGCATTAGTATTACGTATTTACTATGTGTTTGTATTACTAACGTGGAGCGATTATCTGAATTGCAGGTAGAACATTATCTACCATGGTTTGCATTTTGTACAAGTTGCTGAAATGGAATGGATTCACAATTAGGTATTGATATATATATATGAAGCGTTCTTTGGGGATTTCCTCTTGTTTCACATTGTTGCAGAGAGTGCATGTATGTTTAGGTATGTATTTGTTTTCCAGTACTTGTAGTAAGTACATTAGGCATTCTTGTGGATCTTCCTGTGAGTTTATAGTGAATTTCACCATTCCAGCACAATAATCCAATTGTTGTCTTATTCCATAAACACTATACGTGTTGTCAGGATTGTTTGCTGCATTTCTGTGAAGTACTAACATTTGCAAACACAGTGGGTCTGTACTGTGTAAGTAAATGTTCTCAACAATTGGTGGTAATTGAAATAGAATATTCATTGCTACATTTGCGTAGCAACTTACACCAACTATATTTGAGCGTTTAAATGGACCATGTAGTTCTGTATCTGACTGCTTTTATTGGAGATTGTCTTCCTTCTTTGAAGAAGTACCTGGTTTACTTTCCCTAATTGATTCTTTTTTGATTGTGGTACTTGATAAAGTATTACTTTCTTTTAATCTCTTTGGTAGATTTGCAGTGGCATCCTGTTGCTTTTCTGTTTGATTTATTTTTCTTTTACAATGTTTTACTTTTTGTGGAACAGAATATGTGTTTAGATTGGGAGTGTACAATGAGCGAAGTCTATTGTATTCTAAAATGCAAGGAATATCAGCGTTTATTTTACTTGTATCAAAGTTGATTAGAAATAGACTGTCAAGTGTACGTAAGCGTGATAGAGCTACGTAGCTCATGCCTTCTTTAAAGACTGTGTTACCAATATCTATCATTGCTTTGTCTAGGGTAAGACCTTGTGATTTATGAATCGTGACTGCGTAAGCAAGAGTTAGTGAAAATTGTTCTCTGCGTACATACATGTCTTTGAAGAGAAGGAATCGAGCTGTTGAGCGTCCTATCCTTTTAACTTCTGAAAGTTTGTCAAAGAGTATTTTGACAAACTGAATTTTGTTGTCATGTGGGTATGTTTGAAAGCCAACAACTGTACCCAGTGCTCCATTAACTAGTCCTTGGTCAAGTCAAGGTTACGTTTAAGCATTACTCTGCAATTTAAGGATAATTTTAATATCTTTTCTAAGCCTGCTGTGTTTGAGATTGATTTTTCTAAACTATTTAGTCTTGTTGTGGCTTGGTCACAAACACGTACTGTCACACCATGTACATCTAGTTTGTCTGTGGCGCTAATTTCCATTAATGGTTGCATTTCTTTACTTAACATTATTTCATTGAATTTGAAACAGCTTGCAAGAGTTGGCATTAAGGCCATACAATTGACATTTTTGTGGGCTAATTGTTCCATAACATCTGTAGCACATGTATTATCGCCATAAAGTGCATTAATTTGCCAGGTTTTCAATATTGTTTCTGCTTCTTTAGAGAGTATACCAACTCTGATACTTTTTAAGATGTTGGCATAAGTGAGATCTGCAGATTGCCGCATGTTTTCTGTTAATTCTCTGAATTGGAAATGTTGCCAAAGGTTGACATTTCCAATGCTGCCAACAGTTTTACGGCAGAATTTGTGTCCTAATGTTTTAAAAATAGGCTCACCTTTTACTGGTGTCAATTGAAGAAGATCTCCGAAAACAATAATGTGTTTTCCTGCAAAGAGCTCTTCATAGTTTGTTTTCAGTAGTTCTTGTAATCTGAGGTGAATCAAAGCCAAAATTAGGTTGGAGACCATGCTCACTGCATCTATTAGTAGCATTTTCATTTGTTTCAATACTCTGCGTAGTTCGATTTCAGCTTCTGCAGAAAGTTTGTAATAGTCTAATTTGTTCTGGTGTTCTACTGGCAATAGTACTAATCAGTGTAAAGTGACACCACCTATGTTGTAGGCAGCTAAACCTGTGGGGTCAGTGACAACAGCTGACAGTTTGTTGTTTGTCAATTGTTGAAGGAATTTACTGATTATTTTGATTAGGAATGTTTTGCCAGAACCAGCTTCACCACTGACGTACAGTAGTATAGGTTTATAATTATGGCAGGAACATTCTTTATTTTCATGTTGTACACCATGTGCAATTTGTTTTGTTACTTCTTCAAAAGTGCTACGTTGTTCGTTGTTTAGTTTTGATTGTAGTATAGTTAAGTCTTCTTTATCTTCATACTGACACATGGTGTTTTCTACTTCTATCATAGCTAATTCTGCCTCATTTATTATTAGTGGTTCTCCCAGTGGTTCTTGGCTTCCTGTTACAGAAGGTTGACTACTTTCAGGAGTGTCTTTATCTAGTTGGGCCTGGAGTTCTTCTTCGTGTTGCTGTTCATTGTGCAACATTGTTTTGTATTGTGTAAAGTTTACAACAGTTATAGTGCTTTCATTTGCTTTGAAAGCATCTTCATATGAGTCATAGTTTTCTAGTATTTCTTCTTCTTTTCTCCATGGTTTAAAGAGTTGTAACAGGTACATGTAATATATTTCTTTATGTTGAGGAGTCTTCAATGACAATTTGATATGATTAATTAAATTTGGTTTACTGAGTTTAACAAAGCTGCCTTCACAGTTTGTCACTCTCTATTTACCTTTTTTTTCATCAGGTTTTATATTATTTTTGTATGTGTAGTTTTGGGCTATGTGGTATAGACGCATGGTTTCCAAAGTATTACTTCTGTTTGGGTAGTATGTGTCCAATAAATTGTTTTTGAAAATGTCTTGGCTGTTGGGATCATGTTTTGCTATTGCTTCTATATCTCCGTATGTTTTTAGAACTCTTTTTCTAGATTTAGCTGGACCAACACTTAGCCATACTATATTTTCAGATTTACCATACAATGCAGTACTAGTTAAACAATCAGCTGCTTCATATGATCCACATTCTCTATGGGAGAGCATTTTTATGCCCAAGATGTATAATTTCTGAGACACTGTTTTATCTGATGACAGGTCATTCCAGAGGTCTTGGAGCTCTGTCTTTTCTGCTTTGGTTAAGTATGCTGTGACATATCGTGCAACTGCAGTAGAATTGTCTGCAATGTACTGCACATCTATGTTTGCATTCCATAAGTGGGCAATGATTTCATTATAAGCATTGATATATTTGTCTTCTTCTTTTCTTATTATGTAATATGTATTTTTAGGTGACTCACCTTTAACACTATGTCTAACTGAAGACATGAGGTTGTTCACTTGACCTGTATTTGTAACTGGTCTAGGGAAACCAAATCGGCATTTGGTGTAGTATTTCCCTTTGTTTTTGTATTTGCGACTACAATATTTGCCACATTTATGTCTTTGAATTTGTAAAATTTGTGCATGAAGATCACTATTTGTGGATTCTGATGGAATTTCACAAGTGAAATATTTTTCAATAAAATGTAAAACAGTGGCATCACTGTCTTGACCAAATTTAGGAGCATCTTTAATCCATAAAAGCATGTGGATATGTGGTGCTCCTCTGGCTTAGTATTCTTTTCTCCAAAAGAAGTGTTACACTTCTCCAAGAAGAGGGACAGTTTTATTACAAATAAAATGTAGCATAGCAATGAAGCGATGGTGAAAATATCTTGAAACATTAACAGGATCCAAAGAACAACGTTCTCCTGGTGTTAGTATATCTGTGTTTGTTTTGTTTTTATTTGATATGCATAGGAAATCATGTAACTCTTCCCATGCATATTCTGCACAACTTAATGTAACAAACCAAGTGGGTGGGCCAAGGTTTCTGATCATACAACTTACATCTCTGTGACATCGAAACCAGTACTCTTTAGTAACACGCATATTTGCCAATAGATTTGTAATATTTGATTGTAAAACCTCATCCTTTTGTTGCACTTTTTGTAATAATTGTGTAGCTGTCATATTTTGAAAGTGGGATCCTGATTTTAATATGTGTGCAACTCCGAAACATAAAGTTGCCAGTTCACTTTCAAAGAGTAGGTGGAATATGTATTCCACATTTTGTTTAAATCTGTGATCTTCAGAATACATCCGTAATGAGCGGTATTCTGAACCTGATATTTGAATAGGTCTATCATCATACCTTCCTCCTTTGCCAGTAGGAAAGAGTAGAGGAAAAGCATGTGCGTCTATACTTTTTTCCAATATGCTGATTGGTGATCCTTTTGTTTGACGCATTTGGTATGTTTCCAGTGCATCTTCTATGGTGTCATTAGAGTGCAAAGGATGAATTGTATAATGGTCTAAAGTATGTGATATTGTAGCAGGATCTAGTAGCTCAAATTGACCAGCTTCTTGTGTTTCTTGAATTATTTCAGTTGTATCTTTCAAGTTTTCTTCAATATTAATTGCTTTGTAATATTCATTATTCTCTTTAATATATTGTAAGGCTTGTCTAACTTTATGTAAATCTACCAGCTGTTGCCATTTTTTTGTCTTTTGTAGGTTCTCCATTTACTAAGATAATTAAAGATTGCTGCATTGGACGTTGCACTCCTAGAGTATGCACATTTTCTTTTAGATCTAATGGTAAATAAACTACTTTTCCACGAATGACTTTTACCAATTCAGAGGCAGGTAATTTTACTGTTTTTGGTTGAAGGCGTATTATTGCTTGAAATGGGTGTACTGTTTGAATTATGATGCTCTCATATAAATTAAGTTCTTGTAGGGGTTTTGGTAGTAGGTATAATTCCAAATTATTTGTGATAGCACGTGAAGGAGTTTGGTTGTTGTCAGGTTTTGTAGTGCAATAACTGCAAAGTATTAAGGGGTCACTTATTTCATATTTGTTTTCTGCTACAAGGTAGAGAGCTAATTCAAACCATTTAGAATCTTCATTGTCTTCTATTTTATATGATAGGTCTACAGTTTTCATGTTACGTTTATAAAAAGTTCTGCGGCAACATACACATCCATGGTTTGGTACTTCAGCTGATGTACTTTTAAATTTTAGTATTTCTTTTTTGTATGTGTTTAGCAAAAGGTTGCCATGTGTAGAATTGTTGCTAATTTGGTTTAAAGCTATTTCATTCTGTAAATGGCTTTCACTTCCAAAATATGTTTTCTGGATATAGTCAATTTCTTGAAGTAGGTCTTTTGCTGTACCATGTAGAAGAATGTTATTTAAATTTGATAGTGCTAAAGCAGGACTTTTAGCATAGTACAGTTTTTAGACTAGATTTCTTATAGTTGAATGATGTGTTGATATTCTTTTGATATCATGGAAGGTGGTTTTACAAGTAGGTCCTGTAATGCAGGCCAATGAATGTCCTTGTAGTCCTGTGTATTTGCGCACTGGACAGGTGTCCATATTTTGCAGTAGTTTAATGTTGATTTTGTCTTTGCTTTTTACATATTGATTGAGGAATTGGCGTTAAGACTTGAAAAATTGTTTAGTAATGTTACATATTGACGTGCATGGCCATTTGTACACTAGACGTTCTGATTCAGTTGAATGGAGGGGTAATTCTACGTTTTCAGGGCATATTTTTGTAAGGAGTACTTCTTGGTCCATTATGGTATTATTAACTTTTTCATAACCTTGACCACTGCTATGTATGGCATTTGTATTTGTTTGTTTTTGTTTGTACGCTTCTTCAATAAAGTATGGTTCTGTGCTCGTAGTGTGACTCCTTTCACCTCCGCAGATACTTAAGAAGTTCTTTCTGTTGACATTTTGTTTATTGAGACGTCTTTTTTTGTAATTTAGTTATTAGTTTTGTTAGTGGTTTCATTTTGTTTAACCCTAAAATAAATAACTTTCGTTTGAGAAGAATTGCACTATCTAGCAAAGCTTCAAAAATAAATTTTCGTACGATAGGATTTAAGCATTGAACCTGATTTCTCTCCTGTTTTTATAAGATTCTGAAGGACTGTGTGACGGAACATTTTTGCTAAAATACTTTTCTTGGTATGCTTACTTTGCACTATATTAAAACTTAAAGAAGTAGTTTTATCTGTAGTGATAGCTGATTTTTTGTTAATTGTTTTTTGGTTTGTTTTACATTTTGATAGAGAAGGCAAAGTTTTTGTACTTGAAACTTCTTGTGTTTCACTAAATGACTGTATTAGCTGTTTTGTTTGAACTTTTTTTTACAAATTCTGCTAGAGATGGATGCTTATGTTGAACACTTTTATTTTCATTTGCTCTACTTCTGCATTGCTTTCTACGGACTTGACTTTTGGTAGGCATTCTTTAAGGTCTGTTGAAAAAATAAAGAAGGTATGGGTTGGGGTGTTCTGCAATGTATGTGTGCTGTGTGCATGAGTGTTTGAGTAAGATGATGTATGTAATGGTGTCTGATTGTGCATTGGGAACTACAATTAGTAGGGATGTGTATTCTTCAATTAATATGTTACTAAACTCAGGTTCAGATGACAGAAAAAAATAAGCTAGTGGTGTGGAGAAGTACAAACCCCCCACCAACCTGGATGACTCCGTGCCATCTTCCTCCATCGGACCCTGTGGGGTCTCAGCTGCCCATTCTGCTGCCGAGGAGTCCAACTCTGACCTCCGCCTCTTTGACCTTCCCTCGGTAGCTGCGGCCTGGGATGTGGCACCGCACTCCACATCTCCCCGACAATATGACAACCTGGGAGGGGAGCCGGGCCTTGCGTCTCCGGCTGGCGGGATGATCCCTGCCGCTGTGCTCCACAGCACCCTCTACACCTTCTTCTTCAGTTGACGCTGCAGACAGGGAGAGATGTAACACAGGCATCATGGCACTGTACAATGGACTGATACACACATGACAGTTGCACATGACTGACATTGTTTAACTACAGACACAGCATCACACTCCACGACACACATGTCATTTGAACTCACACACATGAACATTTCAACAGCAACATTGCACCAGGCAGCACCATCCATACACATACAACAGCATGAACAGCCAAAGGTGAGCCTAACATCACATGTAACACAAGGAGTGCACTAGACATGCACACACGCCACCACACTTACATGCATGTCTACATCTCTTCCAACTGTTGCAGTGGGGAGATCGCCTTACATGTCACATCTGCCATTCATCCTTCTACATATCAGTGTCACGTGCATCCATGATGCATCACATTTGCACATTTGTCAAATACACATGCATGCACATTTACACAGTGCAGATACATGAATCATGAACCACCATCCGTGCCACAATCATGCCAATGTACATACGGAGAGATTGAAACCTGTGTGCTCCCACAACTGCATATGCCCAGCATGCTTACCAACACATACACCATCAATGTGTCTCACACCTGAGAGGACTCACATGTGGCAACCACACGCCCATGTTCATACACATCCCTACATGGCCCTACATAAACACATGTGCAACCTGCACACTACTGGCACAACACGACACGCACAGCATACCATCAACATGCATGTACACTTACCGCTCGACTCCAGACGGGTCTGCCTCTCAAGGATCTGGACGTAGAGCGCTGGGCATATGCGTTCCAGGACCCTCCTTTGATGGTCTGACAGCTGGCCCCAGCGCCCCTTGGCATCCACTACCTCAGCAAGGCGCCGGGCCTTGTTGAGGGTCTTGGACCTAAAATCCTCCCAGCGCTTCTTGACATGTTGTAAGTCGCGGACTGCCACCCCCTCCGCGTTGATGGCAGTCACGATGTCCATCCAGATCCTGGTCCGTCCTTCCTTGTCGGCGCACAAACTTCCAAAGAGGGCATCATACTGCCCCAGGACTTGCTCCACCAGGACACCAACTTCAGTGGCAGTGAAGCTGGTGGCCCTCTGCCTCTCTGGCTGGGGGTTGCCAGTGCTGCCAGATGGTGTAGTGCTGGACATGGCAACCCCAGAGGCAGGAGTGGGTGGGCAACTGAGTCCTGGGCTGGGCTGTGGAGCGATGGAATCCCAGTCGGGAGTCTTGGTTCAAGCAGGGGTGGTCACAGCAACTACACCCCTGGCTGATGTGAAGGCAGCAAATGGCAGGGCACGTGGGCAGCAGGCAGTCAGGCAGCAGCAGATGGCAGGTGAGAGCATGATCAGGGCTCTGGGGGCAGTAATTCGGCCTCTGGGCAGGAGCGTGGTCTTCTGTGTGTTTTCGCGTGGCCAGCTTGATACGGAGCCATTTGGCACGTGAAAAAATTGCACGTCAGCGTGTAATTCGAGGAAAACGCGTAAGTGCATCAGCACACGCACGCAATTCCATTGGACCAAAGGCCCTTAGTGCGTAAGCGCGTATAACATTACACGCGCGGGCGTTTCCCTCATAGCACGTGATGAAAGAGCACACATAGAAAAACTGCACGTCCGAGTGTCATTGCGTGTAATTGGAGGAAAGCACCCGCGTACACGCGTATCTGACGTGTATGTGTGGGCCGGTTTAAAAGCTACGTGAAGGACGCCATTTCCTTGTATGTGCTTTTCGTGGAGAGCGAGTGGGTGAAATCTGTACTTCTTGTCGGTTCACACGCGATTGCTTCACAGCGTTTCTAGATCGTACTCCCTGTTACCTCGGACAGCTTTTTTCGGATTTTTTGTTGGGCCTGTTTACTCTAACAGAGTTCACTTCTCCTTTTGTCCTGTCTCCTCAGACAGCGTACAATTCTTCTTTTGGTGGGGGTGTTGCCAACGCACACACGCGTGTATTTTTCACGTTCTTTTTCCAGGCAGACGGTGAGTTCCGCACGTACTTAGCAAATGTGCTTGCCCCGTGTGTCGCGTTACCCTTCAGAGGTCATTGTAGGCTGCGTGTAATACGCGTACGCTTATTTTTGTGTTTCTGGGTGCCACAGCGTAGTGCAGGTTCATTTTTTCACGCACGTGTTCTACGAGGGGTTGCGTGCACGTTCATTTTTGATTTTGGACTGCCTGTGCATTGCATGCCCCGTCATCTTCCCCCAGGAGTCACAGACAGCCTTGTTAGAACACTAGGGTATGAATTCCATATGGTTTCCTACCCCTTTGACCACCAATTGCCCAGGACAATAGTTTACTGCAACTCCCATATACACAACAACATCAGTGCCATGGCTGGGAGGCGACCAAGCGGTAAGGGAAGCAAAGGTGGCCGACCCTCAAAAGGAGGGTGTGGTGGGCGCGGTAGGGGACGTAGCCGGGATTTGCAGGGTGCCCCTATACCCCCATGCTTGGAGGAACAATCAGGGATACCCATGCCCCTCCCCCATGGTTGAGGGAACATGGCTGACACCATCCAAGCTCAGCCCCTGTTGGACCTGCCCATTGTGGCACCTGACCCGGCACAGGATGACTCCCTGGCTGACTTCCAGGTCAGCAAGTCTAGGCCACGTGTGGCAGTGCAAGTTGTTGTCACCAATCCACGTGGATCTGGGGCAGCTATGTCATCTGCTGCCCCAAGTTTGCAGGGTGGGGAGGCTGCAGGGGCAGCTGCAGCTCCATCCGCCCCAGCTCTGACTCTCCCAGCCAGGACAGTGTCAGTCCCGGTCCATCAAACTGACGTTCCCCCTGCCAACATTACCCTGCAACCAATGCCTGCATCAAGACCTGTGGTCATTGTGCATTACCACACTCCTACTACCCAGTCCACTGGTGATTCTGCCCCTACTGAACAGAGCGGTGTAAGCCACTTTGGCTCTGCTCCACCTTTAAAGAAGAGGAAGAAGCGTGCTCTGGCACAACAGGCTGATACCCCAGACATGGCTACACACTCCGGTACCTCAAGGAAGCCTTGCTTTAATGATCCAGAACTTGATGCACTTGTGGGCTATGTGTCGGCACATAGCCACGAAATGGTGGTGACTGCAGGGTGCAAGACCACACCTGGTCAACGTAGGGCACACTGGCAGACCATCACCGACCGCATAAGTGCCCTTGGATTTGTGAGGCGCACAGCTGATGATTGCTACAAGCGGTGGAATGACCTGAAACGCAGAGCAAAGAACAAGCTGGCCTCAAATCGTGCCGCTACTCTGGTGACTGGCGGTGGGTCTCCACAAGAGGACAACAAACTCACTGAACATGAGTCTGTTGCTGGGGCCTTCGTCACAGAGGAACAGATCCAAGGTGTGGGAGGACTACCTGATTATGATGCATTGTCCTGTGAGTGCCCATGCATGTGTGTGTAATGCATGTGTATGTTGTTTGGGTGACGGGTTCTGATTGAGTGCCAGGTGAGGGTGTGTGTGCCTGAGTGGTATGGGTCACCCATGTGCTTCATCCAAAACATTCAGCAGCCTTGGATTTGGATGTGAAAGTATCCCTTCTGCCCACATCAGTAATTTGGCTCAACATTACGGCAGTTGCCCTTGAAGTGGCATCTTGCAACAACATTGTTTGTATTTTTCAGTGTTCGTTCAGGCTGATTGTTTCAATTCTACCTCTTTTGCTACGCATTCCTCAGCCCTATTGTCACATTTGTGACATGCTTCTGTCATTGATGAACCCCACATTGGCCCACATGTGTTACCTTGTTAGATGAATGATTTGACCATTCAGGCTAATTGAGTATTGGACTGATCACAGGAATTTTTGGGGCCTGTTTGAATGTGGAACATGATAATTCTTTCCTGTCATGTTGAACTGCACAACCATTGATGTGTACATCGGCCTGCAATCACTGTATTTTTGTACACTGGATGTGTTGCAGTGTGTGGCACATGCGTATTTTGTCACACTATGTAGCATTTTTCATCTCATCATGTCCATCTCACATGGATTGCTGACAGTATTCATTCACTGACATATGGATGTACTTGTGGAATGTACCATGGCTATGGTACATGCCATCTGTGTGATGGCATGTGTCATGTATGTGTATTGGACATGCCACTCACAGGCCAATGTGTGATGGCAGTGCTACCCAGCATGCAGCAAATGTGTTGCTCTTCCATCTTGGTGTCATCAGTGACTGCCTTTTGCCTCCCCTTCCAACTCAGTGACAGTGCATGCATGGGAGGGTTATAGTCATGTGGGACATGTGTAAATCATGTACTGGTTCTGTAGCTTGTCAGGCCTATTTGTGTGCTATGGTGCTAATGCCTGTTTCCATTTTTTGTCTTTCATGTTTTTGCAGGGGATGATGCACTTGATGCTGTTGAGGTTGAGGAGATGGAGCAGACCCACGAGGAATCTCAGGCACGACCGGGCACCATTGGGGGACATGGTGTGGTGGTGGGTGAGAACCCAATCTTGCTGCAGAACATTCTGTCGAGGGGTGCCTCTGGGTGCACCTCCCCAGACCTCTATTCAGGTGCTGATTCGGATGATGAGACCTATGTGGCGTTGCAGGTAGGTGTTTCTGGCAGGGATTCTGTTCCGTCCAACCCACCTGTACAAGGGGTAGAACCCTCTATGGGGATGTCAGTGTTGGTAAGTCCGCCTTTGGCAGTTACAGATGCAGGGTCACACTCCACATCATCTGATCCTGTTCCTGGGCCAGCAGATCTGAGGGGGAATGCAGTCCTGCAGCCTCAGGCAGTGCCGGTGCAGCAAAGTGCAGATCGCCTTGCCCCAAACAGGTGTGGTGCCCGCCGACGCGGTGGCCGTACGCCACCAGGCAATACCGCATGGGAACAATCCATGTACGGTATGGCAACCCAACAGGTAGCATCAGTTGAGATGATGGCTCAAGCAATGGAGAGGGTGGCCACTTCCATTGCCCCCCCTGAAAGGCAGATGGAGCAACTACAGCAGGCAACAGACTCCATTTGCCAATCACACAGAGAGGACATGTTGATGTCCAACAGGGACAGACGGACGGCACTGGAGACTCTACGCCAATCGATATCAATAGAGTCCCAGGGCCACAGGGAAGCCCTGAGGGTAGAACTCCATCACCTCAGGGAGACTCTTGTTGACCTTGAGGCTTCCACTAACTTGAGGACAGAACAGCAGCTGGAGCGCTCACACGTTCGCTCTCAGCTGAGATGCAGGCAACTCAGGAGGAGATCCGGGCATCACGTCAGGTGCTGCATGGGGATCTCCGCACTATAATCCTCCAGAACAAGACCTTCCACACCCGCATGCTTGCTGCCATGGAGGACCATACCAGGGCTTTGTGTGAGCTGCCTCCCATAGCACCACCACCTCCTGTGGCAGCACCACCTCCTGTGGCAGCAGCAGAGGGTGATGAGAGCGACAGTAGCAGTTCTCCCACATTGGCATAGCCGGGGAGGCCATGAGCCCATGGAGGTGTTTTTTTTCACAACTTCTACACAGGTGGGTGTTGGTGCGGACCCTGTCCTCTGACCTCCTGAGTGGCTTGCCCCCCAGTCCCCAAATGGCCATTTTTGATTTTTGATTTTTTTTTTACAGTGTGTTGCCTTGTGTGGCTCACTTGGGCCTCCACTGTATTCCGGCTGGGCAGATGCAGGCTTGTCCTGAGTTTGGGTTAGATGCTTGGGATCGTGAGACACACACCCCCCCTGCTTCCCGTTTCCATGGGCTTGCAAAAGGTGTGCCCAAGTGACAGTGACTTACATGGTGACGTTGGACTCCCATGAGCTGTGTGGGCAGTCTCTAGTCAATACTGTGTATACTTTCCTCGTGGATATTGTTGTTGAATTGTACACTGCATGGTGTATTGCTATGTGCTTGTGCATCCATGTCTTTCGCCTAATTTGCAGGTTCATTCCTCATGAATTCACAAGGCCGTCTACTTTGGAGTGCTCTTAGACATTTGCGTGGCAGCGGCACTGTACAGTTGGAAGTGGCCGATGTGCTGGCATGATCAGGTTGTAAGACTACCACTACTTTAACTTAATACTGTCATGTTTATGCTATGTGTGAGGTTGTTGAGCTGCATTGTATTGTTGGTAAGCATTTGGTCATGTGTGTTGTTAGTTCTACATTACTGGGAGCATATTGTCTGTGGGCAGTTTACATTAGGGACACTGTACTTTGACACGTGTGTCATGTTTTGGGGATTGCTTTGTTTGCTCTCACATAGCATGACATGCCATGGTGTGTTTGGTGGCAGTGCTGGGGAGGGGTTGGGTGACATGGCACTGTTGTCATGTTGTATTTTGCAAGGGGGTAATGATTTTAGCAGCATAGAAGTGTGTCTTTTGATGACACAACATTGGTGGTGTTTGTGTAGGTAGGGATGCACACAATGTTACACTTCCAGGTGACCAATCTCAGGCTGGTATGGTTGTGACAGTTGACTGTCCCTTATGTCATCATCATTGATTGTCAGATGGTATGTGCCAGGGCTGTGTGCACTCCACAGGGGTGTGATTTTAGGTGAATTAATTAACCACCAGCTGCGTACGGGCTGCCTCACCCCGTGCCCTTTCCCCTCCCATGCGCAGCGGGTGTGCATTTGGTTGGGGATGTGGGGGCACCACCATGTCCATGGGCAGGCCCCAGCGTGTTGCAACGTTGTGCAGGACACATGCTACCACTATGATCCTGCACACTACTGGGGGAGCGTATAACAGCTGCCCACCAGAACGGTCAAGGGAGCGAAAGCATGACTTGAGCACTCCGAATGTGCGCTCCACTATGCCCCGGGTTGCAATGTGGGCTGTGTTGTATCTTACCTCGGGTGGCGTGGTGGGGTTCCGAATTGGCATCATCATGTGGGTGCTCAGAGGGTAGGCACTGTCCCCTGGGGAGGTGGTGATGGGTATCATTAGTGGGGTTGTGACATTGCTCAGTATCTGACATGCATGCATGTGCTGTGGCATTTATACTCACCGAGCAGCCATATATTGCCATGCCGCCCAGCTTCTAGGTCCCGGTTTAGGGTTGACATTCTGTAAATGAAACTGTCGTGTGTGAACCCTGAATAGTTGGCATATACTGAGGTGATGATTCCCTTGGCATCACATACTACCTGGATGTTGATGGAATGCCAGTGCTTGCAGTTTCTATAGATGTGCTCTGATGCCCTGGGGGGACGTAGATCCACATGGGTGCAGTCAATGGCACCTAGCACTTTGGGAAAGTGTGCCACCCCATAAAAATCCTGGACGACAGCCTGCCTTACTGCAGGTGTTCTGGGCAGGTATATGTGCCTGCAGACTGATGGGCATGCAGTCATGATGGACAAGACCTGGTGTAGGCAGCGTGACTGCGTGGCCTGTGACACCACCCCACTATAGCAGTTGTCCGCTGAAATGTTCCAGTGGCCAAGAAGTGCAGTACATTGAGGACCTTATGCAGGGGGCTGAGTGCTTGGGAGCACAGGGTGGGTGATGTGAGGTCATCCTCCCACTCACTGACCAGGTCGAGTATTATGTGAGGTGGAAACCTGTACCTCCCATACACCTGGTCATCAGGCATCCCAAAAAGGCTGTGTCATGATGCCTACCCCCGGGCATCAGAACCAAGGCCCTCAGCTCTGGGAGCAGGCATCCAGACATTTGTTTAAACCTCAGCAGCCCCGACTAGGGGCTGTCTGGGTTCAGTCCTGGCGCCTTAGGCGCCAGGCTCATAGACTTTACTTACCTGATGCAGACCACGCTGCAAAAGAGTCCAAGCCTACATTAGGCCTGGATGGGACTATTTTGTTACAGGGACTATTTTTACTCGGGCATGGCTCTAGGGAACTTCTTATCTGGAACTACTTTGGAGGCTATTTAAACCACACCCGAACAGCAACACATGCTTTGCGTTATTCTGCATCCAGCAGCGTGACGCTCACCATGCCTGCAGTCAGCATCCAGTCTTCTGCCACGCCCGCATGCCTGCAGCCAGCATCCAGTCTTCTGCTACGCCCGCCTTGAATTCGGAGCTCCTAGAATAAAGAAGAAGAAAAGGACAAGGTTAGAAAACTAACTTATTTCAAATTCCTCACCTAACTCCGGAACCATTTCATCTCCGGACCTGGAAAGTATATAAGTCCTGCACGCGTTGCTTCGCCAGCTCCAGCACGGCGCCATACTCACCAGTTCTCACAGCATCTTTTGATCCGGCACTGTCTCCATCATTTCTTCGCCGTAATCCGGCACCTAGGGAACACAAGAAAAAACAAGGTGAGCCAAGGGAATCAATAAATACAACCTCTTACCACCATAGACTTACCACTGGCGGTATTATTCCATAACTCTCCACATTTTCATATGCTGCATCTGTAAAGAGGGAGAAAAATAACATGTTAACGCATGCAATAGTTACCGGACAGCGTTGGGTAACACAGACTCTTACCTCAACGCCATCAGCAGCTACGGGACCTTCTTCTCACGAACTCAGTTGCAACTTAAGGAAGGAAGGGGACAAGAGTGAACATCGGGCACATTGAACTCTTTGAACTTGATACTTACCAATCCCGCCAGGGACTTCAGAGTCAATACTTACCGGAACTCTCCCAATGCCTTCAAACCAGTGAAGTAACTGGTATCTACGCGCCCCTGCAAGACACGCAGGATGGAGAGCTCATCTTTTACGAACATAAGGTGAGGTTACTAAGGGGATATCGGAGGCGATTAGTGGGGGAGAGCGAGAACAGTTGGGAGGCCATCACTAAAACCCACAGGTGGTTTTTCCCTGTCTCCACTTGCAGGAAAATACTTCTTCGGGTCCAGCAGACAAGACTAGTTGGGCCAGTCCAGACAGTCATCTCTGCACTACGCATCACGTTGAAGCAGACCGCAGCTGTCCGGGTCCGATCGACACCCATGTGGGGTCCAGTTGAGCGTAACAGAACGCAAAGCCTCTCTACAAATACCCGCCCGGGTGTTATGGAAACCTCGGAAACCGACCAACTGGCCCAATTATTGGGGGAACTTAGGGCGAAAGTATATGCCACTCGCCAAGAGACTAATGCCCTCAGGAGAGAACTGATTGTCTCAAAGGAGCGCATGGATGATCCTGCTAGGCAACTACTGCAAATCCAAGCTGGGCAAACGCCCCTACCTGGATATGGGGGAAACCCAACCCCCGTTTCATCAAGCAATCCAGTGCAAGTGGTTTTACCAGGAAATATTCCGTTAGCTCCACCCGAACGCTTTGCTGGGGACCCCAAAAGGTTTGCTGTGTTTATGAACCAATGCCGCTTGCACTTTTTATGCCGACCGGGAGCCTTTCCAAATGACCAAGCCAAAGTAGCCTTTGTATTGTCATATCTTAGTGGCAGCGCAGCAGATTGGTCCATTCCATTAGTCAACCAGGATGATTCTCTTCTCGGGGATTTTCAGGGTTTTCAAAGGAGCATGGAAAAACTATTCGCCAGACACTCACAGGGTCAAGCCCTGGACAACAAACTTTTATCCTTACGACAAGGTAACCAGGATCTGCTAACCTATATCGCAACCTTCAATAGGTTGGTGGTGGAAACCGGGTGGCCGGAGGAAAAACGAATTAAATTGTTTCATCGTGGACTTCGGGGAGAACTCAAAGATGTCTTGGCTCAAGTTGTGAACCCACCTCAGGATTGCACAGAATTTATAGACCTAGTGGTCCAGCTAGACCACCGACTTCAGAACCGAAAGACTGATCGAGCTAAGTTCAAGAACCGGGTATTGGTTAAACCCAACGTTGCCCCCAAAGGAACGGATGCATCTGAACCTATTCAGATCGGGGGGGTTAAAGGACCCTTAACTCAAAAGGAAAGAGAAAGAAGACAACAGATGCAGTTTTGTCTGTACTGTGGAACCTCAGGACATTTTCTACGGGATTGCCCTACAAAACCACCCAAGAAGGTGGTAGGAGTTGCTGATAAAAGCCACATAGAGCCTGATTCGGGAAACGACCATGCCCAACAAGCTTAGAGGTCCGCTTGACAAGCTTAAAGAAGGACACTCAGACCTTGCATCTGATCATCCCAATGGTCCTACTTGATCCCAGGCAGCCATCATGTATGCACGCGGTAAGGGCATACATAGATAGCGGGGCCGTAGGAAACTATTTGAAACACAAATTGGTGTCAAGGATGAACCTACCTCTTTGAAAAAAGACCTCTTCGGATGTCATCACCACAGTTGATGGAACTGAGATTGCCTCGGGGCCTGTAACTCATTCCACTACAGAGATGACACTGTTGAGTCAAGATGGGCATCGAGAGACTATTGTGTTTGATCTAATCAAAGCCCCACAGTTCCAGATAATACTGGGGATGCCATGGTTGGAAACACATAATCCTTGTATAGAATGGTGATAGAAGAGAATAACCTTCCCGGATTGTGCACACACCTGTTACCCGGAGAAAACTTTGAACAAAGGCCTGGCTACAGTCGTTAACCCAATTGTGCAGTTACCTCAGGAATACCAAGAATTTCAGGATGTTTTTCAAAAAGAACAGGCCAATACATTACCTCCTCACAGATCATACGATTGTCAAATCGACATCCTACCAGGTGCACAACCCCCATGCAGTAGAATCTACGCCCTCACGGAACCTGAAAATCGTCACCTACGGCAATACTTGGACCAATACCTTACTATTGGCTTTATTTGTCCTTCCAAGTCTCCTGCATCCTCAGCTTTATTCTTCATGCCAAAAAAGGAATGTGACCTTAGAACGTGCTTAGATTACCACGCATTAAATCAGATTACGGTAAAAAACCGATACCCATTGCCTCTGATCCCCGAATTACTAGACCAAGTAAAGGATGCTTGTATCTACACTAAGTTAGATCTCCGAGGGGCATATCATCTGGTACGTGTCAAGAAAGGCGACGAATGGAAGACTGCCTTTCGCACCAAGTCCGGATTATTTGAATATCAGGTGATGCCCTTCTGGTTGTGCAATGCACCAGCAGTCTTCCAGTATTTTATGAACGATGTCCTGCGTGAAATCATTGACGTCTGTGTCGTCATATACATAGATGATATTCTAGTGTACTCCTCCTCAGAATCAGACCATGTTAAGCACGTGCGTTGAGTCCTTGAGAAACTACGCCAGCACAAGTTATATGCAAAATTGTTTTTCATGCTACGGAAGTTGAATTTCTTGGATTTATCCTGACTCCAAAAGGAGTCTGAATGGACTCTCGAAAGGTGGACGCAATTCTCAAGTGGCCATCACCCATTTCAGTCAAAGGGGTACAAAGCATGCTCGGATTTGCTAATTTCTACCGCTGATTAATTCCGGACTTCTCCCATGTTGTACACCCCATCACAGCACTTTTGCGAAAAAACAAATGCTTCTTGTGGACCGAAGAGGCTGAAAAGGCCTTCCAAGAGCTGAAAACGAATTTCACATCAGCACCTGTTGTAAAGCATCCACGCCCTGAGCTTCCATACATAGTAGAAACGGATGCATCCAGTTTAGCCATGGGAGCTGTGCTGTCCCAGAAGGATCCTGAAACCGGTCAACTTCACCCAGTAGCGTTTTGGTCCAGAAAGTTCTCAACACCTGAGTTAAACTATGAGGTTACCGATAAAGAACTATTAGCCATCAAATCTGCCTTTAAGGCTCGGCGGCACTATCTTCTTGGTGCCAGGCATACTATTACCATAATCACCGATCACCGGAACCTGCAGTATTTGAAAACAGCCAAAGCCCAATCATCGCGGCAACTTCGATGGGCATTGTTCTTTGCTGAATTCGATTTCGTGATCACTTATCGACCAGGCTGCAAAAATGGCAAAGCAGATGCCTTATCCCGAATAGGGATGGGAGAAGCATATGCAAACCCCGAACTGGTGCCAATAATTCCCTAGCAAAGAATTCTTGGCATAACTACTCTACAGACACTAGAAGATATTCATTCAAAAATCCAACAACTCTTTGATACAGCAACCCTGCAGGACTGGGTAAAGAAAGGCCCGGACTACTCAGTCATCAATGACCTACCTTACGATCAAGGATGACTATTTCTACCACACAAGGAAATACAAGAACTAGTCATCTCCAATTACCATGACACCCGGATGGAAGGGCACCCAGGTATCGCAAAAACTGAAGCGAAAATTAAGAGACAGTTCTGGTGGCCCACTTGGCGAAAAGATGTAAAGTCATTTGTGATGTCTTGTGGCATTTGCACCCAAAACAAAAGCCAGAAGAAAAAACCAGCTGGCCTTTTACAACCTTTGGATATTCCAACTACACCATGGCACACCTTGTCTTTAGACTTTATTACAGATCTACCTCCATGTAATGGATTTTAACACCATCCTAGTTATTGTGGATCTTTTTTCCAAGATGGCCCACCTTATTCCTTTAAAGGGTTTACCTTCTGCTTCGATTCTGGCCAAGGAGTTCCTCAAAAACATTGTTCGATTACACAGATTCCCTTCTGTATTGGTTTCTGACCGAGGTAGTCAATTTATCTCGCATTTTTGGAAGATATGTTGTCAACTGGCACAAATCGATGTGAGGCTATCAACAAGTCACCATCCCCAGACCGATGGTCAGATGGAAAGGACCAACCAGACCCTTGAACAGTACCTACGCTGCATGCTACACCAGACCGAAAGCAATTGGAAAGATATTTTATGGATTTCCGAGTACGCATACAATAACTCTGTACATTCAGGAACCGAACAAAGCCCTTTTTATACAATATGTGGACATCACCCTCGAACCTCAGAACTCAATTCGCCTCAGTACTTAGAAATGCCCGCAGTTAGTCATTTGCACTCTGCTATTACACAAGCCTTTAAGGAAACCACAGAACATTTGAAACAAGCAAAAGAGAAATACAAGAAAAATGCTGACCAACATAGAAGTGAAACTCCACAATACCAGAATGGGGATCAAGTTTGGCTGTTCTACAAAACATATACCTCTGAATGGCACTCAGACTTTTAATCCTAGATATTTGGGACCTTACGCCAGTAAGGCCATTATCAACCCGATGGCCGTCAAATTGGAATTACCCTCTAATATGCGAATTCATCCTGTCTTTCATGTTTCACTTCTAAAACCAGTTCAACCAGGGACAAGATTAACCAAACCACCTGGTTTGCAGCTACGAGACCTTCTTCTCTCGAACTCAGTTGCAATTTAAGGAAGGAAGGGGACAAGAGTGAACATCGGGCACATTGAACTCTTTGAACTTGATACTTACCAATCCCGCCAGGTACTTCAGAGTCAATACTTACCGGAACTCTCCCAACGCCTTCAAACCAGTGAAGTAACTGGTATCTATGCGCCCCTGCAAGACACGCAGGATGGAGAGCTCATCTTTTACAAGCATAAGGTGAGGTACCTAAGGGGATATCGGAAGTGATTAGTGGGGGAGAGCGAGAACAGTTGGGAGGCCATCACTAAAACCCACAGGTGGTTAATCCCTGTCTCCACTTGCATGAAAATACTTCTTCGGGTCCAGCAGACAAGACTAGGAGGGCCAGTCCAGACAGTCATCTCTGCACTACGCATCACTTTGAAGGAGACCGCAGCTGTCCGGGTCCAATCAACACCCCTGTGGGGTCAAGGTGAGCGTAACAGGCTGGTTCTGGGTGTAAAAATTCTGGGCCTGACTATCCTCCTCCTCCTGCGGTATCCCACGACCACTGCTGCTAGGAACGGTATATTCATCCTGGCGTCTGTGCTTGTTTGTTGTTTGCGCGCACTTTTATGCTGCGCGGGTCCACGTACACCTGCTTCCTGCTGGCGTACGTGTTTCCTGATTAGCGCATCTTTTTTGGCGCACGCCTTAGCCCCGTTTGATTCCATGAATACGTGTTTTGAACGTGCGTAAGGGCGTTCCGCGCACTTGCCTCCTGTACTTCCTGTGCACCATGCTATGTACGATTTTGCTGTGTGCGTAGCGCACACTGTTTGGAGACGTGTGCGCTAGCGTGCGCCACGCAGAATTTTGGTGCACATCCTGGGATTTACACACGCACAGACTTCCATGAATCGCTGTGCGCGGGTTTCGCTGCGATTTTCACACTGGCACTACGATTTGCACGCTTTCGGACATTAGCGCACATTAATTCCATGAATTTGCCCGTTAATGACTATTCCGGCTCACAATACACTGGGAAAACATGGTTGTTTTTGAATTCCAACAATAAAAATCCCATGCAATAAATGGGGAAATTAATTAATTTACTTTGAGAAATATGCTAAGGATCCACACAGGTAAGCACAATGTTTTTTAATGGGGAATTGCTAACATAGCAGGCAAACTGGGGATTGGATTCTTTCTTTTTTCAATGGGGAAATATCTTGGGCAATGCTTAAAGAATACATGGCTTATGCAATCTATGGCTTGGGGTATTTCTACTTCCAGGAGAGGTCTGGGCTGTACATCAGGGAACATCAGGGCACTGGTGATACAGCAAAACGGGACCAGTCAAGGTCTCTGCTGAGTCCTCCAAGGGATCACAAGTCAGTTTCTAATCTCCTGGCTCCTTTGTTAGGTTTAGGCCTCTCACTGCTGGGATTTTCCTCCACATTTCGACAGCAGATCATCTCACAGGATTAGTGGGAACAGTCCTGCTCTGAGGTGGGCAAACTTAGTTATAGTGCAAATGACATCACGAACATGGCATACTTCCTGCAGAAGGGATTGGTTAATGTTCCAGTAAAATACTCCCCTTTGTGCACTGATAGGACAAGGGAATGTGGGAGTGCTTTTGGGCACCAGGGGAGGAGAGCACATAATCACCTTACTTCGACAAGGGGGCTCGGTCTGGTTTGCAGTCATAGAAATCTCACTGAATGACAAGTGCCCTTTATCTCCATGTTTTGACAGATATTAATGCATTTTGAACACTACATTTTGCACCACACCACATAAACCTAGCCAGGTGTCGGTAAGTCATTCCTGTGCAAAGATACTGTTTGTCTTAATTTACTCCAGAATTGCATCAGTGAAAATATGGCCCTTGGTGGGCGGCATAAACATCATACTGGCCTGCTTTAGTCAACTTTTTATATCTCCCAAATTCAGAAGGAGGGCCACATTACATTTTCATGAATACATTTAGTTGCATTGATCTCACAAAAATTGTGTTGTGATGATCAGAAGGAGTTTACTAACATCTTTCCAAAAATCCTACAATGACTGGGGTGGGATGAATATTGTCAATTTTACAAAATAAAATACATTTCTCCCATTTTACACAATGGGCAGCCAAAACCACTCCTTAGCTCTGGCCCCACCCTCCCAGAGCACATGACATCAACAGAGGGTCTGTGTTTAGATGAGTCTGCTCTTTCCAAGGGCTAATAACCACTAATGCATTTTTTTATGGGTTTGTGTGCCCCAAAGGTCATTATTTTGTCCACCCCATGGATTAGATCTCAGGGCCTCTTATCATTTGTATTTGAAAGGGAAGGCACTCATGTTTGACCTCTAGGTCTCCAGGACAACCAAGGGAAGGAATGCAGTTCAACATTTGAAGAAATAGCAAGCAGGCCACGGCCTTCCCTACTCAGCCAAAAATTGCCTTTTAACTCACATTTTACCTTTAAATAAGCTGTATAGAAAGTGCACAGTTACAGCACATATAAGGGTCACTGCAAAGTTGTCCCTTGCATACAGCTGTTAAAGAAGACATCATAATTACATTTTTAGGGGCTTTGGTGAACATCTTGCTTTTCCGATTGTTACTTTGGAGGCAACATTGACATGTCATGTTGTTGATTTCACCCATGAAAGCACTCCATTTTACTGCAGCTGCTTACCCAGTTCAGCACCCCATTATATATTATGTGCAATGCTGTTTCATATGTGATGGGCTCATGATAGACAGAAACCAATTTCATATTTTGAAAGTCTTGTGAACATTTTGCTGAGTGTTAGGGAGAATTCACAGAAATGTTCTAGTTCCCTTTTACCTTAGAGACCCCTAGCTCTTTTGCTGGACTTTAGGGCTTTTCATTTTCATCCTGGAGAGTGTGAGACCTTTTAACCACTCGCTCATGTATTTTTATTTGATTTGAACACTCTGTTTCTTTGGTTTTTGGAGTCTGACAAGTGCCATAGGTATCATCTTTTTTACATTGTGACACTCAGCACCCTCATTGCAGTGTCACTGAGAATTCCTTTGGATTTATGATAAGGTTTCATGCCTTCTCTTGGATAACTACTGTTTCCAAGACTAGTAAAATGAAATTGACTATTTTTACATTTTTCTCTTTGTAGACCCAGCACACCGTATCTTCCATAGAGTGCTGGAGGGGTATCCCCTTCTCTACGTTCTCATATAACATGTTCATGTTAACTTTTCTAGAATTAATGGCTGATGGCAGTGGTTTATTTTTTCCTACGGTTGTGTTTTTTTTACTGTGTTCTGCGTTCGCAGGTGCAGTATAGCAGCCATGGGTGCCCATTTTGTCAAAATGAACCCGGTCTTCTTTTTTTGCCATTTCATGTTGGAAACCGCCTTCTTGATATTTACTCTATGCACCAAAGCAGGTTTGGTCCCTTTATTCATTTAGTCTTTGATGAGATTCACTGGTGAAGCCTGCCTCTGGCTCCAGCATGTCTGGCAGGGCAGGAAGTGAGGAAGGTTCCTGAAACTCCCTGTGCTTAGTCTCCTTGGTTACAGGAATTTACATAAAGATGATTGGCCAGCTGAACAGCCACACTGCTGTGTGAGTGACAGCTATGCTGCAAATGAATGGGAACAATTGCATAAAAGGTGAGGTATTTTGCAAGGAAGGCAGAGTCAACCACTGGATGAAGGAACCTAAGAAGAAATAAAAGAAGCTTGCTGTAACCTCCTGGACTGTTGGTTTGCCCGGTGAAGCCCTGCAGCATTGCTGAAGCTTCAAATTTCTAATTGACTAGAGAAGCCCTGCAAGGACTCCTTTAGGTTGGTGGGACCAATCAGCTCTAAGACGAACTCGACTGGAACCCCTCTCTCTGCTGGCTGTACTTAATTGCTGCTGCAGGAACTGAGTGCCAGAGGACAGGAACACCAGAATCGAGTGCATCACCTTTAAGCCAAACCCAAGCTCCAGGAAGATCCTCTGGATTTCAATGAAGCAGGGCTGACCAAGCTTGAGCCACCTCAACAGAGTGCTGGATCCCAGAAACAAGTAAAGTCTACAAGGTGTCCTAGAACCGCGGTGGTGCTATTTGGTGAGTAGTTGAAACTGCAAAGTGCTGCTGATCTGAGTTGTGCCCATTGCTGCTGCCGACCTTCAAACCATAGTGCAGGAGTCCCCAGATATCCTCCCTCTTGTCCCCATGACTGAAACCCAGGGATAACAGGATCTGCAAGACTACAACAGGAACAAAAGCCAGCTGGAACCTTTTCTTCAGACACAAGGTACTGTTAACTAAGGGCCACTTACCTCTTGTGTGTAACTTGCCTGCTCACACTGGAGATTTGCATTGGCTGTCCTTTGCAGAGTTGCTTGCAGCTTTTCCCTTCACAAGTCTCCAAGTTTGTGGCCAAACAGGGATTTCTTTTACAACAATAAAACTCTCTTTAACATTGTGCAAGACTTGTGTGCTAATCTTCAAGAAGTGCCTCAGCTCCCCTAGACTTTGTTCACTTGACTTTGGCTGCCCTGGCTCCCTGATGACTCTTCTTACCCTCTGACTTTGTGTTTAACTATCCCTTAAAAAAGTCATACATACCTTACCTGTATATCTTGCAAAGGGTTAACTTACATTGCATTGGGGGATTCCAAAGTGCTTACCTGTTTCAGAAACTTGTTTCCTTCTCTATCCTTTTCCTTTTTGCCACAATTTCAGTATTACCATTTATGTCTGAAAAGTGATATATTAATGTCGGTAGTCAGTCAAAATCTCGAAAACAAAATATCGAATACAAAAAGACCGAAAAAAAAAATATCGAAAAAAAAAATATCGAATTTTTTATTTATTTATTTATATATGTTTTTGGGGTCAGGTAAGTAAAAAAAAGGGGTAAAATAAAAAAAAAAATGAAAAAAAAGGGGGGTTGGGGGGGAACCCCCCCATTTAAAAAAAAAACACATTGAAAAAAAAATTCGATATTTTATTTTTCGGCCTTTTGTATTCGAGATTTTGGTTTTCGAGATTTGTGAATTCGATATTATCACTATGAACCATTAACACTGTCCTAATTATTGAAGTCACCTCGGGGTGTAGGAATATCTGTGTGCCATCCCAAAAGGGTATCTACTTACTTTATTGAACTGAAGGAGTGTATTTTGAAATGTATTTAAGTGTTGCATATCGCTCCCTTCTAAAGAAGGCTTATTTTAAAACTGACTGTTAAATTATTAAATCATTATTTTAATCAAGAAACCTTGATTATAAGTGTTATTTGAATACATGTCACTGTGAACCTTTATGTTGCAACCCTCCAGCTTACATTGACCCCTCTTGAGATAAGCCTGGTTGCTCAGTCACTCTAGCAACTTGTGTAGTACAGACCAATACCAAAGGTTGGGTTACCTATTGCCAGGAGGACAAGGCTGGTGTAGTCTCCTACAGGGTTACTGCATACAATCCTGCCTAACATTGAGCATATTTTTAGTTTAAAGGGAAAAACAAAATGACTCCTTTTATTTAATGTTCATGTAAGAAAATGCTCTTCTTCCCTGCAACTGTTGCGCACAGTGCTCACGTCCCATTGAGGGTTCTGTGGACTGCTATTTCATGGACATATTGTTCCAGCTCTTCGTGGATTAGTCAAAATATCTTTGCTATGTGTCTTTCATTTTCCCTGTGAAGGGCAGGTCGCCTCTGTCCATATTTTGCAATTTTAGCAGCACCTTTCCTTTTGTTTTTGATTTGAAAAAAAGTGCATGGCCTTATATCGGACTTTATTTCTCGCATCCAGGGGCTATTTCACCCCAGAGCCTCATAACGTGTTTGGTGGTAAATCTGTGGTAAAGGACCCCGATTTCGCCATATAGGGGACACCATGTGGATGTATGGTGGATTTATGCCGGTCAGATAGCACAGTGGGTAGAATGCTTGCTTTGATATTAGGCAGGGCCAAACTCAGCCTTTCATCCTTCCAAGGTTGATAAATGAGCACCACATACCATGGGTAATAATAAACAGCGCTCAGATACCTGAGGGTTCTTAGTACTATATTATTATTATTATCATGATTGGCAATACCACATGGTTAATCCATTGATATTGTTTCGTGGATGGCTCACCGTCAGCTTTTTCCTGGAAGTGGTCCTCCATTATACATCCAAGTTCCTTCCTCGTTGATGTGATAAAAACACCAGTAATTCTGTTACTAACAAATAAAGTGGTGGTGTTCGAATTACAACCATAATTTTTTTGTTACCGGCAGGCCCATCTCATAATGAAGACTTTTTATGTGTTAAACTGACTGGGACAAAAACACATATATCCAAGTGTGCTTTTGGACAGTTTGTGTCCGGTTTTACAAAACCCACCAAGCTAACTTCTTGAAATGTAGTGCCTTGAGTATCGTTGCCAGTATTATAACATGGTATAGTTACCAAGCCTAAAGTGCTGGAATGTAATCACACAATGCGGGACCTGTGTAGTTGTGGGATTTTTTATGTGTTTAGGGCATGTACTGTAGCCACATCTCTCAAGTGTCCTTCCCTTGTCTGGAATATCCATAAGGCGTGACCACAGACCATTACCTCATTTCTGTGGAAGGGATGTAGCCTTTGGTCATGGCAGTACCCTGCCAGTCACACACACAGCATGCACCTTTTCTTCATTTTTTTTATGTTACGTATTACAATGCCCACAGTGCCTAAGCACTATTTGACTACAGTGACCATGGGTGTGGGTACTACACAAGAGGCATGACTTGGAAACATGCCCTTTTCACAGCACCCTCCACACAGCACCCATAGGGGATAGGCTTTAGAATAAGTATGATTGACAATTGTGGCCCTTATACCGTATGCAGATGGATTTATTGACATTGGAGCTGGGTCTATGAAAGATTTTAAGTGAAACTGCACAGTGAGTTGTTTGAGAGGAAATTGGTCATTTGGCAGGGTGATGCGTTACTATAGCTTTTTGATAGATGCAAGTGTTTAAGACAACCAGCGTTGTTAATAATACACTTAAAAGGTAACAGATAACTCATTCTCCGAGAGATATTTGAAATAATTACAGACTAAAAGCAATTTGAAATCATAGTTCTAGCTGGACCTGCCATTTTCACAGAACTATCTGCCTAACAAATGAACGCATTTGATTGAGATATCGAAGCAATGCACTAGGAAGGAGATGCAGAAACCCAGAAAGTTCTTCGTTCCCCCTCTGGAGGCCTGGCAGTAAAGTCATCTTCAATCAGCATTTCATTTAAAGAGAATCTGCATTCCTGCAGCTAAAGCTTCAATTCGGGGACACATGAAAAGCATTTTGGAGGCGGAACGTGATGTGCTCTGGATTAAGTTTGCTGGTGATTTGAAATGGGGTATGGATCTCTATCTCAGCAGTTAATGCTTTGCGTTCCTCAAATGGAGTTTGAAATAACCCATTTCCTTCATTTAAGCTCCCCTTTAATACAAAGGTCTCTTTTGAAAATGCTGGGAAATCATAGAAACTCTAATGTTCCCCTGCTCTGATTTTAATGCAGCATTTGAAGCTTTGTGCAAAAAGGCAAAACTCAGTCTTTAGAGCATGATTCAAATGTATCTGTCCACATGGATCATAGGTCATTTAAGTTCCTGTTTCTTCTGCCACGAACACTGGGTGGGAAGGTCCGATTATCTTCCTGAAATTGCAGGGTAGCCGCGTGCAGTTGAGAAGAGGGCGGTGCCTTGTAAGACCAACCACATTGTCCATGCAGGTTTTATGCATGGAACACCACGGTCACCATTCCCTCTCTATTGTAACCGCCTCATCGCGTAGGACGTGCATGTCCTAGCATCACCTGCTTACTTTGCAGACCCACAATGCACCAGGAATTTCTGGCGCAGGAAAGTGGTTAACAATGATGTGGTTCACCATCAGGCATCAGTGAAATACTGCGATCTGAAATCTCGGGCTCTCCAGTTGTTTTCTACGGCAATTCACTTAAGCCAATGTCAATATATCCCATTGCGAGGGGTCATGGGAGACATGGACCAAAACAGATGGAGAGCTGCAGGTTGAAGACCCCTGATGAAGTTGAGAGACAAAAAAGGATATTTTAGGGAGTAGAACAATGTATTCCCATTTAAAACAGGAGTCATTTTTGCTACAGACACTCTGCTTGTTCATGACAGTTCCTGCCTGCAAGGAAACAAATAACAGATATCCCCAAGAGAGGGCAGGGGTGGGTGGAAGGTGGGAGTGCTGTTCTTTGTGTTGTACTTCTTGGCTGGGCTGTACATATCCATATTGAACAGTAAACACAGGAGCCATGATCACTGATGACCTTCCCTTTATTCCTCCTTCTCCTTACTGCCTTTCCTCTCCCTTGCTTCTCCATTTCCTCCCTTTTCCCGCTCCCTCCCATAGTCTTGAGTTTCCCCCTTAAAGGGGCTCTGTGCTTTTTCCACTTGCAACACCTCCCCCTTGCTTAACATGAGACTTCCCGGGTTACATTTGCTCGATGAGACGTTGGTGCCTCTTTGTGGCTCGATGGGGCCTGCTTGGTTGTCCGTGGGTCTCCTCCGCGCTCTCTCGTTGCAGTGTTTCTTAAGTCTCTGCTCTCTCCTTTTACTCCCTCTCGATCAATTCCTCTTTTGTTGGTTCATGCTCTTCAAAGTATAACTCGTGGAGGAGGGAGTCCTTTGGCATCATTTTGCCGTAGTTCTTTGTCGCTGGGATGGGATCTGCACAGTTCGTCTGTCCTTTAGCTTTGCATGCCTCTCCCGCATTTTGCTCGGGCACTTGGTCCTTCTTGTGGGTTGCTTCGAATGACCTATAGTGAATGCTGATGAGTGCGCGTTGTAGTGCTGTCTGGCGGCTGAGACGGCTGTGCCCTATGGCGGGACTTGGTATCATGCGGATGGTGTCAGGCACTCTGTCGTCTCCTTGGGTTGGGTTGCGTCGTGACTGTCCTTTTGGCTGCACTGTCCGGCCGTCCTCCATTGGGCAGCATTGTCTTGGGGTTTGTCTAGGGGGTATTCCTCCGCCCTTTGCCTTGTACCGACATTTCCTGTGTTTTCAACGTTCCCCCGTACGATATCTCGAACAGTACTGGGTGGTTGCAAGGCTCGTGGTCCTCTAGCAGAATGGGTGAGGTTCTTGTGCCATGTGACAGTCTATCTCATTTTGGGTGGGTTAACTCAGTGTAGAGGGGGCGTGCATACTCGTGACGTTTGGGTGGGCTGGTGTCCATGTCCTCAATGTCTTTCCTGATGTCTAACTGTGTCCTCGGTGCACTCGGGTATCTTGCCTTGGCTGGTGGTGTGGGTTGGCATGCCAAGCTTGTGGGTGGTCCTGTTCTGCACATTGCCTGAAGGTGACCTTCATGGCACGGCGCCAGCATGTTCGTCCAGAGGCTGGGTATGGTTGTTTGTGTGTGTTTCCACCCTCGCCCGTGGCATTGCTCTTTGCTCGGGCTTTGTTGCAGGTGTCTTCTACATTTCCGCCTTCTCCAGGGTCGAGTGGGCTTAGTGTATTGTGGTTGCACTTCTTTGAGGGCCGCAATGGCTTCGTGTTCAGCTTTCCTTTCAATGGCGGCTGCCGGTGCGTCAACTCTCTCTTATGCTTTTGCCAGATTGAGTATTTTAGCTAGGGGTAGGGGCTTTTTGAGAAGATGTTTTCTGAATGTTGACGAGGTGCACCCTTCTATGATCCTTAGTCTTATAGCTTCTTCATCATTAAAGTTGGCAAAGTCGCAGTCTACTATCTTCTGCTGGAGATGTACTACAAACTCTCCAATGGATTTGTGTGGATGCTGCCTGTGGTGGTTGAATGCAAGGCGTTCGTATTCTTTGTTGAAGCCTGCTATGAGCTTTTCGTTGACTGCATCGAGGAGGCATTGGTACGTGGTTTTGTCTGTTGCTGGAATTGTCTTGATGATGTCCTTTACCTCTTTTCCTACCAGGTTCCTAAATATGCTGAGTTTGTCTGGCGGGTCTTGGTTCTCAATTGCACCTAGAAAGTCTTCAAACTCTTCGACCCATTCTTCCCATCTTGTTCCTTGGTCGTGGTGTGGCTTCAAGGTGAATGGGTCGGGTCATCTCATAGCGGCAGCATGTGATGTGGGGCCACTGTTTGCTAGGGCTTGCGCACCTGCATCGGCATCTGTTTGTGCTTGGTCACTCATGGTGCGGGGCGTGTTGTGGTGCTCCGCGTGGTAGTTGGTCCTTGGTTGTTGCTCCAGGCTGTCTGGGTGGTCATGGGCGGTTAGTTGGCCTGTGGCGTGGTTACTTGTACCCTTCGGGTTGAACAGCGATGGCTCAGGCGTAGCTTTACTCTTTGGGCTGTTGGCAGTATCCAAATGGGTTCCCTTGGTCTTCTGCAGGGTGTGAGAGGTGTGATGGTTCTCCTCCTTGTTGTTATCCTCATGGTGTTGCACAATTGTGTTGATTTTGTCCTTCTGTGGGCCTGTCAATCTTGTTTAGATGCAACGGTGGTCTGCGTGGTGGAGACAACTAACGCTAACGAGTCCCTTAGCTGTTACAGGGCTGCATTGGGGTTTAAATAACATGGGTCCACTGGGATGGGTGGCTCTGGGGTTTTGGCATGATGTGGCCGTTCCAGCTAGTGATCTCTTTTACAATTGTTCAGTTGTTTTATTTTTGATCGTTTTCTTCTACGCTCTTGGGCGTGTTTGCTGGCGTGGCTGTGTGCTCGCTTTTCTTTGCGGTCTAGTGGTGGGAGGCGTGTCCTGGAGCGTTGGTGGTAGGTTGCCTCATGGATGGGGTGCAGGTAGTTGCACTGACGGGGTGGCACGTGTGCCACTAATTTGTTTGGTTTCTCACTAGCCTTAATTTGTTGTTGTTGTGCTCATTGGATGGTTATTCCCTTTGATTATTGTCCACTTTTGTGGGCCTCCCTCCTGATTGGGGGTTCCTCTGCGGGTGTTGGTGCTGGTTGGGGTGGCCAAGTGTGTTGTACACGGGCCCCTCACTGCTGCTGGGCACACAAGCCCTTCTACCTCCCGCATAGGGAGTCTCCTTCACTGCCGTGTTGCTGGGCTTCAGGTGTCCTCTCCTTTGCTGCCTGCTGGGCATACAGCTCCCGTTCCCATGGACTTCTCTTGCTCATTTTCTCTACGGCGCGGGACGTTTCACTTTGTCGCCAGTTGTTGTACTGCTTGGCTGGGCTATACATATCCATATTGAACAGTAAACACAGGAGCCATGATCACTGATGACCTTCCCTTTATTCCTCCTTCTCCTTACTGCCTTTCCTCTCCCTTGCTCCTCCCTTTCCTCCCTCTTCCTGCTCCCTCCCATAGTCTTGAGGTTCCCCCTTAAAGGGGCTGTGTCCTTTTTCCACTTCCAACACTTTGCAAAATCTACTATTAAAAAAGACATTATTTAATTGCTCTGAGATTCTCATTTCTCTCTCTTCTTCCCGTTCTCTCTCTGCATAAATCTTTCCCTCACACTCACTCTTTCTCTGCACTCTTCCTCTATCTTTTCATTTTCATCTTTCCTGCGCAGTCCTAAGAAGATCAATACAGTTGCCTTCTTGTAAAAAAAAAAAGAAAAAGAAAACCTAGAACAACCGTATGAATTATTTTCGGATAGAAAGTTGTCGTTCTCAGATGGACAGTCTGGTACACTCCTAGTGTACTCTTTCAAAAAAAATCTATGAGTGGACAAACAGCACCAGTGAGGATTCCAGCCTACTTTGTATGAAATCAAAGAGCATTTATGAACATAAGACTGAGCACATAACTTTACATTTGACACATTAGTCTGTGATAAAAGGGTTTTGAGCTTGAATCACTCAGAACACAATGCACACTGAGCATCATTCTGACTTCAGCAGTAGAACAGATATTAAAATGTAGAGAGAGGATAAGGATGGCTGTGCAAATGTAGCCTAGCTTGCACGCAATTTGCACAGGTTTAGTCGGATCAAATTCCTAAAAAAAAAAGCTGAACACACGTTTCCATGATGGCAAGTTCCAGGCCAATTTTCAAACTACCCTCCTTACTAAGACACTGAAAAGACTGCCAAGCCCACAACTTTAAATGTAATCACTTACTAATCAGAATGACAGTTTACCACCTGGTAGAAGCACATCGACATCGCTTCTGAACATCTAAGTAAAATTACTGAACTATCTTGATAATGACCTTCTTTGCCTAGAAACAACTAATGTTAAACAGCTGGTCATACAATTCTGCTTGATGGATTGAGCCACAGAACTTTAATTGAGGGAGAACACGTTCCTCCATATGGAAAGCTGAATGCTGAAACACATTCTTTTCAGGAAATCACATGGATGAGAATCCTTAACACTCCTTGCTAAATGGATATTCTGGCAGCTTCTACAACATTTTAGTTAACATGGCCTTCTGCCAGCTCCCTTTTAATGAAGCCACGTTGCACTAATTGCATATGTGCGTTCAGTTCCCTTCCTCTCTTCCCTCATATGTATCAGTTTTTTTGCATTCTCCTCGTTCCCCGTCCTCTACACTTAACTGATCTAAATGATTCCACAGCCTGAAAAAAGATCACATATCTACCTCCCTTTTTACATGTCATTTGAGATCACCAGTGGTAGCAGCAGCGACCCATGGTAGCACCCCTGCGACTTCTGATACTGCCTTTGCGACCCTTGGTCAAGCATTGCAGAGGTAGTGACAAAGCTAAAGTGACGAGGGGTACTTTCAGCCACACCATCTGGTGTGAACTGCTCAGTAAACAGCTGAAGCTTGGCCTGAAGTGTGTCGTTTTCCTGAGAGAGGAATTATTTTGTACACTAGCACAAGTACTCCATTCCTCGCCTGCCTAAATTTACATGACCGTCAATCATCATAAATCTGGAATCCCAGCGAACTTTGCATTGCACAGGTTATTCTGATTCAGCTTTGTCACTAGTCAAATACCGATAGCACACAATCGACAGAAGTTTTAACTTAAAAGAGGTTATTTCTACATCTATGTCCCCATGAGATAACTTATTTGCCCTGTGTTGGTATCTACGTATGTAGTTGTCTCATCAGCCCTAGAATTTGCTGGGGGGACGCCTACAAATGAGATGTAGAAATCCTTTCCATTTCCTCTCCCACTACTTTCCTGTGCTTAAACAAGGTCAAGTGCACATTCATTGGTGGTCGGTTTTCTTCTTTAATATTACCACCTCCAATATGTGTGTCTTATCAGTAAAAATAGTTTGGTGAACTTCTAAAAATAAGTGTCTCTCTAGCAATGATATATTCTTGTGTTAGAGTAAGTCACTTTGATGCTGTTTTATATATTTATTCAAGCCCTTTCATCAAAGTATGGTGGGTCTTGGAGTCAGGGTCATCAGCCCAAAACTACTTAGTGAAAGTCAACCGGTTTCAGCGGTTCTGATCAATGGCCGCTTTCTTCAGGACAGGTGATATCTTACTGCATTCTGTGTAAGATATTTAATTGCTTTTCAGTTCTCCCTTTCGTGGGTGTCTTGAGGAAATCTTCATGTTTCCAGACGGGCATATTGGGTAATTTCCTAGGCCCTATGGGGTTAAAAAGATAGATGGGGCATCATCAGTCTTAGAGTGCTTAATAAAGATGGGTAAGTGAATGTTGTGGGCTTAGTTCCCCTTACCTGTGGTAACCTGTGTCTCACTGTTAATGCATCTGTCATGAATCAGATGCAGCAGTTGGATCCTGGCGTGGAGTATCTTCTATGGTTTCACTGAGGTAGGTATCTAGGGGTGAATTCAGAATGGAATAGTTCACATCACTAAGCCACTACATCCTTAATGACATATCATAGATAAAGAATATAGGAAACCCACTTTCCCTGTTGTATGTCTGGGTTCCTATAGCTATTCCATTCTGAATTCACCCCTAGATACCTTTTGCATGCTTTAGATATTAGGGTATAGACAGGAGGTGACAACCCCTTGACTCTAAGTGTATCTAACTAGTCAGTGGCACTGAGAGGCGTGCCAGTCAGCCCAGGAAACGGGGCACAAGACGGCATGCTGTAATTCCAGATAAAAACATGTGCATTGATTTATTTTACTAAGAAATGCTGCTTTAGAGAAATATCTGAACTTCACTAACATAAATGAAGCGTGGGGCAGCAGAGGCTCCCTCTCCCTTCCTTTAGCAGTCAAGCAGTGGCATCTCCACCACTGCCACCAAGGACGCAGTACAATTGGCCTAATTGGGATCCATCCGCCTATGCCCCCCAACCCATGAAATGCTGGCCTGCTTCTGAAGGGACCTGCTATTTCTTTAAAGCCATTGTGAGCAGGAAACAATGGAAACGTAGTTGGTTAACTGTGTCTTGGTCTGTGCCATTGCTTTCCTTTGGTTGTCAGCATGCCATTGTTGGGCTTTCATCTTTAGGCATTTGTCATCACAATGGGGACATTTCCGACTAAAAGACTCCCATGCAGCCCAATCTATCTAGCACATCTGTGTCTGCTTTCAAGAAAATTAAAGTGAGTAACACAATAACGCTCTTGTTCATGGATGTGTTAATTCCCATAAAATCCACTACCTTGACACGCCAAGAAAGGCTTCGTTTTTATGTGCCTTTCATATGTTCTTAATGTCATTTATAAACGCAAGCTTGAAGTTTGCGACACTCTCTACACCAGGTGAAATATTTACACTATTTTAGAGTATAGATCATGTTTATTATGGTGTAGCATAATAGGCATGTTTGAAATATATGTGTGCAACTCTTATGCATGCTTCTTCACATCATATACTTTTTATGTTTGTGGTGGAGGGGGATACGGAATGGAACTGCCATTTCCGACACCGCCGTACTCCGTCGTACAAAGGCACACGCATGTATGCAGTCATGACATTTTCATGCTGTTGCAAATGCAATCTGCCTGCTTTTTAGACCAACGGAATCCATTGCAAACACTGCCTGCCATGCAACAACGACATGCGTCATTTCCTCAATGTGTTCTATAAAGTGAAAAAAACCAAAGGCATTCCGGTGTGTCTGCCTTCATTTACACCTTTGTTTTGCACTTTTTAGTGCAAATGACTAAAATTGCATGCAGGGGACCGGCAACTATAACAGGCCCCCTCTGTGCAATTTACATTTTTAAGTAAAAGGCCCCTTTTCATTTCGTAAAGTGCTGAAAGCACAGTGATGTACCATAGGGTCGAAGATGAGTTAATCAATAGGACCATTTTTCACGATAACACTATGTTGCATTCTGGGATTTGAGGTGTTCAATTCATCATGTAGAACCCTGAAGTTGTAATGCTGAAAATGTGTCTATAGGTATTTCATATCGTTAGCTTACTTTACTATAGGATTTGTGGATTTTAAAAGTAAATACTATAAGACAGTATAATTTCAGTCCTTGAAGGCCAAAACCTAAACATTTGTACCAATAGGAGCTCTGAAGTTATGTGGTCAAGTAGCTACATTTTGCTGTTTTGCTCTGGAGAGCAGGTGAGTGTTCATCCCATCTCCCCTGTGTCCTCCAACCCCACTTTTAGTTGCATTTTATTTCCCCACCCTTGCTTTTTGTTTTTTTGGGCACTATTCTCGCTCTTCTCCCCTCCTCTTCCCCACTACCTGGCTCATCCTGTTTTCTGCCCATAGCTCTCCCTCCACCCCCCATTGGCTTCCAAACTTACCTCTGCGAGTTTCACCAACATGCGTCCAACCTTGCACTCCTCTTTAGCACTAGAGTGCAGGTGCGTGTCAATCCCTACTCCCCTGTGTCCCCCAACCCACCTATAAGTTCTTTTATATTTCCCCTCGCTTGTCTTTTATTATTTTTACGGTGCTCTTTCCATTCTTCTCCAGCTCCTCTACCCCGCTTCCTGGCCCGTCCTGTTTGCCGTCCATAGCTCTCCCCACCCCTAATTGACTGCTGCCATCGCATCTGTGATTTTCACCATCATGCAGGCACCCCTCCACTCATCCTTAGCTCTGGAGTGCAGGTGAGTGTTCATCCCTTCCACCCTGTCAGCCCCAAACCCTTTTTACTTGCATTTGATTTCCCCTCCAATGTTTTTCGTTTCTTTCAGTGCTCTTTTTCATCTCCTCCACTTCCTGGCTTCTCCTGTTTGCTACCCATAGTCCTCCCCCCACCCCAATGGCTGCCGAACTTGCTACTACGAGTTTCACCAATACGCAGCAACACCTGCACTCCTCTTTAGCTCCGGAGTGCAGGTGAGTGGTCATCTCTTCTCCCCGGTGTCCCCCTACCCACCGTTTAAGTTGCATTTCCTTTCCCCTCCCTTGTTTTTATTTGTTTACACTCTTTTCACTCTTCCCCACCTCCTCTACACTGCTTCCTGGCTCGTTCTGTTTGCCACCCATAGCCCTCCACTAGCCCCCATTGGCTGGTGATGCCACTACTGCAAGTTTCACAAACACACAGCCACCCCAGCATTCCCTTTAGCTCCAGAGTGCAGGTGAGTGTTCATCCCTTCTCCCCTATGTCCCCCTAACCTCCTTTTAAGTTGCATTGTATTTGGTCAACTGTGTTAATTAGCCATATCTGGCATTGATGTTGTGCCCTCATTCTGAACTTTTCTTCCACTTGCCAGGTGTCCACTTTCCAGATATCACAAATCTAGGTGTTACTGTTTTTACTGTTGTGTCCTCAATGCGGGCCTTTCTCCCACTTGCCAGATGTCCCAAATCCAGGTGTGACCCCTTTTTCTGTTGTGTCTGTAGCCCTCTCTCCCACTTGCCAGCTATCCCAAATCTAGCTGTCACCATTTGACTGTTGTGTCAGGTAGTGTAGGCCTCTCTCCCACTTGCCTGGTATCCCACATCTAGGCATTACCACTTTTGCGCTTGTGTCCTCAAGCTACACAATTGCTAGGTATTCCAAAGCTGGGTACCATTTTACTGTTGTGTCTTCAGTCTGGGCTTTTCACCCACTTGCCAGGTGTTCCAAACCTACGTGTTACAGTTTTTATTGTCTGTCCTCAATTTACCCACTTGCTAGGTATCCCAAATCTAGTTGTTACCACTTTTACTGTTGTGCTTTCAATTTAGGTTTCCTCCCACTTACTTGGCATACCCAAGTGTTGCTGCTGTATTCCCAGCTTGGGCTTCCCCCAATCCTTTGGTATCTAAGGCACAGAGGCCCTCTGAGTGATTGATGTGTCTCCAACCCGACACTTCCACCCACTGCATGTTTCTCATACTCCAGCTCTCCCCACCTAGCACAGTGTTCAACCCTAGGTGTTCCCTCCCCCACGACAGTGTCCCCATCCCAGACGCTCCTCATCCGCTTAGCTGTCCAATCCCTTGGGGTCCTCTCTCTACCACTGCACATGAACCACAAGGTCTCTACCACTTCACCAGTTAAATAATCGCACAGCCCATCCTCTACCTTTTAAGCCAAAACATATCTTTTAATTACCCCCTAACAGAACCACGTCCGATACCCACCTCTAAGACCCGCCGCCCTAGTTAGCCCATTCGGAGGTGCTGAACAGCTACTCACCTGAACATACAAAAAACCCAACCACCTAAATTAGCAGAAAATACACCAGGGGAATCACCAACTTCAAACCCTCAGAACAAGACAGAGTCAACCCTACAACATCAACCAAAGTAACCCCATGATAAACACCAAAAACCACATCGGAGCCACAAAGAAAATACCAGTAAATGACTGAAATGCAAGGGTTTGCAACCCCTGGTTCAACAACCACAACCAAGGGACCCCCAAGATAAACCCCAAAAACCAGATCAGAGCCACAAAAGGAAATACCAGTAAACATCCGAACGGTGAGGGTTTACAACCCCTGGTTCAAAAACCACAGCCTCACCAACTACAAGCAACAACTAAACACAAACAGAGAAAACCGACCTTAGAGAGCAGGAAACATGGAAATCCAAAATGCAAATTGTTTACTTGTACTTTTAAAAAATCGAATCTGGGCATGGCTAGATCTGCTTTATTACTGAATTACTGACTGTTTACTGGTACTTACAACAATAAAAAATCTGGGCATTGTCAGATCTGCTTTCTTACTCAATTGCTGACTATGTATATGTAAATTCGAATGTGAGCATTGTTAGATCTGCTTGATTTTCAAATATTGACTGATTGCCTGTACTTTTTGGAAAATTGAATCTGTGAATTCTTAGATCTGAATGCTCAACTAATTGGTGGCATCACTTACTGAACTATTACAAATCAATTAATGCTGCTCCCATGCCCAAGCTGTGCTATATCTATCTCCTCTTTCATTTCATTGGGAATTCTAAATTGATTACTATTTGTGTCACAGCTGTGTACTGTTATGCCTTTACTGAACCTGCGTGGCCCTTTGGGCTGATCATTTTATTGGCTGTGTCTCCACATCTGGATGCTCATATGCCATTGCCTCCTGATTCATTGTAACCTTGGCCCTATCCTCTGATTACCCTGTATTACTGTTTCATCTGCTGATTCTGACTCCTCGTCACTTGTCCTGCTAGACTGCCTGGTGTGTTCATTGTGCCTGTGCAATCTCTCTATCTGCTATCCGCCTCGCACCCCCTCCAACTATGGTGCTCTACATCTCCCCTATCTACTGTAACTGCTACTCTATCTCCTTTTCTACCCCTCTCTTGAAGTCTGGAAGGAAAACATGTAAGAAAGCACTCCTGACCTCCCATCCCGGCCTGCCCATAGCTGACACCTACAACAATGCTACCTCCAGACGAAACATAACTGACATCGGGCCCCATTACATGGATGTCGCTAAGGGATTAACGGCACCAGTAGGGGCACCGGTGCCGTTAATCGCTTAGCGCCATACTACGAGGTCCCTCAGCGGGTCCCGTCCTTAACGTGTGGCCAGACCACACGTTAAGGAAGGGACACACTGAGGGACTTCAGGGCAAATAACGGTACCGCTAATAGCGGTACCATTATTTGCTGCTTCCCCATTGCCATTGAGCCCTATGGGGGCTCAAATGGGACTGGGGAAGGGCCTTGGTGAATGGGGAATTACTGCCCTGCCAACCTTGGAATGGGTCGGTAATTCCCCCATTCACCAAGGCGGAATCGGTAAACCACCGGCGACAACCATGGCGCTAACAGCGCCATGGTTACCGCCGTCCGTGTAATGAGGCCCATCCTCTTTATTGACCCTGCTACAGATCTGTGGACTCCCATATGGTCTCTGTCCTCTCCTCTTTTTCTTCCCCATCCATTAACGGTGGTACCAGATAGGAAGCACTCATGGCACACTTCTCATATTCCAGGTGCAACGGTAATGTCTACCAGAATGGCACTATCATGGCCCAGGGCTCTCAGCCCAACCTCCTCCTTCTCGAGAGGTGCCTTCCATCTCTGTTTAATTTCCACCCCTCTTCTTTCACCCCTGTGTCTGCCACCCATTTGGTCTCCTTGCCCCCTATGATGATAGTACCATTGTCCTTGTACCCCACCTCAGAATACTTTTAAAGGGGAGACCAGTGTCACTTAGCTACTCTCAACTCTTGTTCTGCTGTCAAACACTCCTCTGACAGCTGTCATCTCCTTGAAGACGTTGAGCTCGACGTCCACGCCCTCACCGAGACGTTGTTAAAATGCCAGCTTTGTCACTGCTTTTGACATAGTCCTTCCTGGGAACTATAAGATCCTATCCAATCCAAGACCTAACCAGCCTGGAGGTGGAGTGTACCCTGTCGTCCGTGAATGGGTCCAATCCTCTATCATTCCCACTCAATCTTACTCTTGCTTTGAATTTCGTGTCTGCAAACTTTGCATCTCTACCACCCTCTCGCTCACTCTCTCCACCATCTAAAGGACCCTGGCTGATCTCCCTCCTGTCACAGTGCCCGACCTCGCCTCTTTGCTTCTGATCTCTACCGCTCAACCTCAACTTCCCCTCCCTGGAAACTTCAACATCCATCTTGATTCTCTGTGACTCTCTTTCCTCACCATTCTTCCATCTGGTTCTACCCACGCATCTGGACACACCTTGGATGCTTTTATCTCAGCTGACATCTCACTATCTAATCCTCTCACTGCCCCTCCCTTCTGGTGTGACCATGCTCGCCTCTCCTCCCTTCTGGCTCCCTGACTAAGCCTCTCCCCGCACAGCCAGTCTCCTTCTCTGTTATTCGACCGATGAAGCGAGTGTCAGTAGCTGCTTTTGATGCTTCCTTCTTTCCCCCAACTCCTGCTAATGGCTCTCTTACTGCCTCAGTCCTTTCTAAACTGTACCTTTCCATCTCTAACATGCTGGACATCCTTGCCCCTGTCATGAGGATCTGCATGAAGCCTGCTTCCAAGTGCCTAATATGATATCCGACCTAGCCTCAATCAAAAGCATGTGCAAAGACGCAGAATGGAAGTGGTTGGCTTCTAGCACAGCCTCTGACAAACTGGCCTGCTGCCTGCTCCAGAGGCAATACAGACTCTCCATCAACTTCAAGAAACAGGCCCACACCCAATCCTGCGTCACTAGAGCCACAAACAACCTGGCTGAACTCTAAAAAATCTAAAAAGGAACTTGCCAATCCTTCTGTAGTGTACACTTTTGCTCTTCATTCACAGGCCCTCAGCACAGCTCTGGCCTCCCATTCCATAACCAAAACACAGGACATCCTGTCCTCTATTGCTTCTATTTGTAAAGGGAAATTGCTCTCCTGAACACCTGTGATGACCTGCTCTCTAACCTTGATTCCAACTCCCCTTCTGTTCTCATCCTCCTCGATCTGTAAATCACCTTTGACATTGTCAGTCATTCCACCCTTATAAATCAGCTATGTAATACCCTTGGCATCACTGACCAGGGACTGGATTGGTTGATCTCAATCCTCTTCAACAGGCCCTCCCAAGTATAATTGGGCCTTGTCTATCCTCTATCTCACTCTCCACCTGGGGAATCCCTCAGTGCTCTATCCTGTCACTGTGGCTTTTCAACATTTACCTTGTCCCTCTCGCCCACCGTCTCTCCACCTTCTCTCCTCATTTTCAATGGTAAGCTGACAACACACAGCTCTCCTTTAAGCTGCCCTTCTCCTCCCTCCTCCTCTCCTTCCTCCCTTATTCCCGACTGTAAGACTGCTATTAAGGCCTGGTGTGCTTCTAACAATCTCTGTCGTTAGGCCAGTAAGACTGAGTTCTTTCTCACTGGCATTCCTGCCCTCTCCTTCCTTCCTACTCACCATCTTGTGAGCCAAAAAACCTGGGTTTCATCTTTGACTCCTCTCTCTCCTTCTAACATGAAATTGCTGACCTTGTCAAGAAATCTCACTGTCAGCTTGAACTCCTCACAGGCATTCTCCCTTGCCTCATCTTCCCACAGAAACTAAATGTTTCCAGAGGTCTGGTTCTCTCAGGCTTCACTACTGTAACCGCCTCCTGCTCAATGTTATACTTTCCTCCCTCCTCTGTTAACCCACAATAGGACTGCAAGACTTATCCTTGGCTTCAAGCCCATCTGTCTCTTAGGCAGGAGCCTCTCTCTAGAACAGCCTTACTGGCTCTCGACATCTTGAGCCAGATCTGCTTATATTCCAGAATCTTGTAAAGACCTTGCTTCTCTATTCCTCATGAGCCATTGGGGACAAGCCCGCCTTTAACCAGTTCTGCCCTTACCTCCTTCCAGCACTTGCCCTTGAACACCCTTCCCTAACTAGCCTACTGAGTCGGATCCACCTCCCCACTCCCTCAAACTAGCTTTCCCCTTCCCTTGTCCACTGAGCACTTCCCCTACCAGGTCTCCCTTGAACTTCTCAGCCCCTTTGCCCCCTCTCCCCTGAACTTCTCCCTTTTCCCCTCTCCCTGCACTTTCTGTTATTGCACTTGCAGGATCCGAATGTCACAAGGCCTAGAAGGACCGTTACTGTTATTTTTTTCCCTTTTTCCCCGCCCATGTCTTGTGGCACCTGTAAACACTTTCAGATGTATAGGCGCCATACAAATGTTCAATAAAATCCAACCCGCAATCCAAACACCATTCCCCGCCACAAGAAAGACAAAGAAGATAGAATGGATAACAGAAATAATAAGGAATACTCAGCCGTGCAGGAAGGTGCTGACCATCAAGATCTCACAACTCCAAAAACTGCATAAAGAAGAGGTCAGATGGCCCTAGGACACATACAAAGACCAGAGCAAAGACAGACTACATTGCTCACTAACTCGACACATACGACTGCTTTGTAAGTAAATACGCACCACCAACAATAAAACCACATGCAAGAAGTGAACCAAATACAGAACCCACAGGGACACCAAATGCAACATGACAATTGACAAACAATCCCAACCCGGACTACACCATGGACCAACCAGAATCAGGGACAAACTGGAATCCTTTACCCTCTACACGCCCTACATCACCAAAAACCGGAACAAAGGATGGGCACTAAAACAACTCACCAGCCAGAACAAACCAAAACCAATCAACCATGCCATTAACCTAATCAGTCTACTCGAGGAAGAGATAGACCACCTAAGAACATTATGTCCCAACAGGCACAAACAGGAGAGAATCACCGGCAATGGAAATCCAACCTTCAACACACTGAACCAAACCAACAATACAAACAACAACCCAAAAGGAAAATCAAACAAACTACACTGCAGCCTACTCAATGTTGGATCCATGGTAAAACACTCAATAGAAACCCATGGCCTTCTAACCAAAGGAGGCACAGACGTGCTCTTTTTGACAGAAACCTGGTTATCAGACAACTGCAAAGCCATTGTGAATAAGCCATACTGGACAACTTTAAATTAATACATGGCAACAGAGAAAACTGAAGTGGAATCAGATTCACGATCATACACAAAGAACACATCTCAACGCATCTCAACTCATCCCAAATGTCATAGAAGACTGTGAATCCGTCCTCATCAAGACGGAACTCAATGACCAAACCAACAAAGTGTTGCTCCTGATCTACAGACCACCATTTTACAACCCCAACTTTGCAACAGAATTAGCTAACACTGCTGCCATTATATCAACCTACCACAACAACCTAGTCATACTGGGAGACTTCAACATCTGGTTTCATAAAGAAAACAAAACCACAGCAAACTCACTTCTGGAAACATTGCATTTCAAGAAAATAGTAAATGGATCCACCCACAATGCCGGACCCACCTTGGATGCATTTTTCTGCAGAGAAGGACTATGCACATCTGCACCACCTACACCAATGGTATGGAGTAATTATTACTTGAGACCATTCTACATCACACTCCAAACATGCTTAACGGCCGGAAAGCACCTACTACATGTCAGCAAGAAAAATAGACTGGAATAACCTAGACCTGGAGGTCTTAACAAACGTTCTAAACTCGACCCTTCGGAGCAGAATAGAACACACCAAAACAACCATAGACGCAGAAGAAAACACAACCGTAAAATGGAAATAATTGAGAAAATAATAAAAATGACTTGACAAAATAAAATACCAAGGACAGCTCAGACTATATAAATCAACAGTCCGTAAAGCAAAAAATATGACATAGAACACCACATGTTCGATCCCTGTGTCCGTGCTTAGAAACCACTGGGTATTAAGTGCGTTACAAATAACTGATCGTATCATATCATATCATAACTCTTCAAAATAATCAAAGAGAGACAAAAACCCTCATCCTGCAAGAACTCCAGCATCCCGACACAAGCACTTTGTGACAGCATCAGCAGCAACCTGAGATCAAAAATAGAAACATTCCAGTAGACCATCAACACAACCCAGGCTAATACAACCACAAGCGCCGAACCACAGACACCGGACTAAACACAGACTACAGCAAAACTCACCAGCCTAGAACCAATCACAGAAGAGACCTTCACCACACTGATTAAGGACACTAACCTTGCAGGATCCCCAAGAGACCCCTAGCCCCCTAACACCTTCAAAGGAATCCTCAAACACATAATCCCAGCAACACTTTCAGAACCTACTAAACCTATCGCTCAAAAAAGGAATCAAACCGGCCACCTTCAAATCAGCAAAGATCAAACCACTGATAAAAAAAACAAAAAAAATGATCAGAAAGTACAGAAGACCTGAGCAACTACGGACCGATTTCCAACCTTCCATACCCAGTGAAGATCCTGGGGAACCAGGTTTACATGATCCTACTTAAATAAATTGAAACAAACAAAATACTCAACTGGTCAAACGTTGGCTGCAGAACAATGAGAAGAACTGAATCAGTGCTCCTATGGATATGGGAGGTTCCGAAAATAAATGCTGATGATGACGCCCAATGGGCCCACATCCTTTTGAATATATCAGTGCCTTTCAACACAATCAGCCACACAACACTTATAAAACGACTGATTGAATGTAGCATATACGAATCCACACTTAAGTGGCTTACCTCATTCCTAACAAACCAAACCGAAAAACCCTACCTACAACTGTTAACCTCAACCACCAAAAATATATCCTGAGTCCCACAGGGGTCAAACTTCTCTCTTTTGCTTTTCAACATCTACATGTGCCCACTGATGAAAACCATTCAAACCCACCTACTACCACCTACAACGAGGCAGATGACACACAGCTGATTGTGAAAATGAACACAACCCAGAACCAAAACAACTGTCTCAACAACTGCATCACAGACATATATTATTGGATAACAATGAACAAACTTAAACTAAACCCGGAAAAAATGGAAGTAATGCCCTCACAACTAGAAAACGATGCAGGCAACCCACAACTGGACTGGACAGCTAACATGGGAATATGGGAATGCAACTAGATACTAGCGACCTATTAAATAACCTAGAAATACTCAAGGACAAGGGACTATCCCTGGAACAGCAAGTCAAAGCAATCACCAAAAAAGTGCTTTTCCTCCTAAGATTGGTCAGAGAATTATTCTGCTACCTCCCCTCCCCTCACAAAACCCTCACAATCATATCCTGATGTTCATAAGAATTGACTATGCAAACAGCCTCTACCTAGAAATGTTAGAAAGACTCATCAAGAAACTCCAAAGGGTGCAAAATACAGCAGACCGGATCCTATTAAGACTAAACAGAACAGATCACATCACTCCAGCACTGAAAAGCCTACACTGGATACCAGTATAAAACACATTAAATTCAAAGCACTCTGCATTGCCCAAAAAGCCTTGCACAGACAAGGAGTGGAATTCTTCCCAGACAAGATCAGCCAGTACCGCCCAAGAAGGGACCTATGATTCAGCAACAACCTACAAATAGAGAATAAACCTTACGAAAAAAGAAAATTTGCTTGAACAGCAATCTCACATCTAATTTCAAACCTCTGGAAGACCATGCCCAAAGACATTAGAATAACAGAAGACCACATCACCTTCAGGAAAGAACTCAAAACCTGGTTATTCCACAGACAATGACAACCACAAAGGGACATAGGCAGTAATAACATCACATACAAACAACTGCCGAGGGGGAGAGATGGGCAGACAAAGCACAATCAAGCAGCAACCAAAGAATCACGTCAGAGGCTCCACCAAACTGACCAACTTACTAACCCACTTCTCCTTCCTGCTCCTCCAACATAACCAATGGCAGTACATTAGAGCTTTGGCTAGCTACGCTACACATAAACACACCAAGAATAAATAGATGTTCTCTCTGTGATTCTGGATGCACACCTAGAGTGAACCACATGCCACATAGTCCATAAAGCAGCCAATGACACAAGTACACAACAAGATAACAGGTGGTCATACAGCAACAACCACCCGCAACTCTGCATGCTTTATGGACACAATCATACCAGTGTGCACAACCAAAAACCACCCCAACATCGCACAACACACCAACACAAACACTAGCACACACTCGAGGCACGGAGTCTTACCAATATGGTTAAAATGCAAGGGTCCTCCTGTAACAACTCCCAAATACAAAACAAAACTCACAGACACCAGCTCCTCCTGGTTCTGAAACTATCATCTCCTCCTATCCTCACTAATGCCCCAAACCCCTCTCTTGCACAGCCACGCGAGCACCTGAAGACTGCCCATGGGTGGTAGCAGTGTGTAGTATAAAACAACATAACAAAACATAACATACATTTCACAGTGGATAAAAATCCCTGGTTCATTGCTTAATGAAAATGTCTGACCCTGGGCAAATTATTTAATCTCTGGTGCTCAACTACAAAAAGTGGAATCCTAAGAAGTGATTAAGATTCGACTATTTAAAAGAATAATGTTTTACAATTGGGCAGATTTATGTTTTAACTGACAACATGGTGTCTCCTTGTGTCCTCTTTTAGTGGCCCCTGAGACAATGACCTAGAATTGCATTATTGTTGCAATGACCCCTCCCTCAATCCCCTTTCTTTTAATTAGATAGGCAGATATGTACATCAATAGAAAGGCACTTTTTCAAACCGTGCCTAATGTTCAAAAGTAATTAAGGGCTAAGTTATCTTCGTGTGCACCCGTAGGTGGTGGTGATGCCCTTATATCAGCAAGAAGTAGCATCAACAGTCATTTAGTACTGTAGCACTGTCATTTAGTACTGTAGCACTGTCCGTCTGATGATTATTCTTGGCATCAGTATGGGTAACCATTCATTTCACATTGGAAACAAATAGTTCAAAGTGCCCACTTTAATTATCCCAAATTTGTATTTGGTAAACAATAATGAAATAAAGAATGTCAATGCCAACAGGTGTTTCGACCTATAGGGTCTTCATCAAGGCAGGTTATATTCAAAAGCAGAAGCATTTTCACAGAGGGAAGTGGGTTGAAAGGGAGCAGACATAGTCAATATAAGTTCCAATGTATCATTTATATGTTTCAAATTCATAAAACCATGCAGTATCATGAATAATATTATTGTTGACATCAATTGAAAAAAACAAATAAAACATTGCAGGTTTCCAATGGAATTAAGAAACAAAATATCATTGAAGATGATACCCGGCACCATCAGCGAACTCCCTTTTTTTGGTGATATTTCCTACATTCTTAAATGTATCAAAAAACCCAATCTTTCGACTCTGACTCGCTGCTCTCACTGGTATCTCTCTTATCGGTATGATCTAACCGTCATCACACTCTGTTTCCTCGTTCATTGAATTGAATCTGTTTATGTGTATCCGGTATTTCCTAATTGTGTAAACTGTTTTGCTATCCTGTTTCTGCATGCCATATCTGCATCACACTCCAGTTTACATAGCAATATCTACTTGATGTGCTCCATTGTTTTTTTTGCTATTGATTCCCACCTGACTCAGTTGTCTTTTGATGCTGCTATTCATGTATCATAGCTGAACGCCTGTGCTCCTCAGCCACTACTATGATGTGACATATCTGACCTATGTTTGCATTATAGACTCCTGAGCACCTAATAGACTGATTCCTATGCTTCTGTAATTTGACTCTACATGCTGCTGGTCTTTGCACTGCCCATTGTGTAGTAAGCAGATTTGTCAATTTGCATAGATCATATTTCAATATGTACATGCCTTGTCTATTATGTTGCATTCTTCTGCCACTCTACATGACATTATCTTTGGCCTGGTGACTCCCCAACATAAACAGTGTTTTGTCACTCCAGCCCACCACTATTTTGAAATTTAAACTCATTATGTTGTGCTCAGTCTGCCGCTCTAGTTATAGTCCACCACTGTCAGAGAACAATCCCCCCACCACCTTCCTGCCTCCTTGCCCTCAGCACAGTATCAGTATCATGCCAACATCCTCTGTGTTACCCCCTAACCCTTACCTGCACTCTCATGCCTTATGGCTGGAACACTTTGCAGCCAAACCTACCTCCAATCAACCTTGCATGTTGCATCTTAGGAACCTCAGACTAGGTTCCAGATTCTCTCGCGCAGCCTGTCAATCATGCCGGCTCAATACCACAGCAAAATCACCCTCTACTCCTAGTATCCTCACACCTAGTCCAAAGTCATCAGATATCAAGAACACCCCTCCCCATAGTCGCCTCTAACATCAGCATTATTAAATCTTCCATGTCTACAGAGACCTTGATTAAGGGTTCCCTTGTCAATGTCAGTTCCCTCCCTGCTCATGCGCTGGACAATGCAGATTTCATCACAGCCCAAGACCTAGATTTCCTAGCTATCATGGTTACATGCAGCAGCTGGACCACTACTCTCTCTAGACATCCCTAATGGTTGTAACATCATTAGATGCAACCGTAATACTAACCAATCTAATGGCGCAAGCGTAGCCTTAATTTACAGAAGTTCCCTTGGTCTTAGACTCATCCCTAATCAGCAGATTCCATGAGCAGAGTTACTGTCCGTCCAATTACCTATCTCACCCAACCAAACCACCACACTGCACCTTACCTACAGGCCTCCAGGACCTGTCACCACCTTTGCAGATGACATCAACTCCTCCCTAGCAGCTAACACCAAGCCAAATTCACAAATTTTCTTACTTGGGGATTTCAATTTTTTGTTTTCCAAGACCCCAATGAACATAAAACTCAGGACATTGCTTGTACATTAACTGATCTGGGATTTTCCCATTGCATTCAGGAACCCACTAAGAACAAGGGAAGAACCCTTGATTGGCTGGCCAATATGAATTGCAGCATCAACATAGTGTCTAACACACTATGCGCCCTGTCAGAACATCATACGATAATCTTCAACATCAAAGCCAATAACCAATGCTCTAAACAGAACATTGCACCTTCCATCAGCACTGTAAACAAAAGGGACATAAGAAGGGAGAAACTGCTCTCTATTATCCTACCTATATTAAAAAATGTCACATAGTCATGTATGGGCCCACAGTCCTAGTTGATACTTTCAATCAAACCATGCTAAAAGCCATGAATTCCATTGCACCTATTAAATTGCGGAAACCCAAACCTTGTGCACACCTCAACAGGTGGTTCACGCCACACTTGATAATGTTACACAAAGATAAGAGAAACGCTGAGGCCCGCTGGAAAAATGCCAGCCCTCTGATGCGAACAAGGACAGCCTTATCATAACTTCCCTCAATTACAAAGAGGCAATTTTCCAAGCCAAAAAAGATACTTATAACACACATATTCTTCTAGAGGAATCCAAGACCAAAGAGCTCTTTAAGGTCCTTAAAGAACTAGAATCACCATCTGCCCCACCTGACACCTGTACAAAAGACAGTACATGGTGTTCCAATATACAAAAAGCACTCCTCGATAAAATCTGAACACTTCAAACCAAATAAATGCCAAAAAAGCAGCTTACTGACTGACTTGCATTTCAGCATCCCTACCGGAAAAACCATCCATCCGCCTCACACCCTCAAATCTTTTAGCTTCTCACCACTGTCTATTAAAGAGGTAGAAAACATCATCAGCAAACTCAAACCATCCAATTGCCAGGGCGCACATGCCCATCCACCATCATTAAGGAGGCTACCCATGAATTAGCACATTTTATCACTGCCCTTATAAACTCCTCATTCAACACAGGCATTGTCCCGCATAACCTTAAGGACGCATGGGTCATCCCCTTACCCAAAAAAACATCCTTCTACCCTAGCACCCCTACAAATTACAGGCCCATCAACACCATCCCCTTTTTACTTAAAATCCTGGACCAAGCTACTTCTCTGCAGATCCAGGATTATCTTGAATCCAACAAACTCCTCAGTCTCAGACAATCAGGCTTCTGACCAAGGCACAGAATGGAAACTGCCCTTATCGATTCAAAAACTCAGATTGAGGACCTTAAAGATAATGGCAAGTTGGCCTGTTGTATATTTTGTGTAGATTTGGTGTCTGGCGGTATTTTCTTACTGCCCAAAAAAAATGGTAATTTAGTGATGACTACTCCTTGCATTTAGATTGGGTTTGGCCTTATTTCCTTTCAGTGACCATACCTTATTACATTATATGGGATAATTTAGTAGTATACACTATTGTTGGTAATTTAGTGGTGAGCATGATTTTTCTGTTTTATTAATGGCCCCAACATACACAAAACTTTCCTTATTCTTATAATGTTCTTGTGATCTATAGAGAGCCTTGGACCTATATACAGAGACATCACAATTTCACACATAGAGTATTATCAGTAACCTGTGGTGTCATCACTGACTTATATACATCAGTGAACTATGCTTCCATAGGCCTCATTACTGGTTCATGGACCCCCAGTAATCTATATTTTGTATTAGATTCCACCCAAACACCATGCATTGGGTGAACACACGCATACAACTATTTATCACTGCTAAGTCCATCTATTGCATTAGCATGGGAAACATGACACATGTATTACCTAAAAATAAATCTTCCCCATTTCATAAGGTATTATTCTAAATGCACCAAGAAATGACGAAAACACTCTACACGATCTGCGTATATATCATTTGTATTATAACAGTTACATTTCAAAGAAAACCTCTTACCATTTGTACATTTATATTGCTGCATTGTCTGTAACAAAAAGAAGAGAAAAAAAATACAGCGACAGAACAACATTCACTATGCAAGATTACAGCATGGCAATTAAACACAGGGGATTCCCTTTTTCTACTCTGCCTGCCTGATATTTTTAGAAGGTCATTCATACAGCAGCACAAAGTAACCTCAATTCACTTTGGATATTTACCAATTATCTGTAGTTCTCTCCCCTGCACGACCTCCCTTCGCTCGCCTCCGAAGAATGGGTTGTCTTTGTAATCTTGAAGACTTGAAGTGCACAGCGAGAACATGGAATTCTCAAGCCGGTGCTAAGTGAGACTGGGCACGCCTGTCTCACAGCCCAGTCTCATATCCTCCATCTCGGCAGCTCAGCAAAAGCGATCTGAACTTTTTTGTCAGACTTTCCCCCAGCAGAACTCTGCTGCTTATGCAGCATAACTGCAGATATACTTCCCTCCAATCATATTAGCAGAAAGTGTATTAGGTTGACACTCCTGTGTCACAAACAATGGGAGCTTCATACTATAATAACTGTTTCTGTTTGATTTCCTGCTGCCTTCCTTTCCTTCGCATTCAGCACAGCCAGAGATAATCAGAGAGAAAATGCATGGTTAAAAGCAATTTTCAAAACATGTACTTCCACCTCATTTTCACATAGAGATTACATTATAATGCTAATGAGTTAGCACTAGTGATTAGTATTTGTTAATTAAGTCAGTCAATTAGATAGCTAATGTAGTCTCCTGCGTATGAGGCATTTCAAGGAAGAGAAAAGGAAAACAGATTGATGCACATTTACGCTATATAATGGGCTTTTTGACTGCAATATGAATTCCATACCTTGCATGCCTCCAGCCATATATTCATCTGTTCTGTTGGCAACATAAAATGACGATATGTGTGTGCCACATTATTGCTGGCAATAGAATGCTATCACATTCAGTGATGCATTATACTACAGGCCCTTTTACTATTACTAGACCTATCGGCAGCATTTGATCTGGACAACCATCAAATTCTCTGCCATCATCTCAAATCTGCAGCCCACTTTTGCGACAAGGCCACCACTTGGATTAGCTCCTTCCTGGCAAATAGATCCATGAGGGTCTTCTCCCCTTCTGCCTCTGCTGAACCCTCCTCAGTCCTGTGTGGGGTCCCTCAAGGCTCCTGCATTTCACCTGCACTTTATAACGTGTTCACGCAAACCGCTTTTTGATATTCTTGACTATTTGGTTGTCACCTACACTAACTATGCAGACGACACCCAAATACTCATCCCTATCACTGGCGACCACACAGTTGACACCAAAGCCTTAAATTATGTATATCGGGTCATCCAGGCATGGATGGCAAAACCCGGGCTCTGTCTTAACGATGATAAGACAGAGCTACTCATCCTGGTTTCCCACCACAGACTTAACAGATTAGATCCAGCTTTCAAATCTTTCATTATCGATGGCAATACTATCAAGGTATCCAATGATGTTAAAACCCTAGGCATCTACTTTGATTAAACCCTGTCTCTTACTAAACAAACCAATGCTGTAATCTCAGCATCTGCAAACTCATTACAGCATGTCGACCATTCATTACCACGGCACCATCCTTGCCAGAACCCTTGTCTTGTTGAAACTCGACTATTGAAATTAGCTCTATCTGGGGACCAGTCAACGGAACCTAAGCAAGCTACAGGTAACCCAAAACAAGGCTATCAGAGCAGCACTAAATGTTCAAAGGAACCAACACATCTCTGACACCAGCCGTAGCCTACACTGGCTCTCGGTTTCCCAAAGGATCTCCCTCAAAACCCTCACACTCACGCACAAATGCCTGGCCAACCAGGCTCCAAAATACCTGGCGAACCGCCTCACACTCCACAACTCTACCCACCCAAATAGAGAAGCCCAAGCTCACTGTCTTTCTCTACCAAGGTTTAAGCTTCAGAAAGCTGGGGGTCCAGATTCACAGTCCTTGCTACGAAATTGTGGAATTTGCTATCAAATCCACTCAGATCTGAACCCTCCTTCCATTCCTTCAAGAATAAAGCTAAATTGTGGCTCATAGCACATGACACCCAAAGCCTCCACCTGTCCCACTAGCCATAATAACCTACACTGCTTTTCTGTTCCCTGACGCTGCTAGGCCTCGCCACTGTGTCTAATTACCTTGGAATTATTGTGTAATTGTTTTGTAAATATCTTGTTACTATATCGAAAGTATGTGCTGTCTTTGCTGTCCTGTTTTTGCTGCATACTATGTTTCTGTAACCTAAGAAATGTGCCCAGATGCCATTGGGCCAGGTGCGTTATATACATAAATAAAATACAAATACAAGAATGGGAAGTAAAAAGATCACAGTGGATTAAGACCAGGCACTCACTAAAGCAGAGCTTATTGCATAGCAAGCGGACACAAATGTTCTGCCCTGTTGCTGCCGGTTGTAAATGTTGAATGAGTCTTTCGGAGCACTACCCAAATGAGAATGATTTGCTGTGTCAGATTATGCTATGTTATTTAATCATGCATAGCGCCTCTTCTCCCTTTTTCATGATTTCATGGAGCTTTAGGATCTGTAAGCGGTGGGGTAAGGGATTAACACAGGAGCTGGGCAATGAGGCTGTGTTACAATGCAAATTGGAAAAGATACGGCTGTCTGTATTGTGTATGTTTTAGTCTTTGTGTGACTTTTCTAGAGTGGTGGTTTATGTGCCTTTCAGGATTCTAACACACATTGATGGTATTGCTGTCTGTGGTGCATCTCAGAGGGATGTTCCAAGAATGTGGAGTGGTGTGCTGGTGTATCTGTGGTGCGTTAGTGTAATGTTTAGGGAAATTTAGGGACTGATTCATGGAATTATTTGCGCCGAAAAATGGGGATTTGTGTGCCATTCTGCCCTATTTGTTAAACAGGGATTTGCAGGCAGAATGGCGCACAAATCCCCGATTTTCGGCGCAAATAATTCCATGAATAGGCCCCTTAGGGTACACGTGTTTTCGGTTGGTGTACGTTTCATTGTGTAACTTGTTTTGTTTTGGTGCTGGGGTTGTATGTTTAGGTGTTATGTTCTTAGGCTAGGCGATGCTGTGTCAAGCAACACTATAAAATGGCACCAATCCAGAGCCCACCTTTTCTGTAAAGTTTCCTGGAACTTCCCTTCTGACTGACCAATGACACACCAAAGCTACTGCATTTCAGTCTTACAGGGGATTTGCGCTACGATACAGTTAGGTGTGCATCCACAACTACCATCTAACAAATCCAACAATGCATCCCACCACAAGCACAGCAATACCATGCTGGCAGGTACAAACCGATTGGGCGGTGGTGTATTGTGCAATTTGAGTGGTCCAGTAGGCTTTAGAATTGTACAAATGGCTACTAGTTTGACACTAGATCTCACAAACATTCGTTTGGACAATGGAAATGAAGCCTCACAAGTACATTTTCCTTGCCCAGACATGTCTCTAAAGGCGGTTTCTCCTCTACCATTTGGTGTGTAATCCCCCCATAAAGCTTTGGTCTAATTGCGCCCCTGGCGGCTGCTGCAGGCAAACACCCAGTGGCACATGCACAATTGTCTCTACGGGGAAACACTCACCACTCCACTTCCAACAGACAGATGGCTCCTGTTTGAGTTAGAAAAATTGCATATAAGGCAAATGGGCCTCATCACGAGTTTGGCGGTGTGGGGAAAAGGTGTTGGTAATCACATTACTGTCATTTTTTTGCTGCACCACCAAATTACACGTTTTCGGGGGTATTCTGCAAGGTTTACCACCAGAATTACATCAAACTCGTAATGATTCCCAATGCATAGAGTGTGAAGTCTGCCACCGGGGTCTTTCAGTGGCTGGTTCCTGGGCTGGCTCTGTGGTTAGGGGGGTTCACGTGCAGGGTGTAGTCACTATTGTTTGTGCGCTGGGTGCTATTCTTCGTCTGCGCTTAGTCCTCTTTCCTGGTGACTGATGCTACTGATGCTGGGGGCGTTTATTGTGCCTATATCGCATCTCCACCTGCTCTTTTGCATCCTCTCTCTCTCCTCTTGTTCTTACTCCCTGTCTCTCTCATTGCTGTCTCTCTTTGCCTACTTCTCCATCTCACACCCGCACTCTTTCCCCACTGCATCAGACCACTTCTCTTTTCTTTTTCGCAATAAAATCTGACACTGTGATCTCTCTATAATCTACACCTATTGTGTATATTCCTTTCTCTCTTCCCTGGATCTTCCTTCATCAAACTCATTCACTTGCATAACTTGGACATTTGATACCATGCTTGGCATATAATAGCAGCAATTGAATATATTTTTTATTTTTTTTTTATTTTTCCATGTGTAAAGCGCACCTACAGCCCGGAGTCATCGTGGCGCTTGTTACAGGAAATAATTTTCAGTAGGCAAGGTTACATGTGACCGAGAGGTCTCTTAGTTACAAGTACAGTATTCATCATATATTTTAGTAGACATAGGAAAACATTTTATTGGTTAGATGAAGATGAAGAGTTGTGTTTTGAGTGCTTTGCGGAAAGCTAGGTGGGTCTGAATCATTCTTAGGTTAGGCGGAAGGGCATTCCACTGTCTGGCTGCTATCGTGGGGAAGCTGGATCCTCCTGCACGGGCCTTTTTGGTTTTAGGCACCAGGATGAGGTTAGAGTACCCCTCCCTAAGAGGTCTTGTGGCAGTGTGTTTGACAATCCTCTGTACAAGGTACGGAGGGGCAGTATCATGGAGGCATTTGTGCGCCAGGGAGAGAGTTTTGAAAATGATTCTCTATTGGACTGGGAGCCAGTGTACCTGTCTCCTGATTTCTGAGAAGTGTTCTCAGAACAAATGAGGCTGCACATCACCTATGGCGATGATACCATGAATATGATGAACACAGTGGCATATCTGGGACATTTAAGTGTATTCTTGGTATATTTGTGCAGCCATCACATGTCATGCTTCACATTATATGGTGTTTTATACTATGTTTCAGAGGCATCACAGGACATTGAATGGCAATTTGAGGCTGCACTTCATATATGTTGGTAGCAATTAGACATGCAAATTAACAAGGGAGGATCCTGGGAGTCCCTCTGCCAGACATTAGTCCTGGTTACGAGAGACTTACCCAGAGTCTTTATCTCACTATCTTTCACAGAGAAGAAGTATCCCAAACATATAAGTGTTTGTCCTGCCCTGGGGCAGTCCAGCACCGAAATGCTAGGCAATTCTCCTCTGAACAAGAGTACCAACAGAAACCCCAGACACGTGTTTTGGGCTGGTTGGACCTCATCAGTAGGGTGGATCTGTGCCTCTCTAAGAATAGTGAGCAAGGGGTCCAAGTCTGGATTCCCCTAGTAACTTAGGGTGAGACCCAAAGTTACTTAAATATGCAAATTAACAAGGGGTGTCCTGGGAGTCCCTCTGCCAGACATTAGTCCTGGTTACGAGAGACTTACCCAGAGTATTTAGCTCACTATCTTTCACAGAGAAGAAATATCCCAAACATATCAGTCTTTGTCTTGCCCTGGGGCAGTCCAGCACCAAAATGCTAGGCAATTCTCCTCTGAACAAGAGTACCAACAGAAACCCCAGACACGTGTTTCGGTCTGGATGGACCTCATCAGTAGGGTGGATCCGTGCCTCTCTAAGAATAGTGAGCAAGGGGTCCACGTCTGGATTCAAGGTATCCAGCACACTTCAACTTCTGAAGATTCTACTGAAGATGGTTTGACAGATTCCTCATTTATGGAGCGAGAGTTCCCAAAAATCCGACGATCTGTACCAAGGTCTTTTTCAGGAACACACCGACAAAGCGACAGGGAGGTTTGTGCAAACCTTGTGGAACAAGTAAAAAATGATCTACGGCCAAACATAATCTCTGCTCTAACTATAACAGTGGCACCTCTTATAAAACTCTATGAGCACCTGAACGAATCTTGCAAAGACCAAAATAACCTTCTAGCATTAATGAATTCAATGATAATTAACATGGAAGGTGCAGTTCAGGAGATGAAACAACACAAAAAAAATTGCTTTGTAAAAAACGAGATGCTGAACAATTTACTGCGGGACCAGCTGAGAAATAACTCGGAGGACAAATGTCTCCTTGAAGAAGTCACTAGAGAAGCTCTTGTTATATTTCACAAACAACAGCATCAAAAGGCACAACCAACAGAGTTTAATCATGATCCACAAATGGAAATCCAAGCAAATTCTTTAAATGCTCTTGTCGAATTTCCAGGTGGCTCTACGGCTCAGAGTGACATTGAAATCTGGCCACGTGGAGATGAGACTTCTATTCAGAGAGACTTTCCTTGCCCCCTAGTAGAGGGCCATATTGACATCGAGGCATCTCAAGCTTGACATCTCCATCTAGAAAGGAACAAACTTGTTCTCCTAGAGACGCTGTAGCTGTGGTCACACTTGACATTCCATTTGCCATTGCTTCAACTTCTGCAAATGCTGAGGGTTCTACCATCCCATATCCCGTTGATCCTAGTGATCTTGAAAAAAGTAACACGTCGACGAGCTCAAACTTTGCCATCTTTGAGAAATCAAAATAGGGAGACATATCAAAAACAGCCAAAAACACTCAGGACCCGAGGCAAATAAAGAAAACCAAAAACATAAAAAGTAGCAAAAACGTGTTGGCTAAAAACTCAAACAAATGTTTGCGAAATCTGAAGGCCCCAAATGTCACAATCCTAACTGAGCGAAAAAACAATCAAACAAATAAAGCCACTGAAACACCTTTTGCTGAACCTAACCCTGTTAAGAATGCTTTGCTTACATGAGTCGATTCTCCGGAAAAAAACAGACAACCAGAAAAGTGATGATGACCGCATGAACGAATTATTAGTGAACCTGTCTACGCATGATGTTGATCCAGAAACAGGTTCGGCTGACACTGAAACAGACGTTGATGAAGTAATTGAGATTGTTTGTGACGTTGAAATAGAAGTGCTGACCGCACATCATCTCCGAGATCAGCTGAAGCCTGGAGCAATCCCAAAAAGATCTTCCTAATGTTTTAAACCCTCCTATTGCAAGGTCCTCGGACTCTCAATTGAATCTAGGTGGAGGAAAACTTTTTATGACAATTGCAGAAAAAAGAGACTGTGCTTTGAAGAAAATGGAACCCAATATGGGCCGTTCTCTCCCACAAAAGGAAGTAGAAAACGTTTCCAACTGTAAATCTCTTTTTGAACTAGAGAAGAACTCTAAATGTGGGACACTAGAAACTCAGAAAATGTTTTCTGCTTCCCAATGTTTACCCTGCTATGAGTGTAGAGCTGACAAGAGATTACAGGTCAGTGGTGAATGCACAAGCATGAACAGGAATACACACAAACAAATAGAAAATGGTCTCTTGATTGAGAGGATCTTCAGGTCAGAGGACTCATTAATTTTAAATCGATGAAACATTCTCCAACTGCTAAGTCACATACCCAATTTAAGAGCAACTTTCATCTGATGACATAAAAATCATCTAATTCCTTGATGAGTCCGTTACCGACAGAGTACTCCTGCATATCCCATCGAGAATTATTTATAACCTGATCTTGAGTTGTGACTCTGAGTTAAACTCCCTAGGCTTTGATCTAAGGGAAGTATGTGTGGAGAATACATTGTCGAAAGTGAGACCTTTACGGAGGGAACAACCAAATGGGAAAGAGAATCAAAAAACGAACGTGAAACTTAATGAGTTCCACAAAAGTACCATTTTGGCACCCCTTGTACTTAATACTTCTGTTCATAAAGAGCCTTTCGTTACAACCATCCCGAAGGCCTCAATCCCTCGCGAAAGTCCCATGAAACTCATAAAAATCACCTTAAAGAACAATCCAATAGCATAAAAGGATCTTGTTACAAGAAACAGAGCAGAAACTGATTGTCCCGATCAAGGTCAACTTGGACCTGGCTCACCGGGGCCTTACATGGCTCTGATGATCTATAATGCCAGGAAAATGAGAACGCTACATTGATACGGATTGGTTCTTGGAATGCAAGAGGCTTTAAGCACCTCTTATGAAGATCGACTGGAACATTGGAGAAACTAGACGTAATTTGCTTGCAGGAAACCTGGCTTCGAGACTATCCGTGTGCCGCAGGTTTCAAAATAGCCTTGAATCCAGCAATCAAACAGGCTCTGGAGAGGCCAATGTCAGGGCAATTAATAATGGTTAAACAATCCAAAAACCTGAAAATATTAAGTTCTGTAAATCATTCTCCTTATTTACAGTCTGCTGTTTTTGAAATAAAAGAACATGCCGAATACGAAAAGAGGACCCTTCACATCATAAATGTTTATTGGCAACAACAGCTACTGATGAGACTGATTTAATCTGTGAAACTATCGACCACATAGCGGAGAACAATCTAGCTCCTAACATAATTCTATGTGGAGATTTAAACATGGAATGTCTCCAGTTCAAAATCACAGAAATATAGCGACAAATATATCTAAAAGAAGAAAGAAAGATCCTTATCAAATTCTAAATGCATGGGTTGATGAAATGGAGGAGAGGGAACTAATCCGTCTAAATGGAATAACCCAAGGTGATATTCCTGCTCAAGCAACCTGGTCCCAAGGATCCAGCTTTTCTATACTGGATTACGTTTACGCATCAAATTCCATTGTTGAGAAAATTACTGAACTCGTAATTCCGATGGAACAAAGCGATCACAACCTAGTAACCATAAAAATCATGGGTTGTATAGAAAAGGTAAAAAATGGAAGACAAAGATAAGTTGCTTGCCTGGACGAAACAAAGTCCTTTTAAATAGAGAAGACATCACAGTGATTTCATCTACACTCCTGCCTAATGATGAACTTCAATCTTGGGATCAAATTGAATACACAAGACTACTAGAGAAATACTCTGAGTGTAACCTTGGCTCGCAAAAAAAAGGCTTTCGACATCGGCATGCTTACGATCCAGAAATTGTGGACAGAAAAAGATTTCTGAGAAGATCGATAAGAGAGATAAGAGAGGCTTCAAAAAATAATGCTCAGGAGAGACTAAACAAAGTAAATAGTGCTAAATTAGCATACAGAGTGTGGCTGCGTGGGCACAGAAACCAAATCTTCAAAAAAGATGCTGAACAGATGCTAAAAATGTTGTCAACCAAGAACGCCAAATCCTTTTGGTCCCTGATAAATAACACAGACTGTACTCAAGGATCCCTGCAAATACCTTTGGTAACCGAGACCCAATGGATTGCTCATTACACCGAACTTTTCAAGAAACAAGGGAACTTTAAACATCAAGGACCGGAATATCATAGACCGTGGGATCTTCAGATAACTAAAATTGACATCTTAGATAACATCAGAAGATTAAGTTTGTCCAGAGCTCCGGATCCGGATGGCCTGACCAACTGGATGCTGAAGCAAAACCCAGAGGAATGGGCCGATTTTTGCCACAACTTATTCCGAAATATTATACGAGAAAGAAGAATTCCGAAAACATGGAAAACTGCATTGATTGTTCCCATTTTTAAAAAAGGGCAGCGATCCGAAATTTTAGACCAATTGCGTTGCTCGACGTAATTGAAAAATATTTTCAACTCAAGTCTTGAACCACCTAACAACTTGGATCAAGGACGTACAGGCATTGGATATTCATCAAACTGGATTTAGAAAGGGAATTGGCTGCTCGCTTAATCTGTTTATACTTAACATCTTAAAAATGGAGGCCATAAAGACAAAAACATAGATATATTTGGCCTTTGTGGATTTGGCACATGCTATGACAGTTTCAATCAAGAATTACTTTGGTCGAAGCTGTCAAAATAAAAGTGCCTACACAGCCTCATGAAAGCTGTGCAAGAACTAAATTCGGAGACCTCTGATTAAATAAGATTAGATCATAAATGATCTTTGTCCACTGCCATAAGGACCTCAAGGGGAGTAAAACAGGGGTGTCCCCTGGGAGCCACTTTATTTAGCTTCTATTATTCTGACGTTCAGAGGGATTTAGGCGAAGTACGAGCATTCTCGCCAAAGTGAAATGGCACACATGTTGGGCACATCTTACATGCCGACGATATTGATTTGATTGATGTAACACCTGTCGGCTTACAACGAAAATTGAGGGCCCTAGAATTATATACTGCAAGAAACGGTCTTGTGATAAACTCGGCTAAAACGGAAATCCTTGTGTTTCAAAACTTAATCGGAGCTAAACGATCCACAAAGAAAAAGCAGAAATGGGACATTGGCAGTAAACAAATTAACTGTGTTTATCAGGTTCCATAACTAGGTGTTCTACTTAGTGCCCATATAAATGACGGACCAATGATTCAAAAGATTAAAAGAAAGTGTAAACTCCTAGCAGTCCAACGGTCAATGATAAATAAAAGGTTGGGAAAATTCTCCATAAAACCAGCACTGGAATATATTTCAAAGCCAAGGTCGTGCCATCCTTAATCTTTGGTGCCGAGACAATGCTAGGTACCCTAGGAGGATGCCCATTTATAACCCATGGTCATGGTGCAAAAACCTATATTGGAATAGAATCTTGCAGTTACCCAAAGGGACCCTGAATGCCTGTATGAAATACGAACTAGGCCTGACGCCTATTAACGCTATGGTAACTTGGAACTCTTTGGCCGTATTTAGGAAGATTATCGGTACCGAAAACATGCCGCAATTCGAAATTTTGAGACACACCAGAGAAGGAGCTGTAGTCAACTCGATACAAGAGGAATGGGAGGGTAGGTGCATGACTGTATTAGAACAGCTGAATATGGACAAGGAAACTTTGTTACAGAATCCAGACAAAGTTAAAAAGAAGCTGTGGGAAGCAGACTGGTGCGAAACATGCGATATTCGAAATGTCCGTCGCTGTATGAACCTTGCTGCTCCAGAAGCTAGGGCTCGTGGCTCGATCCCAAAATACTTAGATCTATTTCCATGCGCCAGTAAAAGAAAGACTTTTATGAAATTCCGATTGAACTTATTTTCAACAAAGGAAGTGCAGAATTTATGGCTATGTCCTCCAAAACAGTCATATTTATGCATGATTCTGCGGAAGGAAAAATTAGACTTTAAAACATGTGACCCTCTATTGCTCAAAATTAGCTGAGCTAAGGACAACTCTAATGGGCAAGGTACTAGCCAAATGATTGTCTCTATCTGGAGATGTCTGAGGGAATCGACGTGCACTTAGTATATGCATTGGTCTTAGTATATGCATTAGAAAAAAGACTGTTAGATCACCAGGATGCAGGAAGAGTGGACTAAATTATCTTAAGACCTATCGGCAGGTCTATGACCACGCTTTCTAGATGGAGAGCGACGCATGATGCTAGTTGAGGCCCAATGAGATGTCTCTTTTACCTTTGACGCTATTTTTGTCTTTTATGCTCTTCTTGCTTTCTTTTGAATTATTAACTTTTATCTTTTCTTTTTAAAAGTTTGTAAACAAACTATTAAAAAAAAAGGGTTATGTACATTGATTATAACCTTGATTCAATTCACAAAGGGCAAAGGTCCAGTGATGTTATTGTGGTCAAAGGTCAAGTGATGCCATCAAAGTCAAAGGTTATTTGGCATCAATTCCTGTGAGGTCATCAGGTGTGTGATGTTACTTCTGCTACCCCAGACATTTGCATGATTTGACATCCATGTCTCTCTTCTATTTTCTATGAGGGTGCTGCGAAGTGACTGCAAAATGACTGTGTGATGTCATATTCACACCACATATAAAAATGTCCCCATCTCACTCTTCAGGTGAGTTGGGGGCATGGTCCATTGTCCCAGTCCCACACCGCATGTAGAGTAGGCCAGGGATTCTATTACGTATATACAGACCCACGCTTCCATCAGGGAAAACCTAAAGAAAGGGATTATTTTCCAATCTACGCTAACAAAATTCCATGTATCGAGTTATCAATGACACAAGCTCCACTACCCTTACTCTCCAAACATTTCAGTACAGATCAGACTGCTTGCTACCCAGCAAGGTCGGCCTCAGTGCCAGCAAAACAAACATTTTCAATTTCTGTTCCCACCTGCTCCCCAAATTCCATGCCACTGGCCATCCTCCTTGAGATTACTGCCATGCCCAAAAACAAAGTCAATAATCTAGGCATTGCAATTGACTCAGACCTATTAATGGATCACCTGTTTAACACACTTACAAGAAATGTTCATTTGAAATTGTACTTATTGAAAAAAGTAAGTGTTCCATTGATTGATTTGGGGCCTCTCCCTATGTCCACTAAAACATCTCATCAAACAAATATAATTCTCAATATAGCATAAATAATTGGCATCAAATACATAATTGGTGTAAAATAATTGGTATAAAATAATAATTTGGTTAACTAGTGTGATCCTATCATTACAGCATTAATCTTGCCACATTGTTTCCTGAATTAACAACAAAAGTGCAACTAAAACTGCTTCGTACAAGCCACACATGCGTTTGGAATAAATCCCTTCAAACTTAGCCAGCAGCAGGCGAGACTGCAGAACTGGTAAATAACTGACATGATCAGGCACAAAGAAATTTGAACAAACTCATGCTAAAAAACCAAGGTTGGTTATTGGTTTTTGTAGACGGCACTGGCTACTATATGGAATAATCTGCCTCCACTATGGAATGTAGTTGGTTTTTCAATGCTGTGCCAAAGTTAAATTCAGGTGTTTTCCATTGCACTGCCAGTGTTGCCAAAGTTGATTCTGGGTGGTGTACATTGCTGTGCCAGAGTAAAATCTGAGTGTTTTCCCATTGCACTGCCAAAGTTAAAACTGAGTATTTTTCTATTCCAGTGCCATATTTAAATATAGGTGGTACTTCCATTGCTGTGCCAAAGGTTTATTCTAGGTGGGTCCCCATTTCACTGTCAAAGTTGAATCAGAAATATCTAATCTACCTGCTTTTGACAGCTCTCCAAAGTTGAATCTAATTGGCTCCCATTGCCTTGCCAAACCTGAATTCGAAAGAGTGTATCACTCTGCGCACAAAAGATCCTCTTTGTAAGCTTTCTCATTGTGTTAATTTCACACCTCGTTGCAAGAACTAATAGGAATCTGTGTAAACATTTAGTCGCTGTTATATTTACACTCCTAGGGGAGCTCAGAGATTGACAGTGAATAGTTTTCACTCCTCACCCTATCATGCCAGCCCCAGATGTCCTACACCTCAGCCCAAACCTCGCCCCATCCCCACCTCCAGTCTCAGTTAATTTCTCAGTAACTGCCCCCATGCACCACACATTTCAGCAATAATATGGTGAATCGGGCAGCTCGCTGGCGCGTCACCCTCCAGAACCCCATCAGTACACATCAACCCCCGCTCCACACAACTCACACGCCTGTCCAAATTCACTCTTGACCATTCCCGCCCACTCCCTCCACCCCTATCAGAATGGGACGGCAGGGGCAGCTTGCTGGTGCACCACCCCTCAACCCCCATCTTTGCACTCCAGACTACATCTCTCACCATAACACTCTCCCAGTCAAGCACACCATCTCCCCCTACTGCCTCAACGTGGCACTGACACTTGACTTCCTCCTCTCTGCTCTCCACCACACCCCCCTGGACACCAATCCCATGCTTCCCCTCCTTCAGCACAGTGCAAGCTGCCCTGATCAACACAGCCCCATCAACAAACCCTCTTACTTTCTCATACTCTCCTTTGCCCCTCAAAGTGCCCACAAATCACACAGGCCGTACTCATTGTAGACCACCAATGACACATTGCTCTCCCCATCTCTGCCCTAATTCATCCCCTGCACCCCCTACCTATTCTTCCCAGCCTTCCCCGCCCACCCCTAAACTGTCCTAGCCCTTTTCACCTCCCCTCCCAAACCCCCATCCCAGACAAACATCCCTCTCAACCTCCCTCTGTCTGAACTTCCCACCTTGGACTCCCACATCCTCACTCCCCCCTACTCCACCCAACCACCTTCCACTCCCAAATCCCACCTTACACCAGAACTCTCTCAAACTATCTTGCATACTCATTAACACCAGATTGGTCACAAAACATAAACACAACATCTTCATGCTCATAGCCACTGAGAACACAGATGTCCTATTCATCACTGAAAACTGATTCACCAATGACTTCAATCCCATCGCAGACAAAGTATCCCCACCCGGCTACTCCCTTCTTGTACATAAAAGGCCCATCAGAGTGGCTGATTTAGCCATCTGCCACAAACAAGAATATCCACCGAGGATCTGCCTTGCAGCACTGAATGTGAATCGATTCTTGCAAAGTTCCAGCTCAACCCTTCCTTCTCTCACAGTTTCCTTCTCCTGTTTAGGGCACACGGGCATGAGAAGAACTTCACAGACTCCCTCTGTGATTATCTCTCAAGCACAATGATCCAGCACCCCTTGCTCACTTTGCTAGGAGATGTCAACATTTATTTTGATGTTCCTGCCAACCCCATGACTCACTCCCTAAATGACAGTGTAGAATGCTCTCAGCCTTACACAACTTTCCAACCTCCCATATTGCAGGTCACACCATCAATGGGCTATTCTGCACATCAGACCTAATCTCACCACTCCCACCTAACCCCATCGTCTGGACTGATCATCACACTACAATCTCGTCACTTCGGTATAACTCCCCCAACCACCACTTCCAGTATACATCTCCTCAACTACTCCCTCCACCCTGAATCTCTGAACTCTTCAACCGATGACTCTCCAAAGCTTTGACCGCGCTCATATGGAAGCACTGCCCTTCCCAGCAATCAAGGCCACACCTCCAGTGGTACGCCCCTTCCCTCAAAGCTCTTGAAACTACCAAGCATCACCTAGAGCACACTTGGAGGACCTACCCTACTACACAAAACAAAACAGCCTTCCCAAGACTGAATTGGGCATACATGTCCGAAATCATGAAAGCCAAATAAAAAACACTATGGATACAATCTCCAACTCCAAAAATCCATGCAGGGAACTACCAAAATCCTATGGTGCCTAACAGCCCCTCCCATAACACACAAGCTCTAAGCAATGAATTATCCAACCACTTTGAAACATTGCACTTGAAAGACATTGTACAATCACCGCAAAATTAGATCTGATCTCCTCGTCCACATCCTGCCCTCTCTCAAACCCAATCCTTTCCTCACCCGCCCTACCAACCTTCTCATCATTCACACCTATTTCCCAAGCTGATTTCTATAACCTACCAGCACTTGGTCAACCCTTGGGCTCACCTGGAGATCCTTGCCCACCGACACTTTTAAAACATCCTGACCATCACCTATGCAGGCAGCATTGCAGCTCCATCATCAATAACTCCCTTTCATCTGGCACCTTCCCAAAGGCCTTCAAAACCTCTCATGTCAAACTGTAGCCTCAACCAACTCTCCTCATCAAGCTACTGCCAATCTCCAACACCAGATACAGCATGTCTTCAACACCAATTGACTGCCCTGCATCCAAGTAACTGGGCCTCTTCACAAAAGCTAATAGAATCCTCGACCCAGGCCAATCTGGGTTCCAACCCATCGGTGGAACGGAATACTCGCTGGTCTCTATCTGGATCTCTATTGGCCTAAGAGTGACCTTCACAGCCATGTGCATCACACACCAAGTGCTCCATTATACAGGATCAGAGTTCCTACAGAAAAAAATAATTTGCTACCTTCCTCCCAGAAACCTCAGATCAGTCTCGGCTTTCTTCCTCGATATGAACGCTTACCACTCTACTAGAGTTGGCGGCTTGGCCTTCTCTATCCTAGCTCCCACCATCTGGAACACTCTTTCTCTGCACATCTGCTGCACCGAGAACTACCCATCATTCAAAAAGTCCTCAAAGTGTGCTATTTGCTGCATTATCCTGAAACTGGTCCATAATCTTCAAATTCCCAAATAGAGAATATGAACATTCACCACAAGGCAGCACCAGACGTTTCCGTGGTGGCCCCAACCTTGCAGCTCTGGCAGCACCAGCCCTTATCTTGATGGCCTGGACCTCACACACTATCAAACACCAATCATGACCTTGGTTTCCACAAGCATCACCAGCTGGAAACACATGCCCTCATCTCATTTGTCCAACTATGAAATGTTGCAGAATTCATTAGCCCTTGAATCTGGTATGTATGTGGAAAACAGGCAAATCGCAGTCAAAGTGGTTGAGATAGTACATAAACACCACTGCACTCATATTCGGATGTTCAGTGGTGCATTGTAATGGGAGGAAATATGTGTCAAGACCATGTCTCACATCAGAAGGCCAGGTGGGGGTTTCTTAGGCATGAATTAATGAAAGCAATCAAGAACCAGTCTGGAATCGCACTGGAAGGACTTGAGGGATAGGCGGGTATCATTCCTGGATGAACTGTAGGGTTGGCCTCCGATGGTAAAGGCAACAATTGTGAAGGTCTAGTGTGCACACAATATCTGCTTAGTACGCACACATGGAAGATTTGCTATGCTCTCCACCTGGAAGAGATTGTAAGCATAACCTGTGCTGCTCTACTTACAATTTGTGAAGCATAAACCATCGCTGTTGCTAACAGTTTTATCACAGCCACAAGAATGAACAGAGACAGCCACTACCTGATTGGGCGCGCATACAACAAATCTCCACCTGAACTGCTAGGTACTGCGCCACCCTGGTGGCTACCTGCACATATCAGATTACAACAATGACTACGACAAATTAGGCCTCGCTGCTCACATAATTCTTCTACCTACTTATACCAGACTACACCTTAACACATCTGACATCAGTTTTCAACAAAGACCTACAACAAATTCGGACACGTTGTACACATAGCAAGTCTCTACTCTAGCACTCATGCCATCTCCTGACTCCTCTCAGAACCCATCCACATGCCTGCCCTGATTGGTTGCTTGCTTTATACCGGTGCCTGGCCACCCCTGCTAATCCTTATTGGGCCAAATGCACACACGCATTCTAGTCCTACTCCATGACCTCTAAAACTTCAGTCCCCAAGGGTGTTCCCACTAACAGCAAATTGAAACTATAATAGTGGTAAAAGGCACTATATAAAATGCAAGTATAGTACAATACAATAAAATACAATACAATGAATCCCTTTTTCCTATTCTAAATAACCAATATTGTAATGGTTTTCTTTTCATTGTGATACCTGTACTGCAACACGCACATGAAAAGCAGTCGCAGCACTGATGTTAAATGTCTAAATTGTATTTGCCAATCCTTCCGGGCAACAAGATCAATTCTTCTGAGTAATTACTTTTGTACTCAAGTTGACTCCTAAAAAGCATATTGAGCAAAGGAGAAGAGATTAAATATTTAAAAAGAAAAAAAGATACATTGGGGGACATTACGACCTTGGCGGTAAGGGGTTAACGGCACCGGTAATGGTGCTGGAGCCATCAACCCCTTACCGCCCCATTACGAGTCTGTTTGCGGGACCCGCAAACAGACACCTGGTAAAACCAGGTGCCCTTAGCGGGTCCCGCTAGCAGAACAGGGAGCTAACAATGGGCCCGTTATTGACGGGCCCTTTGTTAGCTCCCTCCCCATTCCCATTGAGCCCTATGGGGGATCGAATGGGAATGGGGATGTACCGGGTCCGGGTTCGTTGAATGAGGAATTACCGGGTCCTCCAAGGTTGGAATGGCCTGGTAATTACTCATTCAAGGAACCCAGACCCGGTACCCAGTAAGGGGGTAACCATGCCACAAATTGCGGCATGGTTACCTCCAACGTCGTAATGACCCCCATTGTGAAAAAGCAGCAAGTAACAGGGGAATCAGCAGGGGGTATAGTCACCTGAGAGCCAGCTGTTTAGCATGTGGCAAATGTATTAATGTATTTTGTTTGTTTACACATGTTTGTGATGTATACACATGTTCAAGTTATAACTATTACATTAATTAAAATTGTTACACTTCTTTCATTCATTTGTTTATTTATTTGCTTTTTCTTACGTGCCGTAGCCCGTAGGCATGAGGGCATGGAGGAGACAGATTGATAGGGTGAAAGAGAGGGTGACCGTGGGTCAACAAATCGTAAGATAAATATGATCACTTAAGAGAACAGAATGGTCTTTAGTGTTTTTTTTAATGTAGTCAAGTTTCCTGTCAGGCGCAACTATATCGGTAGTTTATTCCATGCCATGACAGCCTTCACGGGATACAACCGTTCTTTTCCCTTTGCCCTAGGGCAAGCTAGTCACATAGAATCTTTCAATCTAGTAGTCCTAATTGAGTTCTGGATGGCAATACACTCTTTTAGATACCTGTGTGCATTTCCAAACAGACACTGTGGGTCTTGGTGTTGATTTTAAATGCTATTCTTGCATCTACAGGGAGCCAGTATAGATTCCTTCTATGCAATGATATGTGTTCATGTTTCCTGAAATTGCTATGACTCTAAAAGCATCATTCTGGAAAATCTGCAGCTTTTTGATACAAATTGCTGGCTCCTCCTAACAAGGCATTGCAGTAATCCAACCTTGGCATAATTATGGCTCTGACCAAGATGGCACAATTAGTGTCTGAGATAAAGGGTTTCACCAGGCACAGAAGCCTTAAGTAACGCTGGGCATTCTTTATACCATTTGCAACTTGGGCATCAGCATTGAGGGATGCCTCAATTATGACCAAAAGTGTTTGTACATTGCTCACTGTTTTTATAGGATGTTGATCTATGCAACAATGTCGATAGGCAGATCCTAGTTTTTCTCTATGTTGGGTCGATCCGAAGACACAGAGTTTGATTTTCTCATTGTTGAGACATAGCCTGTTTTATGCCATCCATATGCATATTTTTCCATATATGGACGTAATGAAGATGGCAACTTCTTCATAATCTCCACTCAGCCTAAAGATAAGCTGGGTGTCTTCGGCATAATCAGTAAAACCTACAATTTTATCATACATTAAATATTTCCCCTAAAATATATAAAATCTAATTCATCAACACACATTTGTATTTTTACTTGGTGTTTCACAAGAGGATCCCAATACTTACATCACAAAACCTAAAATTCTATCACACAATCACATATCCCTAACACATATAAATTGTAATACATCATTATTTTCTCCAACTATCAGTGTCATTTAAGGCTCCCAATACTGATCTCAATCAAAATCATTGGGACCTCCTCGGTATTCTATGGAGAAAGAATTTACTTAGGTCCACTATATCAGTTACAAATCTTCTAAAAAAAAGTTACCCTTTCACAAATTCATGTGCTTCAATCTATATCAAATAGGGTTTCATTTTGTTCTGAACATTTACAAAATTGAAAGATCTTTTTGTTTCCTGGCTATTTCCAATTGAGGCCCCAGTCTCTCCAAGCACTCCTGCCCATTCATTTGTATTAACATAAAGCACCTTGTATGTTGTTATTATGTAGTTTCTCCATGTAATTAATGAATTCCATAAAATCAGCAGCAACTCTCAGGTACTCAATGAGAGAAGTTTTCTACTAACTACATTTAATGTTTTTTTTTCTCTATCCCGGATTGAAGCTTTGTACTACACCTGAGCCAATTTAGTCTGATAATCAATGTTGTAATCTAACGTTCAATTCATCAAATCTAAAAAATGTAGACGTTCCTCAAGGGAGCTTTTATGAAAGTCGTTCTACCTGTCTCACAGTCTATTCTCAGTAGATAATAAATCCTACTGATGGGGGCTTCCTAAACCCTCAGAATAATAGCCATTTTCCTAACTATTGGCAAAGTGTGCAAGTGTGTGAATTGTTATTCTAATAATAAACCCGGTGTTGGTAAGGATTAGGAAGTTACAAAACATTCTTCCATATAATGCCTTATATTTCTGCAGCCAGCTATCCAATGAAAGACTCTTTAATTCTCTTCCACACTACTGATGTGTAGTGTTGAGCTTGAGGGGAAAGCTTAACATTTTCTTTCCTAAAGCCAAGCCTATATCTGCCATATGATTGTTAAAAAGGCAAGGCGACAGGATTTTAAGCTCAGTTTATTTTAACGTTAGCACCCTGCTCGGGGAAGCCAGCCATTCAGTATGCTCGGAACATTGGCTGAATCCACCGATCCAAGCCTGCATTCAGAGCTGCCTGCTTACTCCCACACCCGTCATCTTCCGTCACCCTCCTATTTCATGTTTTCTAACCCCCCCCCCGATCCATGCTTACCTCAGTGTAGCACCGCCGCCGCAACTTCTGCTGCTTCCACTTCATTGCGGGATCCGTACAGAGCCTTACCTTCCTGCTCCATGGCTGCCATGTTGGGAAAGTATTTACATTCAATAAATGGGACGCCGAAAGGAACTGAATGGAAATACTTCCCACTTAGCCCATCCACATCACATGGAACGGGTGCTAATAGCGTTAATACCTCGTTCACAGGTTGTACCGGGTGGTAACATCCCAGGGCCCTCGTTATTCACCCTCGCTTTGCTCGCTTTGCTCAGGCATTTACGTCATGCCCCGGGCCGGCACCATCTGGTATAGCCCATGGAATGGGTGCTTAACGCTTAATTATCAGAGAATTGTCCTAGCGTATCCCACCATAGAGTAACCTTTGCATTTGCATGAAGGAACATTATTCATTTTAGTAATGAAACATCCAAACACCAGGCACTCAATTTGACCTATATTCTGGGTCTTATAACCCTTTCAAAGCCTGCTGTGAAGTCCATGAATCCGATTTAGAGGATGGAATTTCCTCTCCTAAGTTAATTGTATTTTAATTGAGCTAGAACCATACCATTGTCTGTTAGGCTACATCCATTCTCAGGGCAATATGCTCGCCTTGGAAGCAAGACGACACGAAGTATCACAGATTCGATCCCCAGGGTCCGCACTAAGAAACCTCTGGGTATTAAGAGCATTATCAATAACCAATCATATCATATTTCATGGATAGAAGGAAGTAAAATGTTGCATATTCCTCTGGGGACAGGATGCTGTGTGAAGCAGAGTGTTGTCCAAAGGTCGCTGGAGGGTGAAAAACGACATGGGCTGTTCTGGAGGTGGTGACAGATGATCCCATGTAAGCAAGGAGGAGCAACCTTAAAGATATGTTAGAGCAATCTTAAAGAAATGTACAGAAATGGATAGAGAAGGAGGTGCTGCATGAGAGTTTTAAAATTGGGAGAAAGGCATAAGTAGGTTAGCTTCCTGGGGAAAGAGAGCTGTTGCTCCTGGCGGACTGGAGAGAGAAGGCTATCCTGGGTGGTTGTCTAGGGGAAGATCATTGGATGGGCCACATAATGGTTTAACTGCAGAGAAAGTACTTTCAAAGGCTGTCCGGGGCGGTGTCATGACAGAGATGGGCAGAGACGTACTTTGCTCTGAGAAGGGGCAACTGCAAGCCAAGGGCAGGGCGACCTCCTCAAAAAAGCAGTGTCTAGAAATCATTTGCTTGGTGAGCATAAATAGGTCAGCCATGTAATCAGGAGCCATCTCCTAGGCTAATCAGCAAGGTCTCAGACTGGACACGAAGGGCATTACTCCACTAGTTTTTAAGGTACCAAAATATTATTGGAGTTGCCAAATCCAAAACTCAGAATGGGAGCTTATCCCGGTAGTGTACTGGGAGGGGTCATGATCTAATGACCTATCCAAGGATAGAGAAGGGAAGTTAAATCACCAAGAAAGTCTGTATTCCCAATCCTGTTATTTGGTGTGCTTACAAATAAATACTGGGGAGGGTATTTGAGTTTGAAAAGAAAAATGCGTATGGTTTGAAATGCCACATACTAATTGATGTAGAGTGCTTGTATTGTGTTCTCACATGTACCCAATGCAAAATGCTCATTGATATGAAGCATGTCTTTCTCTTATTTTTTTTCGCAGGTGCCCAATGCATATGCTTATTACATGTGCTTTCTTATCTAATAAGTCAGCTAGTGTGATTGTTTATATGTTATTGCTGATGAGTTTGAATATAAAGTGCATCACTGGTAAAGGGTATGCTGAGTTTTTTATTGTGTTTAGAGCCTGTTCTACTCTTGCATATAACGGTGATTGGGCAACATGAATGAATTGGACATTGTGAAGCCCGATGGTGCCCAGCTAAAATCCAGTGGCATAAAAAAAAGGTGGGAAAAGGGAAGAGCCAGGATTTCTCCTACACCCCAATACGTCTAGGACCGCAGTAAACACAAGCCAGTCATGACCCATTGTGCATGCACCAGAAGGCATGATTACTGCAGAGAGAGGCAGCACTCCTGCCTGTTTTCAGTTTTTCTCCTGGATACAGGTTTCCCCATAATAGGCAGATGGTTAGCAGGTCGCTGTCCATTTTGCACCAGAAGTCCCTACCAACCATACTCTTTGTCCATAACATGTTAATATAACAATTCATATATTGTCTTTTCAGGTTGTTATATGATTTGTGCACATTTCAAGTCATCTCTGCAAATATAATAGCCCAGTGATTTACACCTTTAAGCACATGCATTTCAATTTGTAAAGCGATAAACTGTTCCCATGGCTTCCAACATGTCTATTTGTTCAATCTTTCACGCTATTTTGACAAAAAACATTTAAGTGTAGTCAACAAATTAGGGTTTTGCTTGGCTTCATTTAGTGAAACGGCATATGAGCATAGCACAACAACAAAATCATGTATCTCTGCAAAGTGGCACATTATGCACGCCTCACTTTGTGCAGTTAGCTATACAGTGAATGCACTGTGATTCGAGAAACAATATACTCACTAAAGTCTTATATGGTTTCAGTGTGTACAGTACATATTAGATTAAGTAAAATTGTACAATGTTCATGTTTGTGATTGTTCAAAGGAGAATCACATAAGTTTTTATCAGCACAGAAAACATCAATAAATTAAACTACAGGCTTTGTGTCAGCACCCTGAAATGTCAGTGCCTAATTCAAGTAAGTAGAATCAAACGTATAGATCATCAAGAGATGTCTTCAAATAAACGTACAATTGCATTCCAGTGTTTACAACATTCACACTGGAATTTTGGTAATTGTAATAGAATATTTACAACAAATATGAAAATTGCACCTGACATATCCTCAAGCTATGTATTGGACAAGTTAACCTGTTTTTGAAGTGAATGTAGATACAGGTCTGTGCACCCCTACCCCCCTTTTCTCAACGGCATATGAGCATGCCACAATGTTTCACTTTGCATAAACTGGGGATGAGCTAAAGTGGCAGTGCATTTTATTTTTTGGTCAAGCAGAACTATGATGGATGATTTTGTTTTAAAACCATGATAACACATTGAGTGAAGTCCTTCTCGGATTGTTTTTGCTTGTTCAAACCCCAAAGAAATCGTTCAAACTTTTCGAAGTTCATAATATGTGTTTTCCTTGTTTGTATGAAGAGCAAATAAACAGCCCAACATAATTCTGACACAAATTCCCATGGCCAGGAACATTGCCACCCCAGTCACTCACGTCAGTAGCTCCCTCCTATTGGCCCTCAACTACAAGTCGCTCTTGCTAACGTAAAGGTTGGAGAACCCGGATATAGGGTTTCTGTGAGATTTGTGTCCTATGAGATTTGTGTGCAGCATCTATTCCTGCCAGTTTCGAGCCTGTATGTGACCAGATATCAGGAATTGAATTCAGTGATGCTGTTGAGATTTTCCTTAAAAGAGGCCATCACACACCAGGCTCATAATCGATGCTCATCTCCAGATGATATCCCGGCGGACTAATTCTGTGGTCTAGATTATAGTTGTGTTCCAACACTCACTAATGTCTTCAATGCCATAATCACTGGTAGCTCACTGGTAACATGGAAACAGGCAGTGATAAATCACGTATTCAAGAAAGGTAGGAGGGATAGTCCATCAGCTTTTACGGCAATCTCTCTCATTGACTCAGTTTTTAAGATCTTTGGTAGAGCACTTTGGAATAAAATGTAACATTGGATTTCCGAATATAACATTCTTTCAAAAATCTAACTGGGTTTTCGAGCAAGCCAAGTCCTCAATGTATATCTAATGGTGGCTAATTCCCTATAGTTCCAGTTTATGACAAAGCCAATAGAGCCAAGCTTTAATTGATGCTCAGTTCCCTACAGTGCTGAATGCTACATTGAGCTTCCTCATTGAGAAACATGATGGTAGTAATGCATGTGCGAGAAGCGGGAGCCACGGTTTGTGCATGCCTTATTGTTCTATAGATAGTGGGGTTCTCCCGGGGGGTGTCATGGCGTCTCTGCTGTTCTTCCTGTATATTAATGGGCTAGTAGAAATGTTGATTAATATAGGAGCAGATGTACCAAAGATAGGTACAACACCTGTACCGTGATTAGCCAAAGATGGCACTGTATTGATTGTGAGCTCTCTGTGTGTTCTAAGCATTGAATTAATGGCTATAGGGTATGTATGAGCCACAGTGATTTACTAATGACATTGAGAATTCTGCAATTCTAGTCTGTTATAAAGGAAAGAAATGCACCAAAGGCACAAAATTTCACAGCGAAAATAAAGAAATACCAAGGGCAGCTCAATGTGACTATTTGGGTATACAGTTTTCTTGAAATTTGGCAGGGACGCACCACATTAACAAAAAAGAAGAATCCAGATGAAACAGGCTGTGCCAAACCAAACCAAACGGGCTGGGAGGATAGCTCAGGGGCAACGAGTTTGTCTTGGAAGGAAGACAACGAAGAGCAACACAAGGTTTCAATTCCAGTCCTGCGTAATAGACTGATCTCTGATGTTAAGTGCATTAGAAAAGATTAAGTAATAAACAGATATGATTATGAAGTTGTACAGTGAAATGGTAGATTCAACAGTTTTTTCTAGAGGGCCTCCCTATGGGGTTTTTCAAACCTCTTAATAAAAATATTTTTTTCAAACAACATTGAACCTTCCAATATCGGGTGCCAATTATACAGTACGCCTCGAGATTGGTACGCGGTACCCAGAAGACCATCTGTCCCTGGAATCTCTCTGCCAATGGGTGCGCATCTGGTCGATTCCAAAAGCAGACTTAACTTAAGATTTAATTACAGGTATTTTATCTAATACAGGTGCGCATCAAATTCCACGGTTAAAATACATCATTAAGATGTTGATGCACATCCATGCACACAGTCACTTTTAACACAAAGGGCCTCATTACACAGAATGCAGTAAGGGATTACCAGTACCGGTAAGGGCACCAGTACCGGTAAACCCTTACCACCTTAGTACGAGGTCCCTTTGCGGGACCCGACCTCGACGGCTGGTTTTACCAGCCGTTAAGGAACGGGCCCGCAAAGGGACCTTGGTGCCAATTACGGTACCGCAATTTGCGGTTCCGTAATTAGCTCCATCCCCATTCCCATTGAGCCCTATGGGGGCAAAAATGGGAATGGGGAAGTGCCTTGGTGAAATGAGGAATTACCGTCCCCCCTCACCTTGGAGTAGGGCGGTAATTCTGCCATCCACCAAGGTGGACACGGTAAAATACCGGCAGCAACCATGGCGCTAATAGCGCCATGGTTATCGCCTACCGTGTAATGAGGCCCAAACAGTTGATGGCGGGAAGGTTTAGAATTTGCCTTAACTTGAAAACTGTTCTTACCCCCCAAGCCTTAGGGAGATCAACTAGATCTAATGTTGCGGCTGAAAAGCACTTATCTGAAACTCCATAGGAGTGTTATATTCAAGAACTGAGATTCACACTACGCACTGATGATCACTTTATACTTTATTAGTACCTACTCCACAGTAGTGGGTGCTACAAGACGTGCAAGCCTCAGAAACATATTTGTGGTCAAAACATGTGTCGGTTGTAACCAACGCACAGCTGTAACCAACACACTGATCATTTTGATAACAAAAAATGTTTCTTGTGTAGATGCGCAGTGCGATTGTATCAATCTTTTATCTTACCAATTTGTGGATTCCCTGGGCAGGGGTCCTGCGTCTCGAAGCAATCATCTGCTGCATCCTCACAGTTAGCTATTAATTAGGTTGCCATTGTTAAGATTGTACTAGGTATTATTTGGATAAACACTGTGGTTTCTAGTATTTTTCTGCCCTGGTTGGTTTTACATAGAGCCTCATCTGCCCAAGGATCAAAAGCCAGCGTAGAGGTTGCTCTTCCAGGTTCTGGCTACTCTAGCCTGGAACGACATCCCAGTAGAAATGCACTTAGATAAGAACCACCAAACTGTCTGGAAAAGGATAAAGACATGCTTATTTGAATAAATAGACTTCCTTACTCCCCATGCATATTTCTGTGACCTTCATATTCTCTAGCCTCTCCCCTGTACATGGTTTGTTAGCATTGTCTGTCTGTTGTCTTTTGTTATAAGTGCACCCTGATGCCTGGGGGCTATGGTGCGTTATAAGCACAATATAATATAACATAACCTCTGGCATTGCTGTGGGAAACTCTCCAGACCCATGCCCTTCTCCTGTCAACCCATTACAGAAAGGGGGACGACCATTAGTTTAGTTTAGTTTAGTTTATTATTTGTAAAGCGCACCTAACCTGAGGTAACTGGGCGCTGGAACTTACATGAGGTTTGCAGATACATACAAATAGGAACAAAGATAAGTAGGTGCAAATCATTTGCAAATCAGGCTTGGTCCCTCCCCAAAGGGAGCAGTCCAACCCAACCTGCTTGGTCACATGCCTTCTGCACAAGACCACAAGCAACCCCAGACATGTTCCAGCCTCATTGGGCGTCATCAGTTACAGTTTGGCTATCTAAGCCCAGCATGCACAGGGACCCAGCTAGGCATAACTGTCCCTCTCAAGATGACTATATCAAAATGAATTAGTTGACTGCTGGAAGGTCTAGAATTAATGTTAACCTCTGGCAATGCTCTGAGCAACCTTCTAGACCATTTCTCTTCACCTGTCAAGCTATTACAGAAAGGGGAGAGACCATAAGCAGATCAGGCTTGGTCCCACCACAAAAGGGGCAGCAGAGCCTGAACCTCTTGGTCACATGTCTTCTGCACAAGACCACGAGCAAGCCCACACATGTTTCAGTATTATTGGGAATCCTCAGTGAGCTGTAGCTTGGGTCTCTAGACAGCTATCACGTATACCTGCATGACAGAGCGCTTCAACTATTGCTACACTATAGACCAGGACATGGGCAGTGGTCAAACAACAGGAGCGTGACGTAAAGGGCCCAATCTCCTCTTTTAGCCCAAACTGGGATGTCGTAAATTGTAAGTAGAGAGACGTGGGACAGGTGCAGAGTGTCCCTGCTCTCTGATGCCATGCTTGGCTCACTGGTCCAAGTGCCAGAGGGCATGCATAGCAGGGCTAGAAAATTGACCCAACAACGCTCAGCGACCTCTAGTAGCCAGCAATGAGTTGCTTTCCAAATTGGCTTCTCAGAGAAGAGTGAAGTGCACAACACAGGCCCAACCATGCCTTGGTCTGCTGTCAGATACCTACTCTTAGGGGGGTTCTTTTGCTGTTTCCCACATGACTGTATACGATGTTTGGCAGTGAGAGAAATTCTCAGCCATGCAGCAAAAATGCACCCCATACCAGTGGCAGCGGGTGATTTTTTCAAATGAATAGGTGTAAATATTTCCCACAAACCTGTGAGAGCAACCGAGCATCGCGAGAAAGCCCAAACCAACAAAGAGGCATTTGGGGGATCTCCCCCAGGAAATTATTTTGAATAGTGGATAAAGTGGTGCATTATATAGCACAATTTAATTTTCAAATTAGGTACAAGGCCAGACAACTTGAAATGAGTTTTGTAGAGTCACCTAAATTGCACGAGGGTGTGGTGGGGGGGCTTTTCCCAACACATTTCCATGATCCCTTCCTCCACAATATATTCGCCCAGACATTATCACGTTGGAGGAAGAGGGTCTGCACAAGCCATTCACCCCTTCTTCTGCCATTCCTTACATCAGGCATGAGACAGACAGGCAGAGGGAGAGGTGACGAGGCCTTCAATATGCTGCATGTACCGGATTTACCAGTGCCCATAAAGCGTGGTAAGGGACTTGCCCAGACATTTTTAGATTCTTTGCACTGGCAATATTATGAATTGAGTTCCATAATGCAAGTGCATTTTCTTTGGCTGGGTAGCTTCAGGGGATCTGGAGGGTCCTGAAAATTAAGGGTACGACCTATGGGTTAGCCCTCACTCCGCCATTTTAATTTGGTTTCCACTCTTCATAGCCAGCAACCTTGCAGCACATCCTCCCTTCCCATGCAGCATATACCCATTGAATACTCATAGTATAATTTTTGTTAACCTAATAGCCCTCTACGGGAGAGACTCATAGAAACTTCATGGTCAATCGGTCCCTAGATTGTTTTAGGGCTGTGAAGGACCAGCCTTTGGTAACAATAGGATAGATAAAATATGTTCCTGGTATTAGTGTAATTCCGCAGACACCTTGAAACAGTTATATTGCTTGAAAACATATGTTTAAAGTTAACCACACTGAGTCCTTCAGTGGAGCACCTGCCTGGTGCTTCAACAATAGAAGTCCCTTAAAGATGGCTGCAGCTTTGTAGCGGCTACTTCACTTTCTTGACCTACCGAGTCCTTTTTTAGTCTTTTTACCATGCTAGCATTGCAACGTGTTCAGTGTTTTAAATAGATGTGTCTACGTCAATACACCTTGAAGTTGCTAGATCCTGGCTAGGTGTGCAGATCACTGCGGTTCTACATAAAGATGATTTGTCAAACTAAGTGAGTTATAGAAGCGAGAGACGGCGGAGCACTGCCGTGCCCCTCTTGTTCGACACATGTTTGTTTAAAGAGTGATTTGGTTATTTTTTGTGTACAATGTTTGCTCATCGCCTTGTGATCTGCATAGGTGGTACAATGTTGGCTTTTTGAATGTTGTAGGATTTACTTGAGAAGTTTGACCCGTGTACAGACTTATCAAGTTAGTCGTGAGTTGTTGTACGATAAGGTACTTCTTTAATATTAAGAATGTTAGATTAGGGTTGAGTATCCATGCTTCTGTTCCTCTGTTGATGATTGCATTTTCAATGCAGTATGAAGCTTTGGTGCAATGTTGAAGGATTAATGTCCTCTCTTATGTGTTTTTGCACCTTTAGATTTAAGAAAAAGATTTGGTGAGCGCAAGGCTCAGGATTGTTCAGACAGAGCTGTAACAGTATCTGCTTTTTGCTTGATATAACATATTTATTTTGCCTCATGCATTATGGTTCTTGGATTTTAATTATTGATTTTGTTGTGTTCGTAGTTGTTTTGTGGCCCTGAGGAAGAGGTTTACTTCATCTATTCGTCGAAACTAGTCGCTTACCACTGGAACTGTAAGGAATGGAATGACGTTTACTGTACATCCCAGTGGCTGAGCTATGTATTGCCTTTCAACATCATTATACAAACTGTATTATTGTGTATGACTAGTTGGCCGTAGATTTGTGATTTGGGGTTTGATCTCTGACTAGGTGTGTGTGACATCTCAGTGATTGCACCCCCACTCCAGTCATATAGTGAATTTAGCACATTGCACTTTTATGATATTGAGTAGCACCTAATGCATGTTCGCACTTTTGTATCGATGTGTGTACACCATGTTTTTTTTAGCAATACATGTGATGTGTATTTTATAAGTGTCATGTATATAATATGTGACTTGTGTTTGTAATTAGAATTTGTTTTCCACTGATGAATACATTCATTCATGTAACCATGAGCATGTGTGGGACTGTTTATAACTAACATGGGCCAGACATTATTCCTAGGATATGTTAATTGGCTTTTTCCTATGCATTAATAATCAATGTAATTCAACCATATGATTTTTTTATGAATACAATGTGTTTCGGTATATGAAGTTAACCACATACGCTGACCTTTTGGTTATATGTTATGTTATGTTATACCACACAGCGCTACCACCCAGGGACTGTCTCCAGGAGCTCATGCAATGTGAGTGTTTAATATTTCCCTGACAGGCCTTTATGCAGGAGTATGATCCTGATCCATACTCCAGTTCCAGGATTTCTGCCTGACTTTTTGCCGCTCTGCTGCTGGTCCACCCCTAGGCGGCTTTTCTGAGTGCTTCTAAATTGCAGTGGAACATAATTATGAGCTGCATATTGTTTGAGATTGCTTGTTAAAATAGAAATGAGCAATTTCAGACAAAAAAGCCCTTAATTCAATACAGGGAGATTAACAAAGCCCCATCAATTTGAAACTCTTTATTGTTGCATCGAACCAATGTGGTGCTGAGAATGTCAAGGATATTCCGGGAGGTGAATGAAAAGATGCTGAGGAGTCGAGGCAGCTGCTGAACGAGTCATGCTGCTGGACAACTTATGCACAGTTCCCTCCCACACGCAGCAGGTAGGGTTCCTGGAATGTTACAGTAGAAGGCCTTTCATGAAATCTCTCTTATGGAACGCAAAACAGAAATAGAGCGCCCTCTGCAAAAATGCATACACTTCAAGAAACGTCAACAGTGCATAGTTTGTAGACCGCTCTTTTTTATACATTTATGAAACAAGTGAAAACGTGTATCATATTCCTTAGGAAGCTCATTGGTATACTGGACTCTTGATAGGAGCAGATGTACATGATGGCCAAGTGGACCACAGCTGACAGCGCCCTCTGCTGAGACACAACTGCCCTTATACTTCTTCTGATCTCACTTGAACTCTCAGCTCCGCCAAACGGGAAGCCCCGTCCCCTCTCATCACTTTCACACTTCCCCAGTTTACCCATCGCACCCCAACACACTTCAGTCCTCATATTCGTTACGTTTGGGCCCAGCTCTTTCAGGGACAACAGGGAGAGGGTGGTGGTGGGGGCCGGGGGTGTTTGTTTGGGTGTTGGGTGTGTGTCGGTTTGTGTGTTTTTGTTGTGGGTGGAATTCGATAAGCAGGATTCTCACAATAAACTGGGGGGGTTGAACTAGGGATTTCTTGAAAAGGGCGTTTTGTATGTTTTTGTACATGGTGCATGCTTTTAATATTGATATTAGTCATTTATGTGACTCGCATCAGAGACTGAATTCACGTGCGAGTTATGTTTTTTGCTGCACACATTTAAAGAAGAAAGCCATACGGGGCGCATGCTAAGTAGTGTATTGCTCTAGGTGTGTGTATGCTTGCAAGCATACTTGTGGTTGCACATCTGAACAATCATTCTAAGGGATGATGTATTTTGCAGAGCAATTTATTTTAGAGTTAACATAAGAATTTATCTTATTATGGCAAGTGCATATTTTTGTCAGTGTTCTTTGAGGAGCTGGGCGGCAGACCAGCTGCATGCTCTGCACTTTAATGTCTATTCTCCTGGAGCCCTGCATGTGCTTTCTCGCGACTCCAGAGCGTGTGCTCCATCCCGAGGCCTTGCGAGACAGAATGCGCTCTGCATACATCCTTTTCTTGAGAACCGAAAAGGTTGTTAAAAGGGTTCATGACCTTTTTGATACTGAAAACCTATACTGAAGTCGGAAGGAATGGGCCACTTTCGGAATACATGTGACGGTTGCTAGGAAGGGTTGGAAACCAACCTAGCTACCGCCACATTCGTAACCTGGCTTTTTTGAAGGGTATTCTTGTGGCACTCCTCCAGTTTAATACGTGTGCTAAAATAGCGCACATATACGTACCATTTTGGTGCCGTTAGACTGGAGGAGTGTTCATATACATTGTGTGTTGTATATGAACACTTTCATATACACCAAAGCAAGCAGCTTCAACGTTGCAGAATGTAAATGAATGAACACTTAAATTTAAACCAAAGTGTTCATATACACAGCACAGGTGTATATGAACACTTTAATTTACACCAAAGCAAGCAGCATCAACGTTGTAGTCTGCAACGTTGAAGCTGCTTACTTTGGTGTAAATGAATGAGAACTTTATTAAACGGGTGTATATGAACACTTTCCTATACACCAAAGTAAGCAACTTCAGTGTTGTAGTCTGCAACGTTGAAGCTGATTACTTGGGTGTAAATGAATGAACACTTTCATTTACACCAAAGTGTTCATATACACCGCATGGGTGTATATGAACACTTTCATTTACACCAAAGCAAGCAGCTCCAACGTTGTAGTCTGTAACGCTGAGGCTGCTTACTTTGGTGTAAATGAATGAGAACTTTATTTACACGGGTGTATATGAACACTTTCCTATACACTAAAGCAAGCAGCTCCAATGTTGTAGTCTGCAACGTTGAGGCTGCTTACTTTGGTGTAAATGAATGAACACTTTCATTTACACCAAAGCAAGCAGCTCCAACGTTGTAGTCTGTAACGCTGAGGCTGTTTACTTTGGTGTAAATGAACAAACACTTTAATTTACACGGGTGTATAGGAAAGTGTTCATATACACCTGTGTTCTCTGCAGCATTTTTGTAAAATAACGATTCTGTCGATATTTTACAAAAATGCTGCCGAGATTGGATTGCGCCCGTTACAACTGAAACAGGTGCAATCCAGACGGTGAACTGTCGTGCTCTACGAGGACGCCCAGGCCCACTTGAGAATACTGGTGGAGCCTGGACGTCCTCATTTGGTGCAGTGAATCGTGCGGTGGTCTTTAGCACCTTCACTGCATCAAGTTCTGAATCGGGTCCCGGGTGTATTTATCACTGTCCGACAAATTGGCTGCTTCTCTTTCTTGATTCTCCAGGATACCGGTTTGTCATTTCCTTATGACAGGCATAAGTGAACACTCTTTCTCAACACTTTCTTCTAGTCCTTTATCATTACTGGTTTGTTGGTGTTCCTTCTCCATACTCTCACTAGGGCTTCCCCGTCCCGCAGGGGTGTTGCTAGCTCTGGAAAACATCTGGAGCTAAGCCAATGTCCGAACTGTCGGGACTCGGAGATAGCTAGCCTTTTGATTGTAGCCCTTGAGCTTCAATCCAGGGCTACAACCAAAGGATCCGGAGCTATTGCCCCCCCCCCAGCAAAGTCTCTGCTGACCCGATGTTTCAATGTCCTACATCCATGGACATCTCTTTAGAAACACTGATACTCCTTCTAAGATCCACCTTTTGCCATTTTGGGTGCAGGCATGATCTGTTACTTTCTGACTCTCACAGCTTGACTGAACTTGGATCCCTTGTAGGGCAGTTTGATCTTTACTGTATCATTTTCTTCTACTATTGCCCTTTGCAAAGCTCTGCATTGATCATACCAGGTTTTCATAATATTTATATTTTCCTGAGTTCTTCACTTCAATGTGTCTATGGAAGCCCCCAGTCATTTGTCTTTCAGAAATGTGTTTTCTTCTTGCTGAACCAATGGCAATCTTGACATGCAGTCTTGCAACCTGGTATGTGTGTTATGTCACACGTATATTCTGACAGTTTAGCTGCAATGTGTGCCAACCTTGAAGTAGAAGAGTGGGCTCAGTTTATGTCTTAATGCCATGAGCAGGTAGAACTTTGTTGCCCAAAGATACGTGTGAAATATTCTACAGTCCACGCACAGGCCAGCATCAGTCAATGTAAAATCCCTATCTCTCTTTAGCAGGTTTCTCATGTTGGTGGTTACTTCCACAAATCGTGGTACAAACATAGTCTAATGTTCAGCAAAACCGTAAAGTGATTGGAGCTCATTTTTGAGTTTTGTTGTTGAGCATAAACTATGGCCTTCAATATATTTGTCTTGGGTTTGATATCACTGAGCAGAATCGTGTACCCGAAGTATTCAACATCATTGGATTTCACGCTGCAATTGTTATGTCTAAGTTGCATCTGTGCACTTTGTAGTTTTTCGGGGACTTCTTTCAATATGTGGGCATGAGCCTTCTCATCGTCTACATAGACTAAAATACCATCTTGAATTCACGGCACGTTTCCAATCTTGCTCAGTAAGATAGACGAAAATGGCATGCGTGTAATTGGCACATGCCAAATGAGTGCTGAATTTATATTCAATTTTATCTAATAATAATGATCTCCCATGAAAACTGGTAAGAGGGTAGATATTGTTGGGTGTCCTGACCCACGTTTGAGCTATCATGCTGCAACATTTGGTGCTGTGGGTTTAGAAAATCCAAGATGGCCAAAAAGCCCACAAGTGCGCCAGAATCCAGGAGAACCACGCAGTTTGTGCTCACACCAAAATGGTTACCTCACTTGCCACCCACCAGTGTAAAGAAAGATCTTTGTTAAGAAAATCCACTGTTACTGATGTCAAAAAGTTGCTGAAATCGTGGCTCACCGGACCACTTTAAAGATTCAACCCTTTTGTGGGGTTCCACATAACCATTTTACTGTAAGGAGCCCCATCAAAACAATGTTAAGCAAGGATTTACTACCATGTAAGAACCATTCCTGTTTGGAATGTATTAATCCAAGAAAAATCCCAAAAATGGTTGCATTACCAGTACTCACCACTATCAGAAAGCCGGCGTTTTAAAACAACACCAGACATTTGTGTAAAACTGAATAAATGAACCCAAAGCAGGCCAAAGAAATACTTACTAAGAGGTGGATACAATGTAAAGTTATATTCTGAAGTGACTTGAAGGTTTATAACAAGACTGGCTGAGCTCTGCAGGTCTGCAGCGGCTTAAACTGAAACTGGATTTAAAATTACCAAAAATTGAAATGTGTAAATAAACTGAGGGACAGGCTTGTGACTGCCACATAGTTTGTCACTGTTAAAATGTCATAGTTTTGAACTTAGAATCAGCATTCTAGCTGCATATGTAAAACTTGTCTTGACTTAAACTGGGGAACAAAAAGTGACATTTTATCTGAAACCTGGCTTAATGAAACTGAATTCTGCCCACCAGCTACCCCCGACAGGAGTTGAGACTTGCACAACAGCTGTGTTCCCAGGCCTAGCTGCCTTTTGCTGTTCCCACCAAAAGGGATATGACACTTCTCTGATTGAATTACCTGGGCTCTGCAGGAAATTGAACGAAGCCCTGTCCTGACTCAGGCGAATGTTTTATTATGGGGGTCGTAAAAGTGGATTCCTCCTGGAAGGAAAGGGGAGGAGCACTGCCTGTGAGAGCAAACTGGCTTGGCAGAACTGGAAAAAACAGAAATTCAATCTTGTGCTGGGGGAAACCACACCCCTTTGGGGCCAGAACATAAATCTAAAAAGATGGATCATTCATAGAGCGGACTTGTGAAAATTTTATAAGTGATATCATTATTCTTGTGATTTTTCTGTGCACATTTGAAGACGTGGTAGGACCCGGTGGTATGTTCAGGGGGGTTTTAGCGGAAAAGAGGATATTACTCTAAATGTATGTATGTTAAAAATCTGACACTCCACCACCTAATGCCCACACACCATGGGCACATCTGTGTAAATGCGGGGAAAAATCCAATATTGGTAACCCGACCAAAAAGTGAAATATGTTGCCATTTTTTAACCCAAGCTCCTAGGAAGAGCAGATTTGGGACAGAGACTACCTCATGTGATAGGTAATATGTACATGCAATGACAAACCACTATGTATTTGAGAAATGTGCATTTTGAATCAAATATAGATTTGTGGGCAAACTGACCAGGGGAGGATCCTCTGACCCATAAAACCTACAACATCACTCTGACTCACAGTTCCTTCCCCAATCATGGGAGATGGGAGAATTGGGCCAATGACAAGTTGAAAGAGGGGCTGGCTAGTGATGCTGCACACACACCCACTTTCAAAACACATAAAAGCAGACAGTCAGGACAGATAGAGACATTCAATTCCATTTGCTGCGGAGCATGCTGATCGACGACTTCACATCCAGAGATCCAGACTTCAAATCCATCAATCTCCAGAACCTGTAGCAGTACCTAGAAAGCAGAGCAGTATCCAGAATCCAGAGAGGCTAGACCAGCAGCGCAGAGCTGACCCAGACCGCTGTTAGCAGAACCAGAGAGCTGACCCAGACCGCTGTTCGCAGAACCAGAGAGCTGAACCGGAGTCCAGTCCAAAACCTGTTGACCAGATCCGTGGCGAGGCCTATTTCTAAATATATTGTGAGTACCTAGCAGAACTGTGCAGAACCAATCTCTTAGTTAAAATAATATAATCCAAACTATTTTAATCTAAGTAGAACTGCCTCCTAGTTGTCACCTGTCATTTTCCATCTGCAAGCTGTAACCTGTCGCTTTGAACTTTTAAAATTTCAAATCCAAAAAAACTACCTTTATTTAATCGTCCGTATCTCTGGAACCGTTTGGGCTAGGAACTTGGTTTAACTTTCCTCTGAAAGCTTAGAATCTCAACTTTTCAACAAGCCTAGAACCGACTTCCTACTCCTCATACTTTTGCCGTAATCACGATACTGCGATTTGCGATTTGGTTAAAAATCCAGCCACGTGTGAAAACAGCAGCTTCCTTGCTAAAAATTTGTTTGCCTCTTAAGAACCATCCCTGAATCATTGCTAGAGTGAACCCGGACTAATATTAACTAGATACCACTCACCCTGAACCTCTAGAGGGAATTAAAAGCATTTTAGCATATTTTTCACTTCATTGCCAGCACATATAAAAGCATTTTAGCATATTTTTCACTTCATTGCCAGCACATATAAAAGCATTTTGGGCCTGTGTTTCAAACTTCTGTAGTCTAAGCTTGCTGGGGTGAACTGAATTACATTGGATTGCATTTCTGAGAACTGTGTGCTTTCCTTCCATTTCCTTGCATTGCATAAAGGGGGGAGTGGATTGCCAGAGAAAAGTGATTACATTGTTTTGTTGAAATCATATTGAGTATTTCTGTACTGCAATTTCATTCCACCCTGCATCCATTTGAAACCATAAAAGTATTGTTGCTATCTTATCCATCCTATAACCATTCATCATTGATTATAAATAAGTGTGCTAGTGCCGGACGATCCATTATTGATTACTGCTCATATTAAGTGTGATATTCAATTATTAATTTATTATAAAGTGTGATATATATATCTATTGTTTAAATTATCAAATAAACCCTTTAAACTTGCAAAACAGAACTATGTCTTGGCTCAGTGGGGTCAGGGGGATTCCAATAGAGGGGTGTTATATAGGGGTAGTCATCCAGAACGCATGAACTGGACATAAAGATATATCAATAAGGGTTTCCATTCAGTATCCCAGACTAGGCATTGACTTAGCTGTAGTGTTGAATTGAATCCTCTTACAAATTGGGGGCTCGGGCCGGACGTTTGGGTTAGATCTATCACTTGTGCAGATTAATACAGCTTGCCAGCTGACCAGATACACATATCCGGTCAGATCACCACGCTGTGTTACGCTGTAAAGCACTCCTCAAAGGAACGCTCTAAGGAAAAGGTCTGTTTTGCAAAAATAAAATATAAACTTCTGTAAGTCAGGACAGAGACCAATCTCTAGAATGACGACCTTAGTAGACATGAAAATAGCCAGAGAGCACTTCTTACATAAGTTATTTGTGAGAGGTGAGTGGACTCACCAGGACCGCATGGTCTGGTTGCAGGCCATCACGCAACAGGTCACTGAAACAGGGTCAGATATATGGAGAGATCAGGGTCCCTTACATGTGGCCCTGAGTGAACTATACATGGCTCCTAAAGCTAAGGATGAACAAGACAAGATGGTTAGGATAGCGGCATACCTGTACCTATATATGGGAGACATGCAGAATAAATGTACTGAAAGCCAAGATCTGGCGAATAAGCGACAGATGGCGTTAGAGAAGCTCCAATCTGACCTGGTCTCTTCTGAGCAGAGGCTGCAGGGGAGCCAGGAGTCAGAAAATGATAGTAGGCAGTATATCATTAAAATAAAAGAGGACATGGATATACTGCAACAGGAAAAGACAGACCAGGATACCAGAATTCTGGCTTTGCAGAAGGAACGCCAAGACAGTTTGGACTCCCTACTGCAGAGCCAGAAAAAGCTGGAGCAACAGATCAATTTCAACAGGGCATGCACAGAGCAGGTAGCCACCCTGCAAATCCAACTAGACAGAGAGAAAGAGGAGAGCAATAAACTGATCCTGAAAGACCTGGATACCCAGGCAGAGTTTGATCAGGAGCGCCAGAAAGCTGGTGCCTTCCAAAGGCAAAGGGATGACCTGGCGTCACAAATTCAAGCTCTTGGTCAGGAAAGGGACACCTTAGGCCAGGAAGTCTGCCACTTAAGAAGAAAAATGGAAGAAAATCACCTGGCCCACCAGGGACTGGGTGACCTCCAAAAAGAACACCAGGACTTGCTAGAGCACACCAGGAGGATGGAGGATGCTCTGGCAAGACAGGAGCAGGCCAATAGGGACACAGCTCAGGAGGTAACCCACCTGCAGCAAAGACTGGCCCAGTGCTCCAGGACCAATCAGGAAACACAGAGAGAGAATGAGGCTCTCTGCCAGCACAATGATAGGCTCCAACAACAGGTAGCGATGCAGGAGAGACTGATAGAGTCTAGTAAGGCCTTAACTGAGGAACTGAAGGCGCAGGTTCTTGCATTGCAACAGGGAGCAGGGGCGGATAGAGACCAGGTTCGCTGGGAAAGGGAAACTCCTGAGCATAACCTCAGGAGCCCTAGTACCAGAGGCCTTTATCTCTCTCAGTCCCTGGACTCTACCACCCCCATGTCCCCTGGCGCACATGAGCACCGGGTCACAGGGATGGCAGATTACTATCCAGCCAGAAGCAGGGGGCTCATAGGCCAGTACCTCCCAGGAATGGATGGGCGGGCATCCGGGTATGGGCACCCAAGCACAGTGCAATTTAGTGGGGAACCCCAGGAGAGTAGGCCCATTAAGGGCATCCTGAAAACCTCTGCCCCGTTAGGTCAGTGGGGGGGTACCCATCAAATCCTGGCAGCAAGGAGGAATCTGAAGGCTCCTCTGAACGGCGCAGGACACAGGAGACCAGGTCCCCACATTCTGCCAGCCATTCCCAGGCTCGCAGAATCCAGGAAAACCTGGAAGATCAGACAGGAACCTCTGGGAGCAGTGCCTCTGAGTCAGAGAATGAATGGACAAGGGTTACCCGAACCAAAAAGGCCAATAAGGCAAAAAGGGCCTTGCTTAAGGACCCATTGAAACAGATTAAAGCAATAAGGAGTATTATCACGCCTTATCATAAGAACGCCAAGTATTCCGTATGGGAACACTTGGAGCTCTATGAGCAAATGATGGAGACTTATCATTTGAAGGACAGCAGTAGCTGCATCCAGTACGTCAAATGGACATTCTCCCCAGAATACTCCAGTTTCTTTGCGGGGCTGGAGGACCAAAATCATTTAAGATGGTCCACCTATAAGGCGGCCATCTTGAAACATTTTTCTGTTCACAGAAATCCTCAAGAGGCTCGCAAGGCAGCCTACAATTTGCAATGTGGGGAGGATCAGGCCCCACAAGAATTCGTGCAAGAACTGAAACGTGCCTTTGCGCAGACCACCAGAAGGGTGCGCACAGACAGCAGAGAATTTGTCAATACATTTTTCCATGCCTTGCCCAAATATATAATGACCCAGCTCGTGAGAGATTTTCATGAGAAAAGATCTTTAGACTGGGTCATTGAACAAGACACCCGCATCTACGAGGAGCAGAAACCGGTGGAAAACAAAAAACAGCCCAAAAACCCCAAAACCAACAGCACCCCTGCTGCTGCCAAGGTGGCAGAGGTAAAGGTTGCCCCCGTTTTGGATTTGGAGATGGGGGGGGCCTAAAAACCTACCTGCACCTAATAATGCTAGGCCCAGAAGGTCCTCGGGCCAGTCACAGACAGGGAGCCAAGGAGGCAGCCCCACAAATGGGGTCCCTCACTCTCCTGATTATGTAAGTCCCCGTTACAAGGGAAATCGACCCATCCTGGGTTATGTGTGGACTCCTCCAGCCCAAGGGGGGGGGATCCAGCCAAGCACCTAACCCAGGGAACTTCCCTCCTAACTTCCCACCGGAGGGCAGAAATTCTCCAAATCCTGGGCAGAACTTTTTCCCCAGGTATCCACCCAACTTCCAACCTCAAAATCATCCGTCCTTCTTTCCCCAATTCCCTGAGCCCAGACAACCTAATCCGGGAGAGGGGAGGCCAAGGGTGGAGGGGTACCCAAATCTTCCCAATCCCGGATATTACCAGAGAAGGGATAGCTACCCTTCCCGGGATCAGCCCAGGGGAGAAAACAGGGCCCCGTATCAGCCTGAGCGGGTTTCCCAGTTAGAGCGCCAGGTTCAGAACATGGCACAGGAGCTGGGTTGCATGCTAAGGGCTCAGCAGAACCCTCAGATGGGCATGCCGGCACATAATGCACCAAACTCTGGGCCTGGTGCTCCAGAGCAATGACGGGGGCAGCACCCCGATAACACACCGGTTCCCAGGGAGGAGGCACAAGGGGAAGGGGGGTGTAAAGCCTTGGAGGAAGCTTCCTTCCCAACTTGTAAACAGCCCCTGGAAAACCAGGAACCGGAAACAAAATCTCCTGCCCCTGAAAGCCTGCCTCCCAAGGAGCAGAGGGGGGGTAGGAGAAACAAAGGACCCAAACAGACCCACTTTGTGGAGGAGGTACAGGTCTTCCAATTTGAGGGAGAGGGATCCTCAGAGGATCCTGGGGAAAGGACCTTCTCCTTCAGAGATGGGGGAACTCCTCCGAAGGAAAAATGGGTCCCAAGGGATGCCAATTCAGACTGGGGAGATATGGAGACTGAGCTACCGCCGCCCATCATCTCATCCCAGAACCCACAATACCAAAATCCCCTGGTTCAAACCCATCCTGATGACTGCCTCCAAAAAGGGGGGGCGGCCCAGAACCGGAACCAGGGGAACCCACAATGGCTCTGATCTCCAGTTGCCTTTTTCTTTCAGATTCCCAAGGCTCTCCAAAGAATTCTGCCCAAATTTCTTCTCTTACAATGTCCAAAACCAGAAAGTTAGCCCACCAGTTGTCCAGAAATGTGCATTATCTGTGCCCCCTTGAGGAGAAGGAGGGAAGATATTATGCCCCGGTACAAGTACAGGGGCAGGGTACGATTTCAGCGCTGGTGGACACGGGATCTCAAGCTACCCTTCTGTCCAGAAGGGCCTTTGATGAACTGAATGCAGGAAGGGGAGGGAATTACCAAATTCCTCTCACCTCACTTCCTGGACAACTCCAGAACTTTGACGGGAAGGAAATTCCCGTCGAGGGGACGGCAGATTTGGATATTAAAATTGGGCGACACAAGTTGAAACACCCGGTCATAGTTGTGACTCCAGAGGGCACCCCTTGTTTACTAGGGAATGACCTCCTGAGAAGGTTGTTACCCCTAATAGATTGCGTAAACAAGGTCCTCTGGACCCAGACTAGCCGACCCATAAAATTAAAACAGAGTGTCAACCATGTTAGTTTAAACGGCACATGCCACATGGTTGAACAAAAATCTGACCAAGTAGAATTCCACTTCCAGAATAACCAAATTCCAGACGTGACAGTAATAGCAGTAGGACAACAGACTGGTGATGGGGGGTCCTCTCTATTTCTGAAAATTAACCTTCCTTCCAGTCTAAAGTGGTATTCCACGCTGGAAGGAAACACTCTGAAATTCTATACTAAGCCACAATCAGAAACTTCCCCTCCTATAGTCCAGAAAGATGTGAAATCAGCTCAGAGCCTGGCTGATATTCAGCAAATTGGAGAGCAGTTGTTCATCCCTGTTCAGTTAAATGATGGGAAGGACTCTGTTCTCGCTTGAGTGTGTGTGAACAACGGTAAGAGCTTCATCAGCGAAGCCATGTTCCGCCAACTCCCAAAAGATCCAGCCATTCCCACATTCAAACTGATAGACAAATGGGAAATGGACCTGGAAGCACCCAATTCCAAACATCTCCTGCCAAGCAGGTGTAGGCTCAAAATCTCCATTGGCAACAAGAGCATAGTCCACAATTGTTGGGTCGTGCGAGACTTAGTGGTGCCGCTTTTTACTTAGGCAGTGACATTCTCAATCGCTTTGCCATTAGTTTGGACCTAATAAACTTCAAAGCTTGGTCCCGATTAGCGGATAATCCCATGGGCTTTGATGATCCAGAAAAAGCATTTAGGTCAGCTCAATTGCTACCTTATGCAGTTGAGATTCAGATCAAAGAGGAAGTCACCATCCCAGAAAGGACCCGACAATTCTCCCTGGAAGTGAAAGCTAAAAGAGGACAACATTTGAAAAACCCTGATGCTAACATACATCTAAACGCTTCTCTCCAACAGCCAGGGTTGGGGGTAAACCCAACTCCATTAGTCAACATAGAACATGACACCATTCTAATAGAGGTGGATAACAGCGACTTAAAGAGTATTACTCTAGCCGCAGGCACCATTATTGGAATGGCGGTTGATGACCGACATTTTTCCATCGATTTAGGTAATGAACTGTTAGGGCCAATCCCCAAGGACTGCTTTGACAGTGACAGTGATGACAATACAACACCAGACAGGATTTTTACCCGGCATGGGGGAACTTCCTGGTGTACACTTCTTGCCCTTATGGTAAGGAAGATGTGACTTGTGACTTCAGGAGGGATGAGGTGATTTTTCAGGTCCATGAGGGCTGCCTTTCCCACCTGAAGCCTCCAGTCCAAATCAGCACTCTGACCAGGGACTTCTCCACCCAGCTGGAGGAGGCCGCTGAGATAGCCAAACCAGAAGTCTTTCCAGGCTTCAGGCAGATGGTGGAAGAGAGAGTCAACCTAGCTGATGCCTGTGTGACTCTGGAACAAAAGCAAAAGTTGAAAAAAGTTTTCTTGGATTTCCAAGATCTCTTTGCGGTAGAGTCATATGACTGTGGCCGCACCGACATCCACACAACAACAATCCCCACGGACCCTGGCATGACTCCAGTGTTTGTGAAGCAATATCGTTTGCCTCTCGCATCCATGGAGTCCCTTACTGAAATAATTAGGAACCTTGAGTCCCGGGGAATAAAACGGCCAGTTCACAGCACCTTCAATAATCCGGTGCTGGGAATATTGAAGCCAAACGGACAGTGGAGACTCTGCGCCGACCTCAGGGAGCTCAACAAACGGGTCCATGCTTCCCGATGGCCTCTGCCCTACATTGACCAAGGGCTGGCCCAGATCCAGGGGTCACAGGTATTCACTGCAATAGACCTGACCAATGGATACTGGACTGTGCCTGTCAGTAGGGAGGACCAATACAAGCTGGCTTTTACCTTTGGGGGCCAGCAGTACACATGGACCCGGACTCCCTTCGGATACCTCAACTCCGGCAATGAATTCAACATTTTCCTACATAAGGCCATGCCCAACCTGGGTGCGAGGGGTAACCTGGCTTATGTAGATGATGTCCTCATCAAAAGTTCATCTGTGGAGGAACACATAGCGGAGATCCGTTATGTTCTGACCCAGTTGAGGGCCGCCGGAGCAAAACTTTCCTTTCAGAAAGCACAGTGGTGTAGAACCCTTGTTAATTTCTTGTGGCATGAGATTACTCCTCAGGGTCTCTGTCCCCAGGAAAAGAAAGTGGAAGCACTTCAGAAACTGAAAGACCACACAACTCTGCGGGAACTAAGGAGCCTCCTTGGACTGACTAATTACAGCAGAAAGTTCATTGAGGGCTACGCAGAGATCACCAGACCCCTGATTCATCTTCTGAACGGGGGTGGTCAAGTGGGAATGGGGTCCAGAACAAGCCGAGGCGGTAAAACAACTCAAGAGAAGCCTCTCACAAGCGCCTTGCCTAGCTTACCCTGTCAGAAACAAGGAGTTCTTCCTGGAGACGGGGTTCTCTAATACGTGCTTGACGGCAGTATTATACCAAAAGCATGACAAGGTCAATAAAGTAATCTCCTATGCGAGCAAAACTTTATCCTCTGTGGAGGAAAAATTCAACGATTGTGAGAAGGCACTCCTGGCAACGGTGTGGGCATTGAAGAATTACCGCCCGTTTATCCATGGGGAACACATCATAGTGGAGACTCCACACCAGCCTCTGCAATATCTCCAAAGTGACAGAATCCGGGCCGGAAATGTGAGTAATTCCCGAATTACTTCCTGGATTCTGTCAATGCAAGGCTTTCCTGTGGAGGTCAGATATGGCCAAAACAAGAAGAGTCCCCTCGCGCAAGGTCTGGCTGACTTGCATGATTGTGCCAGAGAAAACTGTCTCAAGGACGAAAGTCTAAAGATCAAGGACAACACGGAGGCATACCTTAATTCCCCACACAAAGTCTTTGAAGAAGACAAGTGTGAGGGAATGCCCACTGTCTATGTGGATGGATGCTCTTACCATGTTGACAACGACGGGGAGAAAGAACTGGTGGCTGGCGTAGGGAATGCATGGGTGAAGGAGTTTCCAGAACCCTCCGCTGGATACAAAATTTGTCCCCGAAGTAGTCAGGTGGCAGAATTGATGGCTGTGCATCAAGCCATCCTCACTGCTGTCCAAAATCAACTCCACAAACTGGTCATAATCACAGATTCTGATTATGTACGGAACGGGTTCGTGGAGCACCTGGTTAATTGGAAAACCAGAGGCATGTTATGTGCTAACAACAAACCCTTGAAACATGGGAAGTTGATCCAAAACATTGACGATCTGGTCACCTCGAATGAGATGACCATCTATTGGAAAAAGATCAAGGGTCATTCCAAAGTAGAGGGACCAGACAAAACTGGAAATGACTTAGCTGATCAGCTGGCCAAAACCGGGGCCATCCAAGGGGATCTAATTGAGATTGAGTCCCTGTTGGGGGAAATCCAGGTCACTGCTATCACTAGGTCCCAGACAAATGCTCACAATGATCTTTCAACTGCCCAATGGAGCAAGGAGACCCCTGATGCTGATTTGATTACAGCTCAGAAGGGGGATCCAATTATTGGTAAGTTTTACCAACACCTTGAGGACCCTGAGAACTTTCCCCTGACGGATACCGATTACATTGGGAAAGAGGACCTAAGAGTGTTGATGAAATGTCCAAAAATGTTCCAGATCCAAGACGGTTTGCTGGTAAGGAAATCCAAAGCTGGCCACGATCAGTGGGTGGTTCCTACCTCATTCCGAAGCCTGATGTTAAGTCACGCCCATGATGTGGCCACCGCCGGTCATAGGGGGTTTCACACAACATTGGAAATCTTAAGAGAGGTTGCATACTGGCCACACATGGGGAAGGACCTTGGCCAATACTTGAAGGGGTGTCTTGTGTGTGCACAATTTCAGCCATCATCCCTCACGCACCGTGCACCTCTCCAAAAGAGGGGGATGACACTGCCATGGTCAGATTTGCAAATCGACTTTGTAGGCCCCATGATTCGCTCTGCTAGGGGGAATAAGTACATGTTGACTGTGACATGCTTGTTTATCAAGTGGGTGGAATGTCTCCCAGCCCCAAACTGCAAGGCAGAAACGGCAGCTGCCTTGATGATTAACCACATATTTTCCTGTTTGGTCTACCTCAAAGGATTGAGTCAGACAGAGGTAGCCACTTCACCAGTGAAGTGATGACAAAGATGTGGGAGATACTGGGGGTCAAAAGGAAGTTGCATATTGCTTACCGGCCAGCTTCTTCTGGGGCAGTAGAGAGATATAACCGAACCATTGTGAGCATCTTAAAAAAGTTTGTGGCAGATTCTGGGACAAGTTGGGATATCCGATTACCTCTGGTCCTAATGGCCATCAGATCTACCCCTTCATCTGCAACCAAAATGTCACCATTTGAGTTGATGACTGGACGCAAGATGGTGCTTCCTCAGCATTTGCTCTACAGAACCCAAGAGCAAACGTTGATAAATGCCTCCACAACTCATGAGTATGTGGAGAATTTAAGGAAACACCTTCAGCATGCTTTTGCCTATGCTCAGCGGAATCTAGAAAGATCAGCTGAGAGTATGAAGACCCACTATGACCTGAAAACTTCCAGGAAGGAATATCAGGTGGGGGACCGGGTCTATCTATACAATTTCCAAAGGAACCAGGCCAAACAGCGCAGATTTTTGCCTACATGGAAGGGACCCTTTGAGATTATAGACAAGATCTCCCCTGTGGCCTACAAGATCCGCATCCCCAAAGGCGGTTTGGCAGAGGGGGAAGACAAATGGGTCCACATTAACCAGTTGAAGTGTTGCCATCCCAGGCACACTCTGCAACAACTGAAGGAATCCTCTGGAATCCTAGAGGGTACTGTCTCAGATTAATTCAGTTCTAACTTAAAATATCCTACATATCGCCTATCAAATTCTGAGTTTCTCAATGTGGGTGTTTTCGTTTTTGAATGCAAAAAGAAATGTGCCTGTTCATATGTTTTGACTATAAATTTATATGCCACCCCACTATATCAATGGTGGGGGAAAAATGTCTATGAATAAGTATTGCCGCTCTTCCTTTGTCGTCCTAGGAGACAGAAAACCTTGAGACTGGCCAGGGAGGACGATCCCGAGACCGGGAGCAGAGACGCGCGAGGGGCTCAGGGTACCTCCCAATATTCCCATCAGGACTGGCGAGGAGAACCGATCGATCAGTACCGGATGGAGGAAAAGATGCTGAACTGTGCCATTTGCAGAATTGGAAGAAGATTATGCGGACAGACCAGTGCGTGGGTCAAAACCCTTGTGCACCCAACTCCCCATCGACTCAAATTCAAAGGGCAGTCACGTGGGGGGATTTGTTGGGTGTCCTGACCCACGTTTGAGCTATCATGCTGCAACATTTGGTGCTGTGGGTTTAGAAAATCCAAGATGGCCAAAAAGCCCACAAGTGCGCCAGAATCCAGGAAAACCACGCAGTTTGTGCGCACACCAAAATGGTTACCTCACTTGCCACCCACCAGTGTAAAGAAAGATCTTTGTTAACAAAATCCACTGTTACTGATGTCAAAAAGTTGCTGAAATCGTGGCTCACCGGACCACTTTAAAGATTCAACCCTTTTGTGGGGTTCCACATAACTATTTTACTGTAAGGAGCCCCATCAAAACAATGTTAAGCAAGGATTTACTACCATGTCAGAACCATTCCTGTTTGGAATGCATTAATCCAAGAAAAATCCCAAAAATGGTTGCATTACCAGTACTCACCACTATAAGAAAGCCGGCGTTTTAAAACAACACCAGACATTTGTGTAAAACTGAATAAATGAACCCAAAGCAGGCCAAAGAAAGACTTACTAAGAGGTGGATACAATGTAAAGTTATATTCTGAAGTGACTTGAAGGTTTACAACAAGACTGGCTGAGCTCTGCAGGTCTGCAGCGGCTTAAACTGAAACTGGATTTAAAATTACCAAAAATCGAAATGTGTAAATAAACTGAGGGACAGACTTGTGACTGCCACATAGTTTGTCACTGTTCAAATGTCATAGTTTTGAACTTAGAATCAGCATTCTAGCTGCATATGTAAAAATTGTCTTGACTTAAACTGGGGAACAAAAAGTGACATTTTATCTGAAACCTGGCTTAATGAAACTGAATTCTGCCCACCAGCTACCCCCGACAGGAGTTGAGATTTGCACAACAGCTGTGTTCCCAGGCCTAGCTGCCTTTTGCTGTTCCCACCAAAAGGGATATGACACTTCTCTTATTGAATTACCTGGGCTCTGCAGGAAATTGAACAAAGCCCTGTCCTGACTCAGGCAAATGTTTTATTATGGGGGTCGTAAAAGTGGCTTCCTCCTGGAAGGAAAGGGGAGGAGCACTGGCAGAACTGGAAAAACCAGAAATTTAACCTTGTGCTGGGGGAAACCACACCCCTTTGGGGCCAGAACATAAATCTAAAAAGATGGATCATTCATAGAGCGGACTTGTGAACATTTTATAAGTGATATCATTATTCTTGTGATTTTTCTGTGCACATTTGAAGACGTGGTAGGACCCGGTGGTATGTTCAGGGGGGTTTTAGCGGAAAAGAGGATATTACTCTAAATGTATGTATGTTAAAAATCTGACACTCCACCACCTAATGCCCACACACCATGGGCACATCTGTGTAAATGCGGGGAAAAATCCAATATTGGTAACCCGACCAAAAAGTGAAATATGTTGCCATTTTTGAACCCAAGCTCCTAGGAAGAGCAGATTTGGGACAGAGACTACCTCATGTGATAGGTAATATGTACATGCAATGACAAACCACTATGTATTTGAGAAATGTGCATTTTGAATCAAATATAGATTTGTGGGCAAACTGACCAGGGGAGGATCCTCTGACCCATAAAACCTACAGCATCACTCTGACTCACAGTTCCTTCCCCAATCATGGGAGATGGGAGAATTGGGCCAATGACAAGTTGAAAGAGGGGCTGGCTAGTGATGCTGCACACACACCCACTTTCAAAACACATAAAAGCAGACAGTCAGGACAGATAGAGACATTCAATTCCATTTGCTGCGGAGCATGCTGATCGACGACTTCACATCCAGAGATCCAGACTTCAAATCCATCAATCTCCAGAACCTGTAGCAGTACCTAGAAAGCAGAGCAGTATCCAGAATCCAGAGAGGCTAGACCAGCAGCGCAGAGCTGACCCAGACCGCTGTTAGCAGAACCAGAGAGCTGACCCAGACCGCTGTTCGCAGAACCAGAGAGCTGAACTGGAGTCCAGTCCAAAACCTGTTGACCAGATCCGTGGCGAGGCCTATTTCTAAATATATTGTGAGTACCTAGCAGAACTGTGCAGAACCAATCTCTTAGTTAAAATAATACAATCCAAACTATTTTAATCTAAGTAGAACTGCCTCCTAGTTGTCACCTGTCATTTTCCATCTGCAAGCTGTAACCTGTCGCTTTGAACTTTTAAAATTTCAAATCCAAAAAAACTACCTTTATTTAATCGTCCGTATCTCTGGAACCGTTTGGGCTAGGAACTTGGTTTAACTTTCCTCTGAAAGCTTAGAATCTCAACTTTTCAACACGCCTAGAACCGCCCCCAAGTAACATAGTAGCATAGAACACTTATATCTCCCTTTAGGCCAACAATACATTTTCCAGTATAGTGGTATTTCACTGTTCAAAACCAACTTAAAAGAAAAATCAGCCTGGTCATGCACTAGGCATGTTTTGAAGGTTACCAAGAAAATCCTGATTAATATGTATATAGTGTTTCTCTAGTGCATCACCAGAGCTGGTTTAATCAAAAGAAAAAATCCTGAAAACCAGTTAAGACATACAAGCAAAAAATACTTCATAAAGTGAACAGATATTCTTCATGCATGTAATTGTGAAACAGTGATAATGGTGTGTGCTGGCATTATCTGCAAATGGACCGTGGCTGGCAGGAATTCCCGAAAAGTGTGTCTGACGAGGAGTGCCTACAAAATCAGAGTTTAATAATTTGGCAGACTAATATTAACTCTGATGTTATATTGAGTGCTGCTTTCAAGGGTAATACAGTTTCAGAGCACTTTGTAAGCAATCTTCCTAAATACAATCAGTATCACCAACAATGTGGTACTTAATTTATCAAACTAAGGTCCTTGGATGGTGAAGAGCTTGGTCAACCGACCAGGGTAACAAACCAGTGATGTTCAGCTTTCCATGAACATCCTGACCACACAGTTTTCCCTTCATCCTGATGAAGGCCCTAGGAAGAAATGGCTCACCTTGCCCCGTTATAGGGCTGAAACACCTGGTGTAGACGATTTTGTACCAAAAACCCAAATACTATCAATGTCAATTGTTTGTGTTCTTTAGAAAGTTGTACGATTGATTTGTTTTTGTTTATTTGTTCACTTTGTGTTTGACGCCTGTCGTATACTTGCAGTAGCGACAGTAGTAATTGCATTAATGTTTGTCTAACTATATTGCACTATGAATACAGGTTTCTGTTTTTCTCTGACCATGCAAATTGTGTTTGCTTATGTGTTTTGTCTTTGATGCAATGTTCATTACATAAAAATAGAAATTCAAAAATCTTTCCAAATATAAAACATTTTGAAATTCTCTGAGTGTGATTCTATACACTTATATTTGCTGTCTTGGCTATTCTAAAATGGCCATCACCAACATCTCGCAATGGGATACTGAGCATGCTAGGCTTTGCGAACTTTTACTGCCGGTTTATCCCAGACTTCTTTCAGATTGTGCACCCGATCACAGTACTGCTACAAAAAAACAATAAAAAGTTTGCTTGGAGTGAGGAAGCAGAAAGAGCCTTTCAGGAACTGAAACGAAGGTTCACCTCCACTACAATCCTGCGGCACCTGCGTCCGACCTCCCTTATGTCGTAGAAACTGATGCTTCCAGTATGGCAATGGGAGCAGTCCTTTCACAGAGGGACCCAGAAACTGGCCAGCTGCATCTTGTGGCCTTCTGGTCAAAGAAATTCTCACCCCCGGAAATTAATTACGCTATCACGGACAAAGAACTCCTAGCCATCAAGTCCGCTTTCAAGGTGGATCAACACTATCTTCTGGGAGCTAGACACTCCATTACAGTGATCACAGACCACCGGAACCTGCAATATCTCTAAACAGCCAAAGCTCAGTCTTCACGTCAGTTACGGTGGGCCCTCTTCATCGCCGAATATGACGACGTGATCACCTTTCGACCAGGGGTCAATAATGGGAAAGCTGACGCCTTATCTCGTATGGGCATCGATGAAACGATGTATGCAACTCCAGACCCGGTAGCCATCATACCTGAAGACAAACTCTTGGGTATCGCAACAGCGCTATCATGAGCAGAATTATGAAACAAAATTTGACAGTCAATGAAACCGGATGCTTTCCTCGCATGTCAAACTCAAGGAGAACAATATTGCATCAAGGAACAGTTACCTTATTTTAGGGACCGGCTATATGTACCCGAGAAGGAGTTACAACAGCATATAATTTCAGGTTATCATGACTCTCTGATCGGAGGACACGCTGGAATCACTAAAACTTTAGCCAAGGTAAAAAATTACTTTTGGTGGCCTACCTGGCGTAAGGACATTGTCCAGTATGTTCAGTCCTGTGGCCTCTGTGCACAAAATAAATCACAGAAACAGAAACCATCGGGTCTCCTACAACCACTGGACATCCCTCCCACTCCATGGCACACTCTTTCCCTCGACTTTATCACTGATCTGCCACCGAGTCAAGGCTTTAACACCATTCTTGCAATAGTGGATTTGTTCTCAAAGATGGCACATTTTATTCCTCTCAAGGGACTCCCGGACGCATCCATAGTATTTCTGGAAAACATTGTCAAACTGCATGGCTTTTCATCAGTTCTGGTCTCCGATCGAGGCAGCCGATTTGTATCCAATTTTTGGAAAAAATGTTGCACAATGGCATAGATTGACGTCCGGCTATCCACCAGTCACCACCCCAGACAGACGGCCAAACCGAGAGGACCAACCAGACCCTCTAGCAGTATTTACGGTGCATGGTGCACCATGAATTGAGAGATTGGAAGGACTTACAGTGGATAGCCGAATATGCATATAACAACTCCGTACATTTTAGCACGGGCCAAACACCTTTTTACACCTTGTATGGCAGACATCCATGTACATCAGAACTTGACCTTCCTGCCAGCTTGGAAATGCCCGTAGTAAAGACTCTTCATACAACCATCAATCAGGCGTTCAGAAAGGCGAAGGAACATCTTATTCCTGCTAAAGAAAAACAAAAGCACTTCGCCGACCAGCATCGGAAAAAGGCCCCAGACTATCAAGTAGGAGACCAGGTTTGGTTAGCCGCAAAACACGTACCCATCAAAGGAACCCGGACCTTCCATCCTCGATATTTGGGACCCTATACCATCAAGGCAATTATCAATCCAGCAGCTGTCAAATTCCATCCGGTATTCCATGTGTCCCTCTTAAAACCAATGCAACCCGGTACACAAATCAAGACACCACCTCAACCTATACTAATAGATGAAGAACCAGAATTCAAAGTCAAGGGCATCCTGGACTCTTAGTACTCTAGAGCCAAGTTGTACTATCTCGTCGAGTGGAAGGGGTTTGGGCCTCAAGATAGATCCTGGGAAACCAGTGAGAACATCCATGCACCACGTCTGATCAAGAAGATTCATCAGAACATCCCAACTAAACCTGGACCAGGCAGGAGACACACTATGGGAGGGGCCTTGGGGGGGAGTGCTGTCACAACCCTCAGCCCTGATCCCCACTGGCAAGCCCATTGGCCAGGTGGAATCAGGGCTCGGATCACTAATAAGGCCTGGCATCCACTTCTCAGGCCCTCTTGGGGACAGTCCTGGCGCCTTTGAGGAACTACTTTATTTAGGTTTTCAGCCAACATGGAGGTATCCACATAGCTTGATTCCTAAAACCAAGCTATGCAGTCTAGTGTTTTGGGTGTGGTGGCCTAGGTACTACTTTACCTGGACTACTTTACAGTGCCTATTTAAGCCACACCCAAATAAGACAACACACTTCGCGTTACTTTGCTTCTAGCAATGTGACGCTCACCGTGTCCAGCTTTCTCACGAGCCTGGTGAATTCCGGACCTGCAGAAAAACCAAGAACATTGTTAGCCGCAGAATCTTACCTGCATTCATCATCCTTCACTGCTCACAGCTCCTGGGCAGCTCTGTTGGTGGAGTTGACCACCCGGATCGAAGGACCTGAGAAAAGGAGAAAGACATCACTAAAGGAGGTAGTGGAGACATTACAACCACAAAGCGCTTAAAGACTTACCTGGTTGGTTGCTTTTCGGCCAGCATAGCTCCGGAACTCCATCTGCGCTGGGAACTCACCGTGACCTACGAAAGAAGAAAAGCACGGGTCAGTGAGGACAAGACATTGCTGCGCTATGCAAAGCGCCTCCGTACCGCATCATAGCGCTAAAGCACGCCATCATCTCCCGGTGAGAACCAGCATATCCAGTTCTCCAAGCGGACACTCCACGCTCCTAGGGAGATAAAAAAAGAGACATTTAGAACAGAGGAAAGGCATGCAAGAATTATGACGCCATCAATCCCAATAAGACCTACCTGAAAGACACAACAAGGGCAGCAGTCAGTGAAGTAACTGGACCGCCCGCGCCCACAAAAGACAACGCGCCACTGCCCAGAGAGCAGGACAGAGAGCCCACCGATTCTGACAACCAGGTGAGAAGAGAACCAGGAGGGTCTGGAAACACAAGGAAGGTGGGGGAAAACTTACCTTGTTCGCCCAATCCTAATATAGTCTTCATTTCCAGGCTGAATCCCATCGACACTGAGACCACACCAGGGAATCATTGGGAAGGGCACAAACGACCAACTGGCTGGGTGGCGTCCCTTTGGATACCAGGTGAGCGTAACAGTTGGGCTCCTGCCCAAAGAATCAATAGTTTGGTTTTAGCATTGTCAAGAGCCATGCCTTTCTGTGACATCCAAACCTGAATAACCAGATTGATGTGATTAAATGCCCTATAAATGGATTAGTGCATCTTTATATCATCTTTATATCAAAAATCAGTACCTGTTTTATATATTTACTTCTCTACATGAGATAATCCTAACACAATTTGTTGTGTTTGCTCACTGTTAGTATATAGTAACAATTTCAATAATCTGTCAACCCAAATGATTGTTTAGTAAAAAAAAAAAAATACAACTTGTTCCACTTACTCAGATTTGAGGACAATAAGAACAGTAGGGCAACTTCTTTAAAGGCCCTTCAATTTGAGGGGTCTACCTAATTTCCTATAACAACATCAGTATCAAAGAAAGTCTCTATTCACCATCATCAAACCTCTTTCGAATTATACAATTTAGTGATTTACTTCTATACATTTCCTGATAATAACATTCATAGGAACGCCACAGAGCAATGCAGACAAACCATTTGTCTGTGTCCCATGTCTATAAATAACAGTTTTCAAAGTGCAGCAAAGCCACATTTGTCTCAAGACATTAGTCATCAAAAGCTGACACAATCATCACATGCATACCATTTGCACTCTAATATTGGGACAATCTTGAAATGGTGTGTTTCTTGTTAAAAAATGCATATTCATTACAGTAAATCAGTTTTTGATATCGTTATTGAACAAATTCATAATTTCAATGCAGTGTAGTAAATTCTAATACTTCATGGGGACATATATAGAGCAGAAAATGTAGATTAATCTAAAATAATCAGTCATAACAAAGGCATAAGTAATTATGTACATTCAATGTGTATGCCAATATATGTGCCATCTTGGAATGGTATAATTCTCATTCAGCATAACAGTTTATTAGTTCATCATTTTCTGTTAGCAACTTCTTTTATACAAATACTCAAGTTGCATAGAATTTTGTGAATTGTTTTCACTGTGTTGCAATAGAACATAAAGACATATATACATAATTACTTCTACGTCCATCCGGTAGCATTAATAATAAAGATGAAACAAAATCATTCCATGATACCTCATGGAGTAATACATAATCAGTTAAAAATCAGGATTTCAAGTGAGTAAATCAGTGTAATATGATCTCTTCATAACGTTGTACTATTAGTTCTCTGTACATCTGATTTAAGAAATTATTACGTGATATCATAGTTCAATGCTGGAACATAGAGTCACTCGTAAGGTTACACCCACATTCATCTTCAAATAATCATCAACATAGTAACAGGTTTTAGGGGTGACAATATTCAAATTATTATTTATTTTACAGGAAAGATGAAAGATCCTAATACAAATGAATTCCTCTAGTTTCCTACAAATCTGATCATTTCATCCCAAAAATTTCTCTTTTTATTAAACTGTGGTTAATATTACCTCCTCTTGCTGGCAATTTTTTCTCTAGAATTATAAACCGTAATTGGGAAATGTCATGTCTGTTTTCTAGAAAGTGGACAGCAACTGGTGATTTAAAATTCTGTTTCTGAATATTAGAATTATGTACACTCCATTTAGCTTTCGTCATGGTAATCCCTATATAGAAAACACCCTATATAGAAAAGACCACATGGGCATTTTATTCCCTAAATAATGTTTTTTGTGTCACATGTAGATGTAGGTTGTAAGCTTATCTTGTTCCTGTGTACATATTTTTGACCACATTTCCTTTTATAATATGTTTACAATTTGAGCAGTTTAGACATGGAACAGTACCATTAAATTAATTTTTAATGATCACTTTGTCAAAAGAGAAATTATATTGTGCCTCCTATTGCAATGAATATATGTATATTGGCCTACGCCATGCTGCTGCTTGTAAGTCGCTTGCGAAGAAATCCGTGTTGCAAGGTCCTGACCTTAGAATCAATGTAAGCCGCCATTTTAGGTCAATCCGCCATTTTAGGTTCGCTTTGTAAAGTCATCCTGTGAGTTAAAATGGTGGACGATGTCATTCCAAAATACAACATGGTCGTCTTGACCTCTGTATGTAGCTTATATGTAACTTGCCTCCAGGCCACTTGTTGAGGTCGTGAACTGAGACCTTGTCCTTCGTTGACCTGTGTGTAAAGGATTACTCGTGCAATGAAACTAATCCACAAGCATACGTTAAGAACAATGTATTCAAATACTGAACGTAGAACACTTGTTTAACTACATTGTATTAATGTTTGAGAAGACCTACATGGAAAATCCCAGAATACACAGTTGTTGATAGGCTTGTTTATATATGTATTAAAAGCACACCAGTTATATGCGGATGTGCGAGACTTGGCATGAACCCTAGATCGGTGATGTATTAGTGGAATATTAACCCAAAGTGGGGCTGGACATCGTGCTCACAAAGAGTATAAAAACCAATGCATTCTAAAGTACAGCGTCTCTCACTGAACATACTGAACCAGCTGGAGTTCGTTGTGTTGCACTGAGGGCCGGTAGCTATCTGATTTTGGTCTGTTCTTAGTAACTGGATTCAGTATAAAATAAAGTACTTTGTATGTTCCTTTGTAACCCGTGTTTGGTGTATTTCCTTTTGGGGTACTCAGTCCCGATATTTTGATTTTGTTTTCACTGTTGGCGCCCGAATAGGGACCCTCAAGATTGTTGCCGGATTATTGAAGGTTGACGCAGGCTATCGGACCGGGATCGGACGGTGTGACAAAAGGGGGCCCCACTGAACGAGACGCGACACCTCAGCATGCTGCACAACCCGATCCCTGGACGATTAGCTTGTGGTCCGAGACAGCATCTTAACGAGGGTCCACTTATCGAGGCGGGCAGATTTGCTGAAATCACCATTCACGAGGTAAGATTAGTTAGGTAATATTATTTGAAATCCGATCGGACCTCCTTAGCATGGCATTGGAAGTATAGTATTTAATGACATTTGGCACAGACAAACGAGACATGCCTCCGAACCTCAGTGGCCAATCAATTGTCGTTTTGAAATCCCTCGTATTGAGTATTCAGAGCCAATTCTATTCAAGAAAAAGGCTAGACCGGCAGCATTTGATGTTTTGCAGAATTGGAAAAAAGAAGCGTTGCAGCAACTTAAAAGTAGAGAAAAACATGCGCGCCGTCATAAAACGAACACCGAAAAGGCATTATTGTATGACCAAGATAAACATTCTGAATCCACTAGGAATATGGATAAGGCTTTCAAACTTGGAATTCAGAAAATCTATCCTTCCAAAGACCTCCATGCTTCTGATGAATTCATAGACAAATTGTTAAATGAACGAAGGCCTGGTGCCTCTGCGCCACCTCCGTATGTCCCTCTTCCTGCTGCTTTGCCTCTTCCTCCTGCTATTCCTGCTCTACCTGCTGTTGTTCCCGTTATTCCTGCTCCTCCTAATGTTCCCCTTCCTCCGGCTTCTCCACCTCTTCTTAGCGCACCAGTTATATCACCTCCATTGAATTTGCCTGCTCCCTCTCTTCCAAGTGGTCCTGAGCCGCTTGTAGTCGATCGAGGTGCAGGGTCAAAGGTTGTCACTCGCAATACTGTACCACCAGAGAAGAAACGTGATTTGAATGCATGGGCTAAGCATTGTATGGAGAGGGATGATCAAGTTAATGTTTTTGCCACACTTTGTAATATGGATAATTTTCCTGAGAAAAATTTTTTTATTGAAGGTTTAGGGATTCAATTATGTGTAATGTGGGGAAAATTAAATAATACAGATTTCCCGCAAGGGTTAAGGGATCTAAATACTTTAGCGTTTTCTAGAGACACTGTGGAGAAAGTAAATGAGCATGTCGAGAGGTTGTTTGGGTATAGAAAGGAGTTAGAAAAGTTGCAGAATGAGGATGACGAGGGGGAAAGTATGTATGTACAGAAACGGTTCCTTCCTTGTCGTAAATCGATATCTGAGGAAGCACGAATGTGTACGAAGGGCGCACTTAGATGGATTTCGGATAGGTCGATAACTACAGTTGAAGTATATGACACATATAGTCAGTATACGCCAGAAATGCAAAGGAAAGTGATACAGGTAATGATAGAGTACCTACAGGATGATTGTGTTAAAAGAAAGATTAGTTGTCCCACAGAGTTATTGAGTATTTATAAGAGATCTTTTTCACTTGACACTTCTTCGACTGCTTTAGCGCTCGACTTGGCTCTGTTGCTTAGTAAGCGTTCGGAGTCACCTACTTATCAGTTGAGAGAGGTTCCTCCGACATTTATCCCGAAGGTTGAGGTTGCGGCCGATGTTGCACAAGGTATAGTTGCTGTGAACATTCCTGCACATTATGTATCGCAGTTCGTTCACGTCCCATTCTCAGGACAGGAAGTGAATACTATTAGGCAATCTAATCCTGATATTAGGAAAAATCCGACAGGATACTATAAAGAAATAGAGTCTGTCTTACAATCCTCAGGTGATATTGATTTGTTATTCTCTGTACTCCTGCCCGTTGATTTGTGGAAACAAGTTAGAACTATAGACAACGTACCAGGGCTGTGAGATACATGGGTGAATATAACTAGACTCGATGGAGAAAGGCCAGCTGGTAAAAGACCGCCTCAGGTGATATTAACTTTGCCTGATAGAATCATTGCAAAATTGAAAACCATAATTCCAGAGAAACGAGAATTGAGCACAAAAGTGGCGCATACGGCTGGCGCACAGTGTGCGCGTGCGAATGTCTGCGCCAGCCGCGTGCGCTAAAATCTGTTTCCGCGCACAGCGTATTCATGGATTTTAGCCTCCAAAACCAGCCGTGGTGCAGAATGGTGAAGCAACCCTGCAGCAGCGCCAGTTACGCCCCCAAGAACGCCCTCGGGCATGGAAAAACCATGAAAATCCCCAATCCAGCGCAAAGGTCTGCGCTAACCCTGGACCAGTTTACAGGGCTGCCAAACAGCAAACGCCAAGCGGTGAACGTGTATTACTGGGGTTCGCGTGAAGTTTCACACGCGAAAGGGCCTGTGCGAGTGGGGTACGTGTATAACTGGGGTTTGCGGGAAGTTTCACACGTGATTTCAGCAGGGTACGTGTATTACGGGGGTTTGTGGGAAGTCTCACACGCGATTGGATCCGGGTACGTGTATTTTGGGGATTCGCGTGAAATTTCACATGCAAAATGGCCTGTGCAAGTGGGGTACGTGTATAACTGGGGTTCGCGGGAAGTTTCACACGCGATTTCAGCAGGGTACGTGTATTACGGGGGTTTGCGGGAAGTTTCACACGTGAAAGGGCCTGTGCGAGTGGGGTACGTGTATAACTGGGGTTCGCGTGAAGTCTCACACGGGAAAGGGCCTGTGCGAGTGGGGTACGTGTATAACTGGGGTTTGCGGGAAGTTTCACATGCGATTTCAGCAGAGTACGTGTATTTCGGGGTTTGTGGGAAGTCTCACACGCGATTGGATACAGGTACGTGTATTTCGGGGGTTCGCGTGAAGTTTCACACGCGAAATGTCCTATGCGAGTGGGGTACGTGTATAACTGGTGTTTGCGGGAAGTTTCACACGCAATTTCAGCAGGGTACGTGTATTACGGGGGTTTGCAGGAAGTTTCACACGCGAAAGGGCTTGTGCGAGTGGGGTACGTGTATAACTGGGGTTCGTGGGAAGTCTCACACGCGAAAGGGCCTGTGCAAGTGGGGTACGTGTATAACTGGGGTTCGCAGGAAGTTTCACACGTGATTTCAGCAGGGTACGTGTATTACGGGGGTTCACGGGAAGTCTCACACGTGACTGGATCCGGGTACGTGTATTACGGGGGTTTGCGTGAAGTTTCACATGCGAAATGGCCTGTGCGACTGGGGTACGTGTATAACTGGGGTTCGCATGAAGTTTCACACGCGAAAGGGCCTGTGCGAGTGGGGTACGTGTATTTCTGAAGTTCGCGAGAAGTTTCACACGTGATTTTGCTGTCAGAGCGGGGTACGTGAATTTCAGGGGTGCGCAGTGAGTCCTACACGTGAATTGGCAGTGTGGGTCCTCCCAGGTGTTCCCTCTACACCCCCCATGGCACCTGCAGGCAGCCCACACCACAGGGGACTACCCACACCCCTGGTCATGTACCGCAGGCAGCCCATCCACCATGGGCATGCCCCACCAGCCAAGCCACATGTCAGCTTGCACCCCCACCCCCAGCAGTCAGGGGCACCTGCCAGCAGGCCCCCACTCATGTCCCCCAGCACCCCCACCCCCCAGCAGTGCAGGGCACCTGCCAGCAGGCCCCCACTCATGCCCCCCAGCACCCCTACCCCCCAGCAGTCGGGGGCACCTGCCAGCAGACCCCCACTCATGTCCCACACATGTCCCCCTGCACCCCACCCCCCAGCAGTGCAGGGCACCTGCCAGCAGGCCCCCACTCATGTCCCACACATGCCCCCCTGCACCCCCACCCCCCAGCAGTCAGGGGCACCTGTCAGCAGGCCCCCACTCATGTCCCCCTGCACCCCCACCCCCCAGCAGTCAGGGGCACCTGCCAGCAGGCCCCCACTCATGTCCCACACATGCCCCCCTGCACCCCCACGCCCCAGCAGTCAGGAGCACCTGCCAGCAGGCCCCCACTCATGTCCCCATGCACCCCCACCCCCCAGCAGTCAGGGGCACCTGCCAGCAGGCCCCCACTCATGTCCCACACATGTCCCCCTGCACCCCCACCCCCCAGAAGTCAGGGGCACCTGCCAGCAGGCCCCCACTCATGTCCCCCTGCACCCCCACCCCCCAGCAGTCAGGGGCACCTGCCAGCAGACCCCCACACATGTCCCACACAGTTCCCCCTGCCCCCCCACCCCAAGGCAGTGCAGGGCACCTGCCAGAAGGCCCACACTCATGTCCCACACATATCCCCCTGCACCCCCATACCCCAGCAGTCAGGGTCACCTGCCAGCAGGCCCCCACTCATGTCCCCATGCACCCCCACCCCTCAGCAGTCAGGGGCACCTGCCAGCAGGCCCCCACTCATGTCCCACACATGTCCCCCTGCCCCCCCACCTCCCAGCAGTCAGGGGCACCTGCCAGCAGGACCCCACAAATGTCCCTCTGCACCCCCACCCCCCAGCAGTCAGGAGCACCTGCCAGCAGGCCCCCACACATGTCCCCCCAACAGGTCATCACACTCCAGACCCATGCCCCTCATGACCACCCAAATCCCACCCCAGTCCAAACACCCCACATTGAATTCCCAAAGTCATGATAGAAAATACATAACCAGCATGGCCATGAATCAATGTCCCTCAGACCCACGCAATGGTGACACATGACTGTGAAAAGATCAACATTGTGACATGCACACAACAAATGATATAAAACCACATCAGTAAAGTATATAATACATGTGTATTCAATAATTAACCAAATGAATAAAACAAAATCACACAATATTGGAAATAATGAAGAAAAAGCTGCATGTCCAAAATATTCCAAAAAAATGTGTGAAAGCAGAATCCAAATCAATCCAAAAGCAAATGGGTCCAAAGAGTCTGTCCGTCCAACCAAATCCAAATTGTAAAAATAAGACACATCCATTGATCCATGGTAAAAAAGAAACTTAAATGAAGTGAAATCCAGTGTTGATCTATATACAAATCCAGGGTCCATGAGCCCAACCATTGAAAGGAAACCTACAAAAACCCTACCTAATTAACAACTCTATAAAAAAAGGTGGGGCATTGTCCAAGCGCCCCAAATGAAATGAAAACCAAAAGGAAACCTAACACTAATTAACTATATACAATGGCAGCAGGCTACTCTGACGGCTCACTTCCTGATTTCCTGGGCCAGGGCATCATCGAACTCCTGCTCGATGTCCCGGAGGCGGTCCTCTTCCATGGCCCGGAGGGTTCGCAGGGACGATGACATCTGGATCCCCAGGTCCCTGCGAATTGCCTCGAGGCACTCGGCCCGCCTCAGAGCCCTTTGCATGGAGTTCTCCGCCCTGACCATCGTGAGCCATGCCTCTTCCGCCCGCTGCCGCTCTGCATCTATAGCATGGCCTAACCGCTGCCACATGGAAGACACTTCCCGTCCTGGGTCCTCATACCCTTCCGGCCGATGTCTGCCCCTCCGATGTCGAAGGCCCCGAGCCATCATGATTCCCACCTTGTTGCTGCTGCTGCTGCTGTGCCTGTGCCCGTGCCCTGGCTCATGCTGCCTGCACATCATCCTCCGGCTGGGGTGCAGTTGTTGAGGTGTCCACCCCTGCTGGACATCCGACTCCCAACTGTGGCAGGGATGTGTCCTCCACAAGCCTGGCCGCACGGTCAGAGGCAGCTCCACAGGGTACCCAGGTGATACATGGGTGGGAAGATGGCACGGAGGACGACTGGCGCATAGGGGGTTCAGGTGAGGAGGGGGTCAAAGCAAGGTTCAGCAAACGGAGGAATCCGGCCTGGGTGATCTGTCCCAGTAGGCTGACGTGGTCAACGAGCTATTCGAGATGACATGCAGTCTCCCCATGAAAAGACTGCAGGTCACCTCGCATGACCCGTTGACGCAACGCCACCCCACCCAGGACAGGCTCAACCCGTTCCCGGATAGCCACGTTCGCAGGGAGAGGAAGGCCAGTTGTTGTAAGCGGATCCCCTCCCTGAAAACGGGTCTGGACGTAGGCATCCCTGCTGGTGCGGGATGATGCAGTCACAGGATCGGGGACAGGATTACACACAGGCACCTCCGCCGCGGCCTGTGCTGCCTCCTGTCCCTGCCCCTGCACTGCACCACTGGCACCAGTGGAATCCCCACCTCCAGACCCCGTCTCTGTCCCTTTGCGCGGCCTCCTCCTCCACCAAACCCCCCACCAACCTGGATGACTCTGTGCCATCTTCCGCCATCGAACCCTGTGGGGTCTCAGCTGCCCCTTCTGCTGCTGAGCATACCATCTCCGATCTCTGCCTCTTGGACCAACCCTCGGCAGCTGCGGCCTGGGACGCGGCACCAGACTCCTCACTCCCCGACGAGATGGCAACCTGGGAGGGGAGCCGGGCCTTGCGTCTCCGGCTGGCGTTGGGATCCCTGCAGCTTTGCTCCACAGCACCCTCTCCGCCCTCTCCATCAGTTGACGCTGCAGACAGGGAGAGATAGAACACAGGCATCAGGGCACTGTACAATGGACTGATACACACATGACAGTTGTACATGAGTGGCAGTGTCAGAATTCAGACATGGCATCACACTCCTCAACACACATGTCATTTCAACTCACATGCATGAGCAATTCAACAGCAATATTGCACCAGGCAGCACCATCCATACACAAACAACAGCACAAGCAGCCGAAGGTGAGCCAGACATCACATGAAACACAGGGAGTGCACTAGACATGCACACACGCCACCACACGTACATGCATGTGTACACCTCCACCAACTGTCGCAGTGATGAGATTGGCATCCATGTCACATCTGGCAATCAGTCTTCGACATATCAGTGTCCCAAGCATCCATGTTGCATCACTGTTGCACCCTTGTGAAACACACACATGCACATGTACACGGTGCAGATACATGCAGCTGGAACCGACATCCATGTGTGACACCACAACCATGCCAACTTACATACACAGTCATTCAAACATGTGTGCTCACACATCTGCATTTGGTATGCAAGCTTACACACACATGCACCATCCATGTGTCCCACACATGAGAGGACTTGCATGTGTTAGCCTCAAGGCCCTGTACATACACATCCATACATGGCCCTACAAAACCACATGTGCAACCTGCACACTACTGGCACACCACAACACGCACAGCTTACAATCAGTATGCATGTACACTTACCGCTCGACTCCAGACGGGTCTGCCTCTCAAGGACCTGGACGTGGAGCGCTGGGGATATGCGTTCCAAGACCCTCATTTGATGTTCCGACAGGTGGCCCCTTAGCATCCGCTGCCTTCAAGAGGCGCCGGGCCTTGTTGAGGGTCCTGGACCTGAAGTCCTCCCAGCGCTTCTTGACATGTTGGAATTTGCGGACTGCCACCCCCTCCGCGTTGATGGCAGTCACAATGTCCGTCCAGATCCTGGTCCGTCCTTCCTTGTCGGCACGCAAACTTCCGTAGAGGGCTTCATACTGCCCCACGACTTGCTCCACCAGGACACCAACTTCGGTGGCAGTGAAGCTGGTGGCCCTCTGCCTCCCTGGCTGGGGGTTGCCAGTGGCGCCAGATGGTGGTGTGCCCGACATGGCAACCCCAGAGGCAGGTGTGGGTGGGCAACTGGGTCCTGGGGCTGGGATGTGGAGCGATGGTATCCCAGTCGGGAGTCTTCAGTTCCAGCAGGGGTGGTCACAGCAACTGCACCCCTGGCTAATGTGCAGGCAGCAAATAGCAGGGCACGTGGGCAGCAGGCAGGCAGGCAGCAGCAGATGGCAGGTGGGAGCGTGCTCGGGACTCTTTGGGGCAGGGAAATGGCCTTCAGGGCAGGAGCGTGGTCTTCCGTGTGTTTTTGCGTGGCCAGCTTAATACGGAGTGATTTGGCACGTGAAGAATGTGCACGTCAGCGTGTAATTCGAGGAAAGTCCCTTAGCACGTAAGCGCATCAGCACACGTACGTGATTTCATTGGATCAAAGGCCCTTAGCCCGTAAGCGCGTCTGTGACGTGCGTGCACGGGCGTTTCCCTGAACACTGGTGCATGTTCATCGTACATGTCCAAAAACTGCACGTCCCAGTGTCAGCTCGTGTAATTGGAGGATAGGGCCTTAGCGCGTACACACGGAAGTGACGTTGGACGTGTGGGCCGGTTTAAAAGGTACGTGTAGGATGCCATTTCCTTGTACGTGCTTTTCGTGGAGAGCGAGTGGGTGAATTCTGTACTTCTTGTCGGTTCACACGCGATTTACTTCACAGCGTTTCTAGTTCGTACTCCCTGTTACCTCTGACAGCTTTTATCTGATTTTCTTTTGGGCCTGTTTCCTCAAACAGCGTTCACTTCTTCTTTTGTCCTGTCTCCTCAGACAGCGTACAATTCTTCTTTTGGCGGGGGTGTTGCCAAAGCGCACACGCACGTCTTTTTCATGCTCTTTTTCCAGGCAGACGGAGAGTCGCGCACGTATTTACCAACTGTGCTTGCCCCGTGTGTCACGTACCCCTTCAGAGGTCATTGTAGGCTGTGTGTAACATGCGCATGCTTATTTTTGTGTTTCTGGGTGCCACAGCATAGTGCGGGTTAATTTTTTCACGCACGTGGTCTACGAGGGGTTGCGTGCACGTTATTTTCTGTTTTTGGGGTGCCTGTGCATTGCGTGACCCATCATCTGCCCCCAGGGGTCACCGACAGCCTTGCTACTGCACTAGGTAACAAATTCCATCTAGTACCCTACCCTTTTGACCCCCAATTGCCCAGGACAGTAGTTTACTGCAACTCCCATATGCACAACAACATCAGTGCCATGGCTGGGAGGCAACCAAGTGGTAAGGGAGGCAAAGGCGGCCGAGCTTTAAAAGGTGGGCATGGTGGGTGCGGTAAGTTGACGTGGCCAGGATTTGCAGGGTGCCCCTAGCCCCCCATGTGTGGAGGACCAATCAGGGACACCCATGACCCCCCCATGGTTGAGGGAAACGTGGCTGACACATCACAGCTCAGCCCTTGTTGGACCGGCCCATTCTGGCACCTGACCTGGCACAGTATGACTCCCAGGCTGACTTCCAGGTCAGCAAGTCTGGGCCACGTGTGGCGGTGCAAATTGGTGTCACCAGGCCACGTGGATCTGGGGCTGCTATGTCATCTGCTGCCCCGAGTAGGCAGGGTGGGGAGGCTGCAGGGACAGCTGCAGCTCCATCCACCCCAGCTCTGACTCCCCATCCAGGATAGTGTCAGTCCTGGTCCATCATACTGACGTTCCCCCTGCCAACATCACACTTGCTCTTCCATCTTGGTGTCATCAGTGTCTGACATTTGCCTCCCCTTCCAACTCAGTGACAGTTCATGTATGGGAGGGTTATAGTCAAGTGGGACATGTGTCAATCATGTACTGGTTCTGTAGCTTGTCAGGCCTATTTGTGTGACATGGTGCTAATGCCTGTTTCCATTTTTTGTCTTTCATGTTTTTGCAGGGGATGACGCATTTGATGCTGTTGAGGTTGAGGAGATGGTGCAGACCCAGGAGGGATCTCAGGCATGACCGGGCACCAGTGGGGGACATGGCGTGGTGGTGGGTGAGAACCTAATCTTGCTGCAGACCATTCTCTCCAGGGGTGTCTCTGGGTGCACCTCCCCAGACCTCTATTCAGGTGTTGATTCGGATGATGAGACCTATGTGGCGTTGCAGGTAAGTCTTTCTGGCAGGGATTCTATTCTGTCCAACCCACCTGCAGCAGGGGTAGAACCCTCTATGGGGATGTCAGTGTTGGTAGGTCTGCCTTTGGTGGTTACGGATGCAGGGTCACACTCTGCAACATCTGATCCTGTTCCTGGGCCAGCAGATCAGAGGGGGAATGCAGTCCTGCAGCCTCAGGCAGTGCCAGCACAGCAAGTCGCAGTTCGCCTTGCCCCAAACAGGAGTGGTGCCCGCCGACACGGTGGCTGTACGCCACCAGGCAATACCGCATGGGAGCAATCCATATACGGTATGGCAAACCAAAAGGCATTATCAGCTGAGATGATGGCTCCAGCAATGGAGAGGGTGGCCACTTCCATTGTCCCCCCTGAAAGGCAGATGGAGCAACTACAGCAGGCAACAGACTCCATTTGCCAATCACACAGGGAGGACATGTTGGCGTCCAACAGGGACAGATGGGCAGCACTGGAGACTCTACGCCAATCGATATCATTAGAGTCCCAGGGCCAGAGGGAAGCCCTGAGGGTAGAAGTCCATCACCTCAGGGAGACTCTTGTTGACCTTGAGGCTTCCACTAACTTGAGGACAGAACAGGAGCTGGAGCAGCTCACACGTTCGCTCTCAGCTGAGATGCAGGCAACTCAGGAGGAGATCCGGGCATCACGTCAGGTGGTGCATGGGGATCTCCGCACTATAATCCTCCGGAACGAGACCTTCCACACCTGCATTCTTGCTGCCATGGAGGATCAGACTAGTGCTTTGCGTGGGCTGCCTCCCGTAGTGCCACCACCTCCTGATGCAGCAGCAGAGGGTGGTGAGAGCGACAGCGGCGATTCTCTCACAATAGCGTAGCCGTGCAGGCCATGAGCCCATGGAGGTGTTTTTTTTTCCCAACATCCACACAGGTGACTGTTGGTGTGCACCCTGTCCTCGGACCTCCTGGGTGACCTCCCCCAACCCCCTGGCCCCCACAAGGCCATTTTTGATTTTTGCTTTTTGTTTTTTTTTTACAGTGTGTTGCCTTGTGTGGCTCCCGTGGGCTTCCACTGTATTCCGGCTGGGCACATGCAGGCTTGTCCTGAGTTTGGGTTAGATGCTTGGGTTCGTGAGACACACACCCCTCCTGCTTCCCGTTTCCATGGGCTTGCAAAGGGTGTGCCCAAGTGACACTGACTTACACAGTGACGTTGGACTCCCATGAGCTGTGTGGGCAGTCTGTAGTCAATACTGTGTATACATTCCTAGTGGATATTGTTGTTGTATTGTACACTGCATGGTGTATTGATATGTGCTTGTGCATCCATGTCTTCCTCCTAATTTGCAGGTTCATTCCTCATGTCTTCACAAGGCCGTCTACTTTGGAGATGGAGTTCATGTTGTAAGCAGTGCACTTACACTTTTGCGTGGCAGCAACACTGTACAGTTGGAAGTGGTCGATGTGCTGGCATAATCAGGTTGTAAGACTACCAATACTTTAACTTAGTACTGTCATGTTTATGCTATGTTTGAGGTTGTGTAGCTGTATTGTATTGTTGGTAAGTATTTGGTCATGTGTGTTGTTTGTTCTACATTACTGGGAGCATATTGTTTGTGGCCAGTTTCCATTAGGGACACTGTACTTTGTGACACTTGTGTCATGTTTTGAGGATTACTTTGTTTGCTCTCACATAGCATGACATGCCATGGTGTGTTGGGTGGCAGTGCTGGGGAGGGGTTGGGTGACATGGCACTGTTGTCATGTTGTATTTTGCAAGGGGGTAATGATTTTAGCAGCATTGAAGTGTATCTTTTGATGACACAGCATTGGTGGTGTTTGTGTAGGTAGGGATGCACACATTGTAACATCTCCAGGTGAACAATCTCAGGCTGGTATGGTTGTGACAGTTGACTGTCCCTTGAGTCATCATCATTGATTGTCAGATGGTATGTGCCAGGGCTGTGTGCACTCCACAGGGATATGATTTTAGGTGAAGTAATTAGCCGCCAGCTGCGTACGGGCTGCCTCACCCTGTGCCCTTTCCACTCCCATGCGCAGCGGGCGTGCATGTGGTTGGGGATGTGGGGGCACCACCATATGACGCGCAGGCCCCGGCATGTTGCTACGTTGTGCAGGACGCATGCTGCCACTATGATATTGCACACTACTGGGGGAGCGTATAACAGCTGGTCGCCAGAACGGTCAAGGGAGCGAAAGCGTGACTTGAGCACTCCGAATGTGCGCTCTACTATGCCCTGGGTTGTATCTTACCTTGGTGGCGTGGTGGGGTTCCGAATTGGCGTCATCATGTGGGTGCTCAGAGGGTAGGCACTGTCCCTTGGGGAGTTGGTGATGGGTATCATTAGTGGGGTTGTGACATTACTCAGTATCTGACATGCATGCATGTGCAGTGGCATTTATACTCACCAAACAGCCATGTGTCGCCATGCTGCCCAGTTTCTAGGTCCCGGTTTAGAGTTGACATTCTGTAGAAGAAACTGTCGTGGGTGGACCCTGGATAGTTGGCATATACTGAGGTGATGATTCCCTTGGCATCACATACTACCTGGACTTTGATGGAATGCCAGTGCTTGCTGTTTCTATAGATGTGCTCAGATGCTCTGGGGAAACGTAGAGCCACATGGGTGCAATCAATGGCACCTAGCACTTTGGGAAATTGTGCCACCCAATAGAAATCCTGGACGGCAGCCTGCCTTTCTGCAGGTGTTCTGGGCAGGTATATGTGCCTGCGGACTGAGGGGCATGCAGTGATGATGGCCAAGACCTGGTGTAGGCAGCGTGACTGCGTGGCCTGTGACCCCCCCCGCACTATGGCACTTGTCCGCTGAAATGATCCAGTCGCCAAGAAGTGCAGTACATTAAGGACCTTCTCCAGGGGGCTGAGTGCTTGGGAGCACAGAGTGGGTGATGTGAGGTCATCCTCCCACTCACTGACCAGGTCGGGTATTATGTGAGGTGGAAACCTGAACCTCCCATACACCTGGTCATCAGGCATCCCAAAATGGCTGGTTCTGGGTGTAAAAATACTGGCTCTGACTATCCTCCTCCTCCTCCTGTGGTATCCCACGGCCACTGCTGCTAGGAACGGTATATTGATACGTGATGTAGGCGAGCGTGTTGCCGTTCCGCGCACTTGCCTCCTGTACTTCCCCGCGCACCCCAGTAATACACTTACCCCGCTCAGCCAGGCCCAATCGTGTGTAAAACTTCCCGCGCACCCCATTAATACACGCACATGCTATTTTTGACACAGCGTGTGTCCGTGTTTGTCGCATACCCCTTTACACATGATTTGTCCTAGAGGGCCACAGTATGGGACATCCATCAGAGCTGTATATACGTGGTTTTTGTTAGCGCACATTTTTTTCATGCGTAGAGATGCTACCGCCTGCCATCGTGTGGCAGACGTGGGTTGATGTACATAGTTGAGTTTTGGTTTGTGTCATGAGATCGCCACTTCACTGCTGGGGCGTGGGGGTGCAGGGGGACATGAGTGGGGGCCTGCTGGCAGGTGCCCTGCACTGCTGGTGGGTGGGGGTGCAGGGGGACATGAGTGGGGGCCTGCTGGCAGGTGCACTGCACTGCTGGGGGATGGGGTGCAAGGGGACATGAGTGGGACATGAGTTGGGGCCTGCTGGCAGGTGCCCCTCAGTGTTGGTGGGTGGGGGTGCAGGGGGAAATGAGTGGGGGCCTGCTGGCAGGTGCCCCTCAGTGCTGGGGGGTGGGGTGCTGGGCGAGAAGAGTGTGGGCCTGCTGGCAGGTGCCCCTCAGTGCTGGGGGGTGGGGTTGCAGGGGGACCTGGGGCCTGCTGGCAGGTGCCCTGCACTGCTGGTGGGTGGGGGTGCAGGGGGACATGAGTAGGGGCCTGCTGGCAGGTGTCCTGCACTGCTGGAGGGTGGGGGTGCAAGGGGACATGAGTGGGACATGAGTGGGGGCCTGCTGGCAGGTGGCCCTCAGTGCTGGGGGGTGGGGTGCTGGGGGACATGGGTGGGGGCCTGCTTGCAGGTGCCCTGCACTGCTGGGGGGTGGGGGTGCAGCGGGTCATGCGTTGGTGATCAGTAGTGCAAGATGACATGTGGCTTGGCTGGGGAGCAAGCCCATGGTGGATGGGCTGCCTGTGGGACATGACCAGGGGTGCAGGGTAGTCCCCTGTGGTGTGGGCTGCCTGCAGGGGCCGTGGAGGGTGTAGAGGGAACACCTGGGAGGACCCACACTGCCAATTGACGTGTAGGACTCCACGCACCCCCGAAATACACATACCCTGCTGAAATCGCATGTGAGACTTCCTGCGAACCCCAGGAATACATGCACCCCACTCGCACAGGGCCTATCGCGTGTGAAACTTCCCGCGAACCCCAGATGTACACGTACCCCGCTCGCCCAAGGCCTATCGCGTGTGAAACTTCCCGCGAACCCCAGACGTACACGTTCCACACTCGCCCAAGGTCTATCGCATGTGAAACTTCACGCGAACCACAGATATACATTCACCCCAATCGCACAGGGCCTATCGCGTGTGAAACTTCCTGCGAACCCCAGATTTACACGTACCCAGGCCAATCGCGTGTGAAACTTCCTGCAAACCCCAGAAATACATGCACCACACTCGCACAGGGCCTATCGCGTGTGAAACTTCCAGCGAACCCCAGATGTACACGTACCCTGCGCGCCCAAGGCCTATCATGTGTGAAACGTCACGCGAACCCCAGAAATACACGCACCCCGCTCGCCCAAGGCCTATCGAGTGTGAAACTTCATGCGAACCCCAGAAATACACGCACCCCACTCGCACAGGGCCTATCGCGTGTGAAACTTCCCACGAACCCCAGATTTACACGTACCCCGCTCGCCCAAGGCCTATCGCGAGTCAAACTTCCCGCACACCCCCGAAATACACGCACTCACTATTTTTGACACAGCGGGTGTCCGTGTTTGTCGTGTACCCCTTTGCACGTCATTTGTCCCAGAGGGCCACAGTATGGGACATTGATCATAGCTGTATATACATGCTTTTTGTTAGCGCACATTTTGGCGCACATTTTTTTCATGCGCAGGGACGCTACCACCTGCCTTCGTGTGGCGGACGTGTTTAGGCCTGTGCGCGTCTTTGCCCGTGCGCTGGTTTGCCCTATTCGATTCCATGAATACGTGTTGTAGTCGAGCGTGTGGGTATTCCGCGCACTTGCCTCCTGTACTTCCCCCGTGACGCCCACATTTTCACACGTTGTTCGCCATTCCGCGTGTCACGCCCCCTGTTACGCCTACTTTTGTTGTGTGCGCCACGCTATGTGCGCTTTCGCTGTGGCCGTAGCGCACGCCGTTAGATGACCTGTGTGCCGGCGTGTGCCACGCAGATTTTCAGCGCACATCCCAGATTTTACTTGCTCACGGACTTCCAAGAATCGATGTGCGCGGGTTTCACTGCGATTTTCGCACTTGCACTGCGATTTTCGCATTTGCACTGCGATTCGCACGGTTTCGCACACTTGCGCAGGAATTTTCGGCGCACATTAATTCCATGAATCGGCCTGTTATTTGAGACAAACTTATGGCCTGTGTCCAAGGAAAGTCTGAGGGTGCTACTGAGGTCTTTAATCTGTTCGAACAGGTATTCTCGGATTTCAGTGGACAAGACCTAGGCACAGAGTCTGGGAAAAGGATATTTGTGGACAAATGTCTGCGTGGACATCCAGTCACAGATTATGTCTTCTGAGAGCGATTGGCAGTCAAAGTCCCAATCAGAAGTACTGCACATGGCTCAGTACTACGAGAATCGTGTCAATAATGAAAAAGATAGAGTCGAAAAACGAAAAGGTGATTTGAAGACTAAAGTGCTATTACAGCAAATTGTTAGAGGCCCCAGAGGGGGTAGTTCTCAGACTAGAGGTCAGTATGTCCCGCAAGGGAATGTGCCCTTGGGTCCTGTGAACATTAACCAGTGTGCCTATTGTCGTCAAGAGGGTCATTAGGGTGCACAATGCCCCGTCCTTCGACAGAGGTCGAATAACACATTCGGGAATATGGGTAGACGATCCAGAGGTCGTCTGGGTGTAGGGGGCCCTGGTAGAGTTCAGTTTACACAGGATCCTCAGCAACCTTTTTCACAGGATAATCAGATTTCGAGTGTGGACACCAGGAACATATTTGATCATTCTTCCGCTGCATATTTATCTGAAGAGCTTCCTTTTGATGACATTATGTTTCGTTAGGATTGCCCGAAGCAGGGTTTGGAACCTACACCTATTCCCGTCAATCAGAAAGGTCCCTACGTTGAAATGGTGGTGGGAAATAGGAAACATCCGTTTTTGATAGATACTGGCACACAGAAGTGTTCCATTGATCATTCACAGGTTCCAAACATTCCGCTGTCAGGGCAAACCAATGTTTCTGTAGGGTTTTCTGGCACACTAGTTGTTTGTCCAGTTTCTTTACCGGTACCTATTTCTTTAGGTCCCTTTATGGACCACTGTCCATTCTGTTGACTTCGAATTGTGGAGAGAACTTGCTGGGGTTGAACCTGTTAAAAGAATTAAATGCAGTGATGTATTGTTCTTCTGATGGAGTGCGCTTGACGATTTCACCAAAACGATTTTCTGTCTCGCAATTCTTGACTAGACCTTTGCCGCCAGAATTTATTGATGTACTAGAGAGCTTATGGGCTGTTGACGACAATAATGTTGGTGTTTTACAGATTGAGCCTGTAAAGATAGTTTTGAAACATGGAATTGAGTTGCCACGCATTCCCCAGTATAAGATTTCAGTTGAGGGCGAGCAAGCTTTGAAATGCATTGTTTCGGATATTGTGCATCGCGGGGTGATTGAAAAAATTTCAGGAAGTTTGTGTAATAGTCCGATTTTATCCGTGTACAAGAAAGGCGATAATGCAATTCAATTCCATTTCATAATTGATCTACGAGCCATTAATAAAGTCGTCGCTCCATCATTTCCAATTGTGCCTGATGTAACGACAATCCTAACCATGATTCCAGCAACAGCTATTTACGTTAGTGTTGTGAATCTAAAGAATGCTTTCTTTAGTATTCCTATACACAAGGATAGTAGATACTTGTTCGCGTTCACCTTAGGGGGACGCTCGTTCACATTTCTCAAGGGTACACAGAGAGTCCTAGCATCTATAGTAGGGCTTTGAAAGAACAGCTTGATACCCTTGAACTGCCCTCTACTTGTACATTGCTTCAGTATGTTGATGACTTGCTTTTAGCTGCTGACTCTGAGAGCGCATGTAAGGAGGGCACTGTGTTATTGCTTATCCATCTAGCTAAGCATGGTCACAAAGCTTTGCTTAAAAAATGTCAATATTGTTGCCAGGAGGTCGCCTATTTAGGCTAACTCCTGTCAAAAGAGGGAAGAAGATTGACACCTGAAAGAATAAAACACATTTCTGGCATGTCTGTCCCAAATACACAGAAGGAAGTTAGAGCCTTGATTGGTATGGCTTCTTACTGTAGGTTGTGGATCCCAAATGTTTCCTTAATGAGCAAAGCGATGTTGGCTTTGACGAAGAAGGGCATTTCTTCGCCATTGCCGTGGAACGCGGAACACCAGCAATCGTTTGACTTGCTTTAGACTGCATTATGCTCTGCACCAGTTTTGGGCACACCAAACTATGAAAAAGCCTTTGTGTTGTTTGTGCATGAATGTGATGGATGCGCTTTGGCTGTATTAACACAGGAACATGGAGGGAAGAATAGGCCGTGTGGTTACTTTTCTTCCGCCTTGATCCTGTAGCATGCGCTTTGCCAAGATGTTTGCGAGCTGTCGCTGCTGCTGCTGCGTCTATAAAACAGGGTGAGGGAATGGTCCTAGGCCATGATCGAACCTTGATGGTGCCTCACTCTGTAGATGTTCTACTGAGCCGAACCCAAACGCAACACCTCACTTCTGCACAGTTGACAAGATATGAATTGATCTTGTTTGCTCCTCACATTCAAATTAAGAGGTGTTGTGTTCTCAATCCGGCTGAACTACCTTTCCCGCAAGATACTACTTGCGGTGATGAAGAGTCACATGACTGTCTGTATACTACCGAACAAGAGACAAAGGGTAGAATTGATTTGAAAGACACTCCTTTGGATAATCCGCAAGGAGATCTATTCTGTGATGGCTCTTGCTTCAAACCTCCGGCTGGTACATCCACAACTGCTTATGTAATCACCACATTAAGCACGGTTGTGGAAACTAAGAGAATCACGCATAATTCTGCGCAGGCCGCAGAGATTACAGCATTGACCCGAGCTTGTGAACTTTCCGAAGGGCTTGCAGTAAATATATATACTGACAGTCAGTATTCCTTTGGGGTGGTTCACAACTTTGGGAGACTTTGGTCGGAGAGAGGGTTCCTAACTTCACATGGCACTAAAATCCAACATGGCGTTCTAATAGTACAACTACTCTCAGCGCTTGCGCTCCCTATTCAGTTAGCAGTTATGAAATGTGCAGCACATCGAAAGATTACAGATGACATAGGGAAAGGGAACGCTTTTGCTGATCAGATAGCTAGACAAACTGCTACCCATCCCCTTACGGAGATGTATGTTTCAAGGGAGACTGTAAATGCTTATGCAATGTATGAGGGTGTTGGGTCTGTACGGGATATCCAAGTCAATTCCACGTTAGAAGAATCCAAAAGGTGGGCTGAAGGCTTGGGGAAACTTGATGATGACAGGTGTTGGGTGGACATAGCGGAAGGGAAATGGCTACTCCCTGACACGTATATAATGATGATGGTCATTATGGCCCATAGTCCTACTCATTTATGTGCCCAGAAGATGACAAAAATGTTAGAGAAAGTTTGGGCAAATGACAAAATTTCAAAAATTGCCCAGCGCTACATCCAGGATTGCATGATTTGCCTACAACTCAAAGTGGGAAAGGGGACAGTAACTCCAAGGGGAAGTTTTGGGCCACCCTCTGTCCCCTTTGAAGTTATCCACTTTGACTTTATTGAAATGGAACGATGTGACAATGAAAAATATGTGCTGGTGGTCATCTGCACTTTTAGTAAATGGTTTGAGGCTTTCCCCGTTAAAGATGCTACAGCCATGACTACTGCAAAAACCATGTTAAAGGAATACTTCCCGCGGTTCGGGCTACCAAGAGTTATCTGGTCGGACAATGGTCCACATTTTGTCGCTGCTGTAATTCTGCAGATATGTGCGGCATTACAAATTGACAAACAGTTCCAGACATGCTCAGAGCGCCGGACTAGTAGAAAGACACAACAGTATCATCAAGAACAAGCTCGCTAAAACGTGTGCCGGAACCAAACTAAAATGGCCGGACGCCTTACCGATCTTGTTATTATCCATGCGTACAACCCCTCAAACTAAGACTGGGCTCTCTCCATTTGAGGTGGTAATGGGAAGACCTGTCAATATTTGGAACCTTCCTAAATGCAATTAATTGAGAAATGTTGAAAATGTATTACTTTCAGATTATTGCAGCCAGTTGACTAAAAATCTGTATTTGATTCATCACCAGGTACGAGAAGCTTTACCTATGCGATACGAGGGCCCGGGCCACAGTATACGGCCTGGGAGTTGGGTATTCATCAAGGCATTTGAGTGCTCTTCCTGCCGTGCGCCTCGCTGGCGTGGCCCGTTCCATTTCTTGTTGGTCACTCAAACAGCGGTGCGGGTCTCTGGAAGAAAGAACCGGATCCACGCGTCCCATGTCAAGAAACTTCCTCACCCACACGTTACAGAAGAAGCAGAACCCCTCGCTAATGCTGCAACCAACGATCCCGAAGCAGTAAATAGCGCCGAGAGTGTGTCGGAGAATCTCTCTGAGCCCGTGAGGCTTGGGGAAGCCGCCATTTTGTCTCCACGCTCTCCAAAAGTTTTGCATCCGGAAACTGCTGTTTCAAATTCGGCATCTTCACTTGTCTCTGACACGTTGCTTCCAACGGGAAGTGATGACATATTGTTTCCGGATGAATCTGTACCGGGAAAAGTAAAGTACAATTTGCGTCCAAGAAAATAGACTTACGGCACGGTTTTGCTGTGCATCTGATAGACTTACGGCACGGTTCGGCTGTGCATTCGAAGAACAAAAGGATCATCGAGGGCTTGTTTTTGCCCAAATTTGAGAAAGGCGATTCTGTTGGCTAGGGTTGAGGAAGGACTAAGAAGTCGCGCGACCGGGAGGTCACCAGCAACGAACATTGGGGGTATCCGTTTGAAGACCACAATGCCTGCCACCGCTACCGCTTGTATGGGACTTGTAAATGAGGGGGCGACCAACCGGGACAATGGACAAAATGCCTGGGCCCCGAAAACGTATTGCTGTGTTTTTTTAATGATATTTGGGTTTATAATAGTCACTGTCTTAGGATTGTGGTACCTTGAGGAAATGCATCCTTTAGAATCCTTGTTTCCCACTGAAAATGTATCCGCTGTTCCTACTCCCTTTGTACATTTGCATACTCTGTCCCTTAGGGACTCTCAGCATAGACAAAGGTACCACAATAATACTTTGCTACTTATCATGAATGCTATGCATGCCATTTTTAATAAATCTAACTGTTGGGTCTGCTCACATTTACCGCAACACAGGGATAAGGGGATAGGTTGGTATATTCATCCTTTACCTCTGACAACTGCTTGCTATGCTTCTCTTAGAGCACTGTTCTTTGGCCGTTGGAATGATAGCATCTCAGGGAACTTTGATGGCACCAATTTGAATAGTTTTGAGAAACCTGTTTTGACTCCCCTGGGATTCTCGCTTTTCGCAAACAGGAGTAAACCTAACGTTGCTTCTATTAGGCCTTCTGATAGACTGTCTCGTCCTTTCCAATTCTTGATTTCCTTTAAAATGGCTCCAATATGCAATAATGATGCCATGCCTCCTTCTCACACTGTTAATCATAGCCCCGATTCAGTTTCTTTTTGCATACAGAGGAATGGAACTCAGTCAATGGGAGATCTTCTAGGTTGTGCCAACGTTGCAAATTTGACTGGGGAAAACAGACCTTTGTATGTAGGCGAACCTGTCTACTTTGTCTGCGGTAATGTTGCATTCCCATGGTTGCCCAGGGATTGGCAGGGAACCTGTTATTTAGGGATCCTGTTACCTGGGGTGTTTATAGCTAGTAAAAAAGAAGTTTCAAAGGCTCGTCCACGGCAGGACGAGAATGGTGACACCCCAGCACAAATCTTGGGGGATATAGCAAAATCAGTGCAGTGCGAACATTCGTAAAGAAGGTTTTCTTCACAAGCAAAACAGGGCAGCGGAAACAACACATGAATGAGAATTTACTTCCTACACTGTTTCCCCAGTTCCAGAAAAAAAAGCAATTGAGATTGAAGTGGAGGATTTCAGAAAATGATTCAACCCCACTAGGAAAGATGTACCTCAGTGGGGTGACGGCAATCCACAGTTCTTAACATTTAAGAAATTAGAAATACATATGAAAAAAGGCGAAACTCAAACTAGTTTAGATCTGCTAGGCTTGAGTGGTCATCCACCCACGCTCCTCATTGATCCTACAGTTCTCTTATCTCATGCAAGACCATGATTCCAATTACAGCTCAAAAGGCTTCTGAGGACTCTTGCTCAACAACTGTGTCTGGCACAAAACCAGACAACCAACCGACAAGTAATGACGATTGCAGTTGATGTAAGAATACTCGTAGTACTTTTAATGATGCACAAAGGGGAAGTTGTCGCAACATAATGATGGAACCACACACAGATTTTACACATTGTAAAGAAATGTGTGCTTACAATTCTTCACGAGATAAATAACTTAAAGTAAAGAAAAACACAGTAAATATGGAAAACAATGTATGCCCTTCATTGTGCGACAACTTTCCAATTTTGAAGGCAATGTCATGTATATGTCAATCAAAACCAGAATGTGATTAGCATGTGGAAGCATCAAGCACACTCAAACTCACTCTAAAGAAACACAATGTAGTGGCACAATGTATGCAACCAATGTAAATAATACCCCAACTGGCTGCATAACAGCAGAACACTTCTGCTCACAAAATCATCTTGAATCCAACACAGATGAAAGAACCAGTTTAGTTGACCCACTGGAAACCGCAATAGGTTTGAATAGTAACACACTTTGGGAGATCTTCTAAAAAAAATTATAAACCCTGGTTGGTTGAACAAAAGGATGGATGTGAAATGAGCAAGAAAAACATATATCTGTTGAGAAACCATAACGGATTCATAGCTTCAAAAATCCATAAAATACAGGATCCTGACAAAGACTATTCAAATGAATCTCACGTAGCAACAAAAAGGAATCAGGAAAAGACCCACTCATATCGACCATCTACACATGATGTAGGTCACTCAGTAAACTATGACTTAAAAATAATGATAACTCATACCTTTGGCCAAGATCAAGTTCCCTGCTTAAATAGATTGAATGTCATCCTGTTTCTCAGTGAAATACCAGATCTTGAAGCCCTTGTAACTGCTGATATGAAGAGAATCTAATTTCCGGACAACAGCACACTAGTTGTTATATTATACACCTCAATTCAAGAATTGTATTTAATCTTATTTTGTCAAAGAGAAAAAGAATAAGTGACTTAGGCTTTCTGATTGTGCCCATATTTGAGGAAAAACCCTCAGAGAGCGAGATATACCTAATTTAGAGAAAGTGGAACAACACTGCATGAACACCACCAATGGGCAAGCACACTAAACCATTAAAAAAATGTAAAGAAAAGCAACTGGGTTGGTCTTGTCTACACCTTGTGGCACACATCGCATCAATAATCCCATAAAAGAATTTACATGTACTGACATGACACTGCCAGAATGTGCGGGCGCTACTGATAATTAATGTTGTATGATAGGAACTTGGAATATCAGGGGGTTTAATAAACTAACCAATGATAACAGGATGTTAGCCCTTATTAAGAAATATCCAATTCTATGTCTCCAGGAAACTAATGCAGTTGTTGCGGTCACCTGGTCTCTGTTGAGGCGTTGGGGCACAGTTGCAGCCCTCCATGGAATTAGATCACCCTCATGACTGACATGTTCTTCCTTGGAATTAGAGTAGATGAGAATGTCATCTATGTAGACTAGTGCACAAATGTCCAACAACACGGACTACATAGTTAATAAAGAACTGAAACGCTGCAGGGGCGTTACATAACCCAAAAGGCATGATTTGGTGTTCGAAGAGGCCATACTTCATGCGAAATGCTGTCTTCCATTCGTCTCCCTTTTTTATCCTCACAAGGTGGTAGACCCCTCGCAAATCCAACTTGGTGTAAATCTGGGTTTGTTTCACTTAGTCCAGAATCTCGGGTATAAGTGGCAAAGGGTATTGTTTTTTAACCGTAATCTGGTTGATCGCTCTGTAGTCAATAAATATCATCAAGTCCCCCTCCTTCTTAGGTACAAAGAAGAGGGGCGAGGAGGCAGAAAACTTAGATGGGTGGATAAAACCATTTGCCAGATATTGATCCAAGTAAGTTTTAAGTTGTTGGCTTTCTTGCTCAATTAGGACGTAAATCCGGCTGCAGGGTATTTGAGCTCCGGGGAAAAGGTCTATTTGGCAATTGTAGGGTCTATGCGGGGGCAAAACGTTAGCTTGTTCCTTTTGGAAGACATCCTGGTAACAGTGACATTCAGGTTGTAAAGTGCCAGTGAGGCCCAGCACAATACTTTTCTTGGGTTTTTGGTTGACAATGTCTTTGTTGTAACAAGTGTTGGTGCAATCTTGAGAAAAGGTCAGGACCTGTTTTCACCAGTCAATTTTAGGATTATGGGTCCCAAGCTGGGGCATTCCCAATATCATCTGGAACTGGGGAGCACCAATGAGATCAAAGGTGATGTCTTCTTGATGCCCATCCTCCAACAGAAGCTTGACTTTCTCTTACATTGTGTACATTGTGTCTCCGGGCCGGATGATAACTGTGATCCATCCACTGCGCTGCCATTTTCCGATTTCTGCTTTTGCTGAAGAGGAAGGCCTATTCGTGTTGCCAGATCTTGGTCAATGTAGTTTCCTACTGCCCCACTGTCAATGTATTCCTCCAAGACATGCATCTTTGACGGCTGCTTGTGATTCACCAAAAGTACCAGAAGAACTAAATGGGAGGTCTGGACGCATTCCTTTTTCTCGCTCGACAAGTGGACCCCTACGCTTGCCGGGCATTGGCGTTTCCCAGAGTCTGGTGCTTCTTCTTCTTCTTTATTGTTTTTATCTGTTGTCCCTAGTATTTTCTTAGGAGGTTTCATGGGGCAGTCTCGGAGGAAATGGCCTGCTTTCCCACAGTATAGACAGAGTGTTGTTGTCTTCTTTTTTCTCTTTCTGCCTCCGTAACCCACCGATTTGCATTGGTTCCGAGTGTTCATGTGGCTTGGTTTGGGTCTCTCAGGGTCGCACAAAAACTGTTCTACCTTCTGTCCTGGCTCGATCCATTTTCCTATTCTGTAACCTATGGTCGAGTTGTACTGTGAGGTCAACGGAGTCTGCACATCCCTCAGGTGGGTTCACAACTTGAGCCAACACATCCTTAAATTCCCCACGTAGCCCTCGATAGAAGAGTGTAGTCATTTTCTCTTCTGGCCAGTTGGTTTGAGCTACGATACGATTGAAAGCTGCAATGTAGGTTAATTGATCTTGATTTCCCTGCCTGAGCGACAGTAGCTCGTTATCCAGGGCAATTTCTCCATCTCATGCTGGAAGCCCCCAAAGTTCTGAAGCAAAGGATCATCTTGGGTTACCAATGGTATTGACCAGTCCGCCACATTACCCCCTAGGTATGAGAGTACAAATGCCCCTTTGGCTTGATCATTAGGAAAGGCTCCTGGTCTGCATAAGAAATGTAGGTGACATTGGTTCATGAATATGGCAAATTTGTTTGGGTCGCCATTGAAGCATTCAGGTGGAGCTAAGGGCACTGCCCCTGGAAGGTGACTATGGTATCCCCCTAACCCTTTGACCCAAGGTGAGATTTTAGTAGGCACGTACCAGCCCATAAGGATAACCTGGTAAATGTGAATGATGAGCTCTCCATCCTGCTGCTTCTGACAGGTGCGCTTGTTAATGGAATCGAGTTCCTTCACTGATTCCTGAGTATTAGTCCAGTCCTGCTGTGACTAAGCTCCTCTTTCTGCTTTCTTGCAATGTCTCTTGTCTTTTCCCCTTTTTCTGCTTGCTTGCAATGTCTCTTGTCTTGTCCCCTTTCTGTTGCAGATGCTCCGAGTTCGGATGATGCGCGTCGTGCCGCGGTGCCCAGATGATGCTCTCTGCATTCCGAAATGCTTACAGGTGAGACACGGTGGCAGGAAGAAGATGACTGTGCTCCAAGATCTTTGCAGGTGAGCCGTAGTGCCAGAAGGAAGCCTTCAGGTGAGAGCAGAATCCGCCAGATGGTGAGTATGATTGTGGATGGCAGGATCTCTTGCAGGTAATTTGAATCCCAGGCGGCGGTGAGCGTCATGCTGCACAGAGGTGCAGAATAACTTACAGCATTTGCTTGTGGGATCGGTGGGTTTATAAAGTCTTGTTCCTAGCCACGCCCAGTAGCTCTGGCCTGCCTGCTGCCACGCCCTGCCACACCCGATGAGTCAGCACCTGCAAAGGCAATCCATTAGCAGCCAACCCAAGAATACACTGGGGGCGGCTAAATGGATGTAATGTTCAAGGTTAATGCATCTTGCTTAATGGATGGAATGTTCAAGGTTAATGTATCCGAATGGCATCTGAAGTACTATGTCCATAATAAAACATTCTTGGTGTTAAATGGATGTTCTTGCTAACTTTTGTTCATGAGCCTGGTGCCAAAGGCACCAGGACAGTCTCCACCCAGGTCTCCTGGGCATGCGACCCCTGCATGCCTGTGCCCCTGACTTCATGACCATGACAACAGTAGACCAACTTGTCTGGGATGGCCATACAATCATTCAACAAACAGCTGTTAAAGTGAATGGTGGGAGATCTTCAGGAGGACTGAGTACTATAAACATGATCTTGGGATTGAAACCGCCCTAGTTTCCAATGATCACAAAAGAATATTAGGGTTAAACCTACAAATTCAAACAGAAGCTGTAGAGCAATACATATGGTTGGTTAATATATATTGGCAAACTCTCCACCATGATAAGGCAATTAGAGATGTCTCGAAGGTTACAAAGAAATATATCCTAACTCAGAAATAATAATGGTTGGTGATCTGAATGCACATTACATTCCCTTAAATATAGATTTGGGAAACAAAATAGATTTCTTTAATTACACTCAACTCCTAATTGAATATGGCTCTTATAGGAGGAATTTTTGTGATGGATGGGGTTTGATTGTTACCAATGGTCAAACTTACGGAGATCAACCCCTGAAGTCAACGTGGCACAGAAATAATTCCAGTTCCTTGCTTGACCATATCATAGTCTCAGAAAATATATTTACCCTCTTAATTAAAATGGAAACTATATATAATCTCACCGGTTATTATGACTTAATAGTATCATATTTAAACATCTTGCTAAAACAACCTAAGATTTCACAATGCAAAAATCTCACCCTAATTCTCAAAAAGAACCAACTTGATTGGAATGCATGAACCATGGAAAACATGAATAGAGTGATTGAAGTCTTTTGGTGTACCACCACCTATTCCAAAATACGAAAAACCCTCTCAGTGGAGAAACTTTGCCAATTTGTCAATGAAAAAAACAAACTCGCCCTAAATAACAACTCAGTTAAAATGTACTCTAATCGACCACATTGCTATATAAAAGAAATTCAAGATAGAAAGACCCTCATGCCCAAAAGAATTAGGATATTAAGACTAGCCCTTATTAAAATAATGAAAAAATACACCAATTCGAAAAAACAATCATACCAAAATTTTATTAAAAATTACAAATGCTTGTTACTGAAAAAAGATGGAGAAGAAATGCTCAGCACCATTATGCAGAAAAAAACTCTAGGAATGTTTGGAATTTAGTGAATATAAATAGAAGAGATGTGCCCACTCACTGGGACGATAAATCCCATCTCTGGGGACGCATTGTGCACCCAGTCTGGCCTTCGACAAGGTGGGCAGAGCAAAATCATGGACAACATTATTTGCCTGGAGAATTCCACCATAACTACTTGACATTTTAATCCAGCTTCACAATGACACCCGGGTGATAGTACTTTTGGGAGTAAATGGTGAATTATCGAGGCCAATAAAAACAGATTGAGGAGGGAGTCAGTGGTGCATTCTTGCCGCCTGCCTCTTTAACCTCTATCTTTCAGATTCAGGTGACACCGTGAATAAAGCATCATTTGTTGCACCTAGAATTGCAGGGGAACATAGGCTTTGGGTTGCATACGCAGATAACATCTTGCTACTAGACAGAACCCCAGAGGTCTACCGAAACTAATATGTCAATTTAAACTGCTTTTCAATTAATCCAGCGTTATCAAATATACTATGTTACACAGGGAAACAATTCAAGAAAATGCAATTGAACTGGAAAATTGATTTATCGACTATTGTAATTACCATGCAAATCAAATATTTGGAATTCAATCTCCGTAGATCCTCAAAATCCAAGATCGGGAAGGAAGGCCTGTGGCCATGAGGGACTCAATACTTCGGACAAATGAGTTGCATTAAACGAAAATACTGCCAATTCACCCATCAAGCCTTAGGGAAATTTCATGTTAGTAAGGTTGTGCCATTGTTGATATATGGTTTGGAAATCAACAATCAATTAGAAAAAATTGAATTAAACAAACTAGAACCAAAAATGTTGAGGCGGTACTCTCTCTCTTCCTGTATGTGTCTCACAGTGCATTCTACATTTCGAGCTAGGACTACATTTTCTTCTGTCGCTTGTACAGATGAAGAAGTTGCTCCTATATTGAAAACGTATGATAAATTCTCCAGATTCCCTCTATGCAGCCATCGGAACACAGATGAAGAGTGGAACAGGAAAACAATTCCATTCTTTTTTCCAGCAAGGTCACCAACTAATGGACACGTCTGACATATCAATTGAAATGTTGGGTCTCTATCCAGAAAAATCAAAAAGAAAATGTTTATATACAGAATGGGTAAACACTTGTGATGAAAGAAGAAGATGTAAATTAACCACAGAAATTAGCCTAGAAACATTGAGGGGAACATTGCCATTCTACGTAAGGCGAAAACACAGACAGCCGCTTCTAAGAATCGTTTATAAAAATTCCGATTTAATTTGCTTCCTACGGAGGGAAGTCATATATATTAGAGGTTAGAGGTTAACAAAAAATACACATTTTGTCAAGATCCTAATGAATCCCTTAAACATTTAATGATATTCTGCCCATCACTCCAGAGCATTCAAAAATACCAATTTACTTGCTCTGTGCAGTCTGTGGAGCATCTAGATAATGGGAATTTGTGGTCTTGTATGCTTCATGGAAGACCCCCATTGCTACTTGTCAGAATCGTCCAATACTTGAAAAAAGCCAACATCGTAGACTGCAAAGAATAGATAGACCTTATTAGTTTAACTGTTCTTTGTTCTCATTCTCATTTCCATCTTTTTCATCTTTTCTTCCTTGTCAATACTCACTTCAGAATTACTTTTAGATGTCCTTCTTCTGATATTCATGTCTTCAAATATAATGTATATATTTCCTTTTTATATTTCCTTATTTTACTCATGAATGTGTAAAGTTTAATATAAACTATTTTACAATAAATATAAAAAAGATGTTCCTGCAATTTTTTGAAAAAATCTATTATCTGACTGAAAACAAATTGTTGTACAAAGCCAGTTTCAATAACGTTACTATAAATATTGTATTCGCTCTAATGTCATTAAATTGTTCAAGTAGCCATTCCATAGCTTATAGGCCTGCTACCTCTGGCATGGATGCATAGAGACTGTCTATGTCCATTGTAAACTAGAGGTATTTCTCTGAATGGTATTCTATCTCATTTAGCATTCTCAGGAATGTTCATGTATCTATTATGTAGGACTCACTTTGTTGAATCAGGCGTTTTACTTTGCTGTCAGTGTACTGTGCTAATGGTTCTAATATGCTCTCTGTAGCAGCAATAATTAAGCATCCTGGATGTTGTGTTAAGTTCGTATGTATTTTAGGTAATGTATAATAAACTGGAGTTATTGGATATTGCTTTGTTAAATATATTTTTTTTTTGCTGTAAACCATTCAATCTAAAATGCCTGTTCAAAATATCTTTGTTTGATTCTTGAACCATATTGGTTGGATCGTGATCAATCCTCATATATTTATTTTCATCACTAAGTTGTTTACTCATTTTATCAACGTAGTATGTGGAGTTTAGAATAAACAGCTCCTCTCTTATCAGTTTGTCTAATTACAATGTTTTCCTTTTTACTTTTGCTAATTAACTCTCTTTTTTGACTTTTTGTTAGATTTTTATAGGATTTTACTTCTTTCTTTTCTTAGTTATTTGTTGAATATCATCTAGTTATGGTTCACTTGATTGAAGACACTTTTTGGTAACAAATCTTTATTCACTGTTTCTTCTCGATCTTAATCTATAAAAGTCAATCACTTCTTGCAGAAAAGTGCTGGTAAACCTTGGTGCAAAAGAAGAACCTTTTGTAAGTAATGGTTAATTTACTGTTTGATAGATGTATAACTAAATTCTCTGAAAGTTTCACCTTCCCTTTTCTTGTGGGATTTCTTCTGACTTTTCCTTGCCCTCTTAGCATTCTAAAAAAGTAACACGATTGTCAGATTAATTTCTTGTTTGCTCATTTGCACCTCCAACACATTGAAAACATTGTTTTCCGTTATAAAAAAATACTACATTGACTATGATGGTACCACTGTGGGCATCACATTTTAACTCTTTATCCCTCTTTACCCCTACTTACCTCTCCTCTCTCCTCTCAGTCTATACCCCCTCTCGCTCCCTTCGATCTGCTGATCTCTTCTTACTTTCTGTTCCCCCACCACCTTGTGCCTCCTCTTGTTTCAGCTCCTTTCAGCTCCTTCCCCCCTTACACTGGAACTCCCTACCTCTGTCTATCTGCTCCTCCTCCACCTATTCCTCAAACCACTCCTCACTGAAATCACTTCTTCTTAACTCCCCTCCTTGACACTTCCCCCCTCTCTCCTTTCACCCTCCTAGTTCCCTTCTCCCTGTTCTCTTTCACTTTACTTTTTCCCGTATCTCCTAAGCTATCCTCTCTCTCTATAGCTCACGTAACTCATTACTCTTTCCTTCTCCTTCCATCCCCACCCCCTACTCTCCTGTCCCTCATATGCAAATTGTTCTACTTACCGATTTTATGGATTGATTCATGTTTACTGTTACTGCTTCTACTGTTCTATGTTTGATGAGTTTTGTTGTTAACTGTAAAGCGCCTTGGATTAAGGCGCTATATAAAACAATAATAAATACAAATACATGTTCAGTCATTCTATCTGTTCAGAGGGGGAAGTTAATGGGACCCAAGCTTGGAATCATATTTTCACAGATAGTATTGTGAATATTGCACTATGGGATCACTATTTAAATGACAGCTCAATATTTGGCTGGGAACATAGACTGCTTTCATCTGTCAATGGGAACAACTGCAATTTGGAATGTACTGCTACTAGCACCAGAGTGCGCACTTACGTTAACACTTTGTAATCTACATTATCAGTGGTAAATCAGAATTTATAAGAAACGTAAATCCACGAATACTGACTTTAATGACAGCAATGTGCATGCTCAGAACCTAATCATAGGTATTGCATTGGAAAGTGCCTCATGATTTGTCATAATTGCAGTGCTGATTCTGAATTCCACACTCAAGCCGATGCTGTGGAGCCTGCTATCTTCAAAGAGTTGCCAACTAATCTGGAACAAGAGCTGATAAAATCACACAGAAAGCCTTACTCATGCTAAAATGTAGCAATAATATCATGTTATGTTATTTCGACTTTGACCGTGCACCGCTGTCATTTTCCGTGGTCAGGTGGATCTGAAAAGGAGGGGGTTTGGAAGGTTAGTGGGGTAAAGAGGGAAAAGCGAAAGAGAGCTTTGATGTGCTGTTGGTAGATCAGTTCAGAAAACCCAGTCAATGTGTGCTGGTATGATTTGGTAGCTGGCATTTGTTTGTTTGTTGTATGCGAGTATTCCTGTGTGTGTTAGTTTCAGTGTTTTGTGTCTGAGGTTTGTGTCAAGGTGGTTATGTAATGAGCTGAATATGCTGAGTGTTAGAAGGTTAGAGAAGTGTTATCATGGTTGGTTGGGTCTATTTGGGTTTAAAGCGATGGGTTGACCCTATCGCTTAGTCGTGTTCCTGGTGTGTTCATGGGTAGCATTTCACGTGTCCCGTCTTGTGAAGTTGTCTTGTGTAGTGTTAGGTGGACTCACCTTCACCGATGCTAGTGGGATTTCAATTTAATCACACACACACATAGGCACATACACACACACTTAACACTTAACATTTTCGTAGGAAGCCCAAAACACCCATCATCTAGCGCATCAGGGGCCAGATTACTGAAACTTTGCACCGGTGCAAGTGCAAAGTTGCACGGTATTAGCACTAGGGAAAAGTTTGCCCTATTCCTAAAAACAATAGCACACACTAGAAAAGCATTGCATCCTGACAAGTGCAGTTTGACATATTGAAAGCACCAGGGTAAAAATGGCCCTAGTGCAACAAATATAAATTTTTGATGCATTTTTGCATCACGGCAAAGTTTGCCCTAGTGCTAATACCATTCGTATCATCTGTAAATGACGTATAGGTAAGCCCATTTCGTACAACAATAACGTCTTGTACATCGTGGAGGTCTCTCATTGTTAGCCATTATGTTGTTGCTATTGACGCTTACCATTCTTAATCTTGAAGGAATAAACAATTTTTAATTGGGCAATATCATGCAATACTTTGGAAGTTGCTGAATTTTCTCCATGAATTCCTTGATCAGCTGGCTGCTGCTGGGCGATTAACAAAGTTCCCAATGAAGACAAAGGAATCGTCCATTCATCAGACGAAATGAAGATTCTCCGTCAGCAAGAAGTAGATGACTACAGCTATTAGGCTCTGGATGGTGGTGAATAAAGTTAAAATCTAGGATACTTGTATCCCATAGAGATAAAGAAATAGCCCTCCAGGGAATGTACATGGAGGCATAGTAGATTTGGTTCAATCGTTTTATTGACTCATCCAAATTGTAATCGAAAACATTGTAGAAGCAGGGATTACATTCCTTCCTGTCCTTTGAGATAGGTGGTGCACCACCTCCTTCCTAGGTATAGGGACACCTTATAGGGATACAATGCTCTTCTATCTAGGGAAGTTTGCAGCAAACACATTGGATGAGAATACGTACATCAGCTTCCAAAAAGCATCTGAGTTGAACACACTATGGGCTTCATTACGAGTTTGCCGGTCCGGCTACCATGGTACCTGTAAGCTTGCCGGTACTGTTGTATGCGGACCGGCAAACTTCGAGTTGTGCTTGCGGGTGCCTTTCATTCCGCGAGCACAGCAAGCCTGTAGCACAGGCACAGTAATTATTGGTGCCGGTGCTACATGCATCCCCATTCCCAAATGGGTATGGGGATCACCCGATTCTGGCACCCTCGAATGGGCAATTACCGGGTCGGGCGGGGCCGGAATACCCCAGTAATTGCCCATTCGCATGTACCAGATTTTTTCGCAAGTTTGGAGGTAGCCTGCCTGTATTGAAGGCATGGCTACCTCCATACTTGTCTAACAAAAAGGAAAAAGGATTTGCCCCCTATATTAATGTCAACCCTTGGTTGCTCTTTAGTATTAGGTGTTACAGATAGTTTTGAACACATCAAGTCTCCCTGTGAGCTGTCCTATTGTGGGTAAATACTCATCCCTGTACCTGCGAAAGGATTCCCTCTATCAACAATGACACCCCCCTATCCTATGAGTCATCAATTGTCCCATGCTTGTGCCTTGCTGTATCTGCATGGGTGAATGCTGTGACTGCCCTTGTGGCGGATTCATTATCTGCTACATTTGTAAATCTTACTGTGCTCTCGGCGCTTGTGTTTGCTGCACTGTTTGATTTTGACAAACCCATCTCAGAGATAGTCCAAAACATCAACAAAGCAACTACACACCAAATGGCTGGATTACCATGCCACTTCAACTACCGGCATCCTTATGGACACCATCTACCCAGTGGACATGAACAACCCATCATAACCACACAACTAACTAACAACAACACAAACATTAGCACACACTCGAGGCACGGAATCTTACCCATACAGAATCTTACCCATACGTTTGCAATGCAAACTACCACATGTCAAACAACAATCACAGACACCAGTTTCTCTTAGTTCTCAATCTATCCTCCCAACCTTTTCCCCACTAACCTCCGATCCCTGTCTCTTGCAAAGCCACGTGAGCACCTGGAGACTGCCCCTGAGTTGTAGCGGTGCACAGTAAAAATCAACATAACATAATACAACATAACAAACATGATGATCAACTCTAATGTTATTGTCATTTTCTGGTGATGTTGTTTCTTTCTTCCTTACTGTAGTTTCCCTGTATGCACCTCCGATATCTATTTATTGTGGCTCTGCATATGTATTGTTTGTACTAACACAAGTTTGTAGTGAGTCTTGTATTGCTAGCTATTAATTCAGGTTTAATCTTAGTCAACAGTCTGATATTTTGCTGGCCAATATTACCAGATAAAAAAATATTGTACTTCTATGGTGCATGCTGCACCCATTACCTACGCATATGTATTGTTAGGTTTCTATATTAAGTACAACACTCCAATATGATGTTTTGTTAAGATGAGTACATTTTTTAATAGATGAGGTAGTTAATGAAAAGGCTCCCGATCAACCCTGACATCTTGCTAACAAAATTGTAAACACAACCCCTTGTAGGGATGTTGCATCAAAATTAATTTCATATGTGATGTCATCAGTGATGTCATCAATAACATGTGTGATGTCATCTTTGATGTCCTGGGTGATAGTCTTAGCAATGCACGGTGTTGTTGTGAGTTGCCATGGCCATCCAGACGTGGACCCCTTGCTCACTGTTCTTAGAGAGGCACAGCGTCACCTCACTGTTGATGCCCAACAGGGCTGAAACAAGTGTATGGCGTTGCTCTTGGTACTCTTGTTCAGAGGATAATTGCCTAGCAATCAGTGCTGGACTGCCCCTGGGCAGGACATAGACTGATATGCAGGGACATTTCTTCTCTCAGAAAGGGACAGTGAGCTAAAGACTTGGCAGAGTCGCTCCCAGGGGTTATTCACCCAAGAACAGGTCATTGTGCTGTGTTTGTGCTGGTAGAGAGATTCCCAGAACCCCCTTTGTTTTGCATAAATTAACTTTGGGTCTCACCCTAAGTTACCAGGGTGATTCAGACGTGGAGCCCTTGCTCACTGTTCTTAGAGAGGCACAGCTTCACCTCACTGATGATGCCCAACAAGGCTGAAACAAGTGTATGGGATTGCTGTTGGTACTCTTGTTCAGAGGAGAATTGCCTAGCATTTTGGTGCTGGACTGCCCCTGGGCAGGACAAAGACTGATATGCAGAGAAACTTCTTCTCTCTGAAAGGGACAGTGAGCTAAAGACATGTTAGAGTCTCTCCCAGGGGTTATTCACCCATGAACAGGTCATTGGGCTGTGTTTGTGCTGGTAGAGAGAGTCCCAGACCCCCCTTTGTTTTGTTGTGAGTTATGGTTGCTTAGCTTACCATATCTGGTGAAGTTCTACGGTTTTCTGGTTTTACTTGTAACCACAACTGAATTTGATAGGTTTTTATTAGTACAACTTTATCATAACCTCCCTTTAACAAAGCGTTTTCACTGAAAAAAAGAAATATATATCTATTGTAACACTCATATGAGACCAGACCATGCCTCGATGTCTGAATTGATATACGATGCATGGGACACCTTTATCGGACATACTTTCATAATATGTATTAAGCATTCCATGAATGATGGATAAAATCAATATGTATCATTGTATCTTGAAAATACAGTAGACATGGTGGAACTGGCAATATAGAGTGATATTGTTTACATAAATTTATAGGAATGCACAAAGCACTTTATTGTTTTTATGTACTAAAAAATTCTTGCAGCAATGCACTGTGCACTTTATTGATCGCACAATTGTATATGGCAGCAATCCTTACAGAAATGCACCATGCACCTTACAATATGTATGCAGTGACAATAGTAAAGCGCAACGAAAAGCAATACAAGATCATTATGAATGACAATTAATTGAATTAAGAAGTATTTTTACACATAGATAGTACCATTACTTAAAACAGATTTATAATGTCTGAATATTTGATTCACAGAATAATATGATTACTAACTGCAAAAGTGTAATTGGTTCTACGTGAGGTTGTAAAAAAAGATCATATATCCTATACATTCTGGCTAGCAATAACCAATATGGGCATACAATGTGCAACATGCCACTAAGTCACCTTCTTAGTGTTCATCATTTGGTTGTTTTAACGTTTGTGTTCACTAGGGTGGAGTTACTGTTATCCAGCCACTAGGTTGTGGCGAAACGCGTCAGGCTGCTTGCTGGCACTTATTGTTACTGGGAAACTGGGATTTTTTAAACTGCAATTATTTAATAAAGGTTGTGAAATTGCTCAATGACATTTGTGATGTCATCTTTGATGTCCTGGGTGTTAGTCTTAGGAGTGCACAGTGGTGGTGCGAGTTATGGTTGCTTAGCTTGCCATAACTGGTGGATTTCAGGGGTTTTTCTGTTTTACTTATAACCATAATGTCCCTTTAACAACGTTTTTTCATAGAATTTCATAGGTTTTATTAGTGCAACTTAACCATAACGTCCCTTTAACACCGTTTTTTCATTGAATTTCATAGGTTTTTATTAGTCCAACTTAAACATAACGTCCCGTTAACAAAGATTTTTCAGTGAATTTCAAAAGCTTTTTATTAGTCCAACTTAACCATAACGTCCCCTTAACGTTTTTTCATTGACTTTCATAGCTTTTTATGAGTGCAACTTAACCGTAACGTCCCTTTAACAAAGCTTTTTCATTGATTTTCATGGCTTTTTAACAGTGTGTGCTATTTTCCTACAACTAACTAATATCATACTTACCCAATATAGCAATATTTGTGTCAAACTTACAAAGTGTCAACTTAAAACTCTGCAATTTCCCACCTTCTAGAATCATTTTTAACACTTCTATATGCTTTTTGCAACTATTTGAACTAATTTTGCATCCGTGGACGTCTACGAACATCTGACTTCATTGCCGACCTTCCGGACAGTGCCAGATGACCATACGCTGGCGCGTGTTATGATGACGTGTCCGAGGGACTGGAGCGGTGGAAACCAGCCGGCAGCCCAGTTTTTCAGCCCAAGCGAAGCAAGGGTGGATAACGAGATCTGTGGACCATTAAACCCCCATTCCAACCCCTGTAATGGGGGCTGAAGGCCATTAGCATCCTAGGTTCCCAAACCGGGAACCCGGTGTACTGAAAAAGTAGATTTTCGGGACCAAGCCGCTGCTCCTGCCGCAAATGTGGTGAACATCCGTCCAGCAGTTTGGGCTGTAGGAGTGCGCAAAGTTTCCCCCCCATTCAGTCTAGGGGAAAAAAAGACATTTTGGGACCCCCCCTATAACTTTTACCCCCCTCGACCAAACCTCAGCAAACTTTGCAATTCAGAGTGGGCCATATACTTTTTTTGCAAAGTTTGGTGAGGATTCGTCCAGGGGGAGCGGAGTTATTAGCCGCCCAAAAAGTGCTCTTCCTATGGAAACAGCAACTTAACCTTAACTACACGGCATATATATTGAAGAAACCAGAGGAGAGGGGACGGACCGCACTCTCCATGGACCCAGTGTGATCCTACAATCCCAAAAGGGAAGAGAACCAAAATATAAAGCTCACACGGTAGAAATAGGAAGTTATTTTAATAATGAGAAATTGCACATAATGTGCAGAACAAAAGGCTGGGGAAACAGCAAAACAAACAGGGGCAGGACGCCTAGGGCACGGCCCGCCTACAACACGTTTCACGCTCAACTGAGCGCTTGATCACGTAGCACAACAAAGGACAAAGACACAGTTAAAACAGGCATGTAGTCCATCATCTATGTCAGTTATATATATATATATATAGTGACAAAACTTCTTTAAAGGGACGTTATGGTTACAAGTAAAATAAAAAAACCCTTGAAATTCTTCAGTTATGGTATGCTAAACCAAAACTCAACTAAGAAAACATTTCACTGAATTATTTGGCTTAATGGTTTAATGCCACTGAGTCCTTGAACCTTGATTGGAATGGGCTAAATCCCCCGAAAAAGCGGTCCGACGACTCTCGGGTTTATAGAATACGAGCCGTTGTCACCAGACCTCTTGAGGAATTCTCTCATCCTCGCATTGTGGAACACAATCCTTGTTTCATGTGTACAGCCACTTTTGTCATTACAGGTCAACTAAGATGAGTTAACAATAAATCCTTGCACTGATCCATGCAAGCTGCATATAGAATCGAATGCTAATTGCTGCCAAGCACAGTACACTTTTCAATTGGATACAGAGGATCTATCTGGGTTTGGACGCTCACTGCCGTGAACAAGATGCATGTCAAAACACGTGTCGGCTGAACACTCAACGCATGAATAAACTTGCATAACCAGTTTGGCTTCTAGAACTTTGAACTCTTCTGTATTCCAACAAATTCCAGGCCAAGCACATAATCCAGTCACTCCCCCCTTTGCACATACTTAACTATAATAGGGTGTTTATGGGTAAACCCAGTGACTGTGATTCTGCAGCTGGCTCCTACCAATACCAGCACTGACCCAAGCGCACATACCAGGACCCTACCCATACGCTTTCTACTAGACCATCAGAACTTATATTGCCATTCTCAAAAGAGTACACTCCTGCTGTATATAAAAAAGCAGATACAGCTTTGTGGACTGAAAATGTTTGCTGACATCTCCTTGATTCAACAAGATCTGCATCTAACAAAACATAAAACAGGTAAACAAAACATAGTACAGGTATGCTTATATTTAAAAATAAATGTGTATCATTTCTTTCACAAATATCTATTTACACTGCACTGTGTTCTTTGACTTGTATTGTTTTGCTTGATTTCTGTGTCAGTCATTTGCATTGCACTAAGCATCTTTAGTTGGCAGTGTTTATGCCTATGATTGCACTTTGCCCTTAATCCTCATTCCATTTGTTGTGTGGAATTATGCTTTTTTAACTTGTACAACCAAGATGAGCTTCCCTATGGAACTTGCAGTATGATATGGTATTCAGTGTTCTACTCTGCATCAGCATTTGCACTTTATTTTTGTTGCTTCCTGTTGCAGAGCATTTTGTACTTTAAATCAAGCCCAGTTATCAGCTGCAACACCAGCAGCCTTAACTTGTAAAAGTGACATAATATTGTACTGTTTACTATGTATCTATGCTTTATTCTGCTGTTTTGCACTGCACTCTGCACTTTGACTAGTATGGCGTTGCTTGCTTTGTATGTCCTTTATTTGTATTGCACTATGCTTTTTTTTTTAGATTTGTGTTTTTCTAGGAAGAACCTGCATTTGAATTCCCATGTTTACACCATTTGAGTTGTCAGTGTTCAGGCTGATGATCCCACTTTGCCCATAATGCATATTCCATTTCACCCTCAGTTCGGCACAGCATTGGGCTCAAATAGTCTTAATGCAATTGCTGATTACAGACGCTTTGTTTCTGGGGCTGACACTGCAACATACATTTAGTTTCCACCGCCACTCAATTGTGCTGATTGCAAAGTGATTGAAAACATTACGTTATGGACTGTGCCTGAACTGAGCACATCTGACGAGCATTAGATTGCTATAACGGCCATATATACATACGCTTTATACAAGCATAGGCAGTGTAACATGGCCGATAGTGTATACTGAGAGGCATTGGTCCTATCTATGTGTTTAGAGCGTGGTGTCTGTTAATGACTCCTCCTATAGGTACACATTTGTTTTCACAGGCAGCACATGTGAACTAACGACGGGCCAGTAGCGAAACGCGTTATGATGCTGGTGAACTTTCGTTTTTAATCCTCTTGGGAATGCCATATTTCGATGGCTTTTAAATGTGCTTTTGATGCCCCAATAAAGATATAACTTGTTACATGGGCTCCTACTTGTTGCTGTCATTACCGGATCTTCAGAGAGTGCAACTCACCCTACTGTTGTTTCACAGCAGTAATTGAACATATTAATAATAATAATAATAATAATAATAATAATAATAATAATAATAATAATAATGTGCATTTATATAGCGCTGCAAACCCTCAGGCATCTGAGTGCTGCTTATTATTACCCACACTGCGTGGTGATCATTTATCGACCTCACCAGGATGAAAGGCTAGGTTTGGCCCTGCCGGGATCCAAACCTGAGTCGGCAGGCTCAGTAGAACGCCAAAGCAAGCGATCTACTCGCTGTGCTATCTGACTGGCTCTATATATATTCCTGCTACTTACCCTATAATAAGCTTCTCACAATAAGAATATTCAATTTTTTAACTACTCTAGCAATTGTCATGCATTGCAACATACATCAGCTGCTACTTTAATCAGCAAACAATTACAATGCTCTGCACTTCAAAATGTTTCTATTTGCAATCATTGTGATGAAAGTTAAACAATGCATATGGGCATGTATAGCAGCACTGTGTCACTGCTTCATAAAATAAAGGAAAATAATATAAAATAGATCTTTAGACCATTTCTAAGTGGCACTTAGTGTCTAACAGTTTCATATGTTAGCAGCACATGCATACAGCCCAACATCGCCCATTACAATCTATGGGTGCTTATTAAGTCTTTATATTTTCCTTTGCATTTTGTCAAGTCCAATGAACTTCCTCATCATAAAATTCAAACTAGTCCTAGAATGCAAGGAAACAGCAAGACTAACTTCAAGATTCAAAACTGGGACATGTGTATCAAAAAACATTACATTCTGTGCTTTTCATAATATTGTTTAAGCATTTTGAATAAAGTTCAAAAAACTATTTCTGCATTTACAGCAGCACTGTGTCACTTTTTCATAAAATAAAGTAAAATCAGATAAAATAGATGTGTACACCATTCATAACTGGCACTCAGTGTGAGCCAGTTTAATAAATTGACAGTACATGTACACTTCCTAACATAACCCATTCCAATCTTCAGCTGCTTATGCAGTCGTACATTTTTCTCTACATTCCGTGATTTGTCCTCCAACTTTCACAATGGAAAAGGTGGAACTACAGCTCCCAAAAAACCTAGAACTACATAAGCACCTACAGATTAGAATGCATCATGTTGGCAAGTTTGCATTAAACTTCCACACACCAAATGTCATTTAAAAGTGTACTACACTACAATCTTTTCCAACATTTTTACTTCTGTTTTCCAAAACATTACAGAACTTCTACAAATGCACATACACATTTCTTAACTTTCATGAATATGCTACTAAAAGCAACTATTTCAACCATCCACCAATTCTATTTTTTCCCCACCACTCCTCCTTCCTTCATAAATATAAAACTTGCTTAGTAAAAGTACTTTGCCATTACCACCTATCACCACTGACTTTCTTTTACAATTACAGGAAAGAAGCACATTACCAAAGACAACACCTGAAAAATGAACATCCTTCACATCCAACAAAGTGCATTAATGTGCCATGTATATGTATGTAATTACATCAGCACAGTTCCACAATATATTATCCCAGATTACTCTTTTCAAACCAACATTTCCTTCACTCTAGCCCATTATATTCCACCACTCACACTATCCCTATGCCCATCTAAACAGTACCATTACAACATGCACTCTGTTGCTCAACAGAGCACAATCACCCTTCAGACATCATCAAACCACCACTCCCTTACTCACTAACCCAACACCATCGCACTTCTGCAGATTCTTTCTCTCACAACCTTCCCAACCACACCTAAAATACCACCTCACTATCAAACAGCACTCTATTCATCTTTACAATCAAAACCACAAACCTATGCACCATACATGCATATAAACAGCAAAACTTTCCAACGCAAACTTTCTCTTTTCCCAACAGACACAACAGAATGCCTACTAAAAAGTAACTGTAGAAAAGAAAGAGAGAATACAGCAGATACGAATACAGCTACACCAATAGTCATCCATCTAAAAAATCATTTATAGAAAACATTAAATCAAAAGAGCTAGTAACCTCACTCAACAAAACTAAACCAGCCACAACTAAAAAAGGTAAGACCCCTCTTGCAAAAACTTAAATTTAAAAATGATGTACAAAGAAAAACAGACCTATTAGCAAACCTAAACCTCTATCTACCACTGTTCACTTAGTCACGGTAAAGCAATCCAAAAAGTTTATGTTACAGTAGAGTTCTTGACAATCTTATAAGAATAGCTGAAAAGTCATGATCTACCTTAAAAACGATCACTGGATACCAATCCTGAAATATCTAGTTGACTAAAGAGAACACTGCATTGATTTTATACAGCGTGACACCACTAACTAAATTAATCAATACATTGCAAAAACTATTTCTAAACATGTGCATTGTCAATATAAAAACCTTTTCAAACTTCTGTAATGGTGAATGGATTCACACAAGCAGTACAGAACCATATTTTAATGAAGACGATTTTGAACAAGAACAACAAAAACAATTGCCATAGACAATAATGGTCAAGGGTATGAAATGGTGGAACACACTATTATGGCAAAATAAACCCTTATAGAAAAAAAAAGTCTTCAACAAACTTTGAACCAAATGCTCTTTTCAGCCAAAGAAACCATACAATGTACACATGGACATGCAGCTCAAGATGTAATGTATGCCAAAAATCCTTTAAATCACACACCATTCTACTATACGGAATCTTGTGCATTGACAATATTATGCAAACAGTCCTGCTCTAGAACTGCAAAATTGAAATAACATTTTCCTACATGGATCAGCCAAATAACTGCTTCAAGGAATAGAGCACAATTCCTCAATCACTACGTGAAACTAAAAGACAAAAGTAAAAAGAAAACTTTTCAAGACCTTCCTCTTTTCTTCTGCCTTTGCTCCCCCTCTCCCCTGCTGATCTGTTCTCTCTTGGTACCGTGCACCTGGCCACCCTCTGTCTTTTGGGCCCAGGTACCTGCTCATCCTGCCACCCTCCCACACTGCCTCCGGGCCACCCCTTGCACTGGGTTCTGCACTGGGTTCTGTATCTGTACCCATACAGCCCCCCCTTTTTCTTCCTGCACTTATCAGACCTACCCTGTCTGCTGCCTTAAACCTAGCACTTGAAAATTGCTGGCTGCATTACCACTGTTTGTTGCCTTTATTATTTATTTATTGTTATTTATCTGTTTCTCTTCTGCTTCGCACTTTCCACCTCTCCCCCCTTCCATGCACTTTTCCCCTCCCCCATCTCCCATGCGTTCTCAATGTCACTGTGCCTAGTCGGATAGCTGTTTTGTTCTCCCCTGGTCCCCTCCTTTGCCTTGTCGCGCTCTGAAACACTTGTGTACGAGCGCAATAGAAATAAAATATCAATCAATCAATCAACCATAGACTCCTGTCCAGTATGCAGCCACACTTGTCTGTGAGGACATTCATTAGCCTGCATTTTAGGAACTTCTTGCAAAAGCACTTTCCACCACAATAAAATGTTAGTCACACACCATTCTACTATACGGAATCTTGTGCATTGACAATATTATGCAAACAGTCCTGCTCTAGAACTGCAAAATTGAAATAACATTTTCCTACATGGATCAGCCAAATAACTGCTTCAAGGAATAGAGCACATCCAATGTAAATACTTTGGAACTGAGGGTGACTTAGACAATTCTGTAGACAAATGCTCTAGAACTGCTCTAGAACTGCAAACTTGAAATAACATTTTCCTACATGGATCAGCCAAATAACTGCTTCAAGGAATAGAGCACATCCAACGTAAATACTTTGGAACTGAGGGTGGCTTAGACAATTCTGTAGACAAATATTACCAAAAACCTCATGAACACCAACATCCTAATAAAGACATACGAACACGAAACAGCTAAGTTTCAAAACACATCTGCTGAAATACCTTAACAAACATGTGTCTGTTGGCGCAGAACGTTTTATAAAAATAGCACAAAAATAGGAGATCTAGCCTACAAAATAGAAAACAATGAAGATTCCCAATGGTCACAATTAGTTTTCTATCTAACAGCAGAAATGAAATACAACATAACTGACCCCTCAACAGTTTGCACGTACTGCAACACTAAGCTTGAAAACAACCAAATGCCATCACGTGCTATAACTAATAACTTAGAAATATTCCCACTTCTGAAGGCACTCCAACACCTTAATTTGTACAAGAGCATTACAATACAAACAGTGCACCCATTTCAAGCTGTAATACGCCTTCTACCAAAATCAGCCAAATTACCTCCATCCTAGTTACTAAGGGGCATCCGTGGCAAAGTAGTATATTTGCCATTAGATCCAAAAGAAAATGAACAAACTCTAGGAGCACAGCAACCAAAAGAACAATCTTTGATTGTACTAGTTAATGGTGTGCCAACAAAAGACTAAACAATTTACCAACAAATAGTTGACTGAAACTAAGTAAGACAATCCCTACAATATCTAAAAGAAAACAATGAATACTACAAAGATAAAAAACATAGAGGAAAACTTAAGAAAAAACACTCAAATTATTTTTTTTCTCATCAGGAACTGGCCAATTTGAACGTGTAGATCATTTTACTGTAGCCAACATTTTATACCTGTACACAATTTGCACACTACACTCAAAAGACACCATTGACGATGCATTATAAACATAACAAATACATCAAGCCAAAGGATCCCCGATGAGTGTACGTGAACAAAGTGTAAAAATACGTTCTTTTCCTCTACTCTTCCCTACAAGAAAAGGAGGAAGATATGATGAAAGGTTTGCGCAATAAGTGTTCTTTAAGAATGTATTCTGAAGACCCGAGTTTCAGACAAAATGTTGAATACATTTTCCACCTCCTCTTCAAAAGGAAACTAACAACTCTATGTTATGGAGTGCACACACATTAAAAACAGGCTCTAACTTTGTAAACATATCCACTACCCAATTGCTTCAAAAATTAAAAGACAAAGATGAAGTTTTGCAGTCCGGTATCACAAATCGCTTGGCAAACATGCGTGGTACAAAATAATACTAGTTCCAATGTCACACTGATGTACGTTGTATGCTAAGGATCCTAGGCCCATCCACATGGTTTGTTACTTTAAGTTGATCAGAGTATGCATTGGATGACTTGCACAACTTCTTATACACTGTCAAACAAAACAAAGACGGAATAGATATGAAAACACTGTGAGAACTCTTGAGCCTGTCAATGTATCAAGGTACTTTCACCATCGCTTCATTGCATTGCTGTGATTTATCTGCAATAAAACGACCCCTCTGCTACGAGAAGTGCAACACTTCTTTTGGAGAAAAGAATATCAATCCAGAAGAGCACCACCTATCCAAATGCTTTGTGGATAAAAGATGCTCCTAAATTTGGCCATGATAGGGACACCACTGTTTTACAGTTTATTGAAAAATACGTTACCTGCAAGATCCCTTCAAAATTCAAAGTTAGTTACCTACATATACAAGTCATAGCTTCCAAAAATGTAGGTGTGGCAAATACCGCCGATGTAGATATAAAAGCAAAGGAAAATACTATACCAAATGTTGCTTTGGCTTCCCTAGTCCAGTTTGCAAAAAAGTACAAGTAAATAGCTTGATGTCTTCTGTTAGACACAGCGTAAAAGGTAAATCCCCTAAAAATACATTAAACATTAAAAGGGACGAATCCTCCAAGTGCAATAATGATTACAATGAAATCATTGCCATCTTGTGGAATGCAAACATACATATACAATACATTGCAGACAATTCCACTGCAGTTGCAAGATATGTCAGATCCCATCTCATCAAAGCTGAGAAAACAGAGATAAAAGACTTCTGGAATGACATATCATCTAACAAAACACTATCACAAAAATTGTACAGCTTCAGTATAAAAATGCTCTCTCATAGAGGATGCAGGTGCTATAAAGCTGCCAACCATTTAACAGGTACAGCCTTAATTGCAAAATCAGGAACACATTGGGTCTCATTACACGATAGGCGGTAGCCATGGTGCTATTAGCGCCAAGGCTACCTCCTTACCGCAATCTGGGTCCGTGTTCCCAGAATAGGGACTTACCGGGTCATTCCGACCTTGGAGGACCCGGTAAGTCCACATTCCGGAACCATTCCCCATTCCCATTTGAGACCCCTTAGGGATCAATGGGAAAGGGGAAGTAGCTAATAACAGTGCCGCAATTTGCGGTACGATTATTAGCTCTGAAGTCCCTTAACGGGTCCCGTCCTTAACACCAGGCCAGACCTGGCGTTAAGGAAGGGACCCGCTAAAGGACGTCGCAGTAGGGCGGTAAGGGATTACCGGCACCGGTACCCTTACCGGTGCCGGTAATCCCTTACTGCCTACCGTGTTATGAGGCCCAACATCTGGCTGAACCAAGGACCGAATTCATCCTGAAAAAGAGTATGAAAATCCTACCAAGAGATAGAAAACATAGCCACAAATTATCCCAATAGCCAGACCATTAAAAAAAATAAAATAAAAAAAAGAATTGCCACATGCTACCCAGTTTGTAGTGCTGCTTTGGAAAACTTGTAGCTGTACGACATTGCACAAAATTACACCTACAAAGACAATGTCACACCAAATGACTCAACTGGCAAATATTCAGTCTCAACTTGTGAAGGAAGGCTAGTGAAACTCACTAAATCCAGTCTAATAAATTATATGAAGTTATCATTTAATTCTCCACAACATAGATTATTGTATTACATGGCCATATTCCAACTTTTGAAACCTTGGAGAAAAGAAAAATAATGATTACGTTACTATGAATCATTTGAAGCTGCATTCAAAGCAAATAGAAAGCTGTATGACAAATGACAAATTCAAACAATATAAACAAATGTTGGACAATGAATTCCAACAAGAGGAAGACATTGATAGCCTGATTTATGGAATTATTTGCGTGAAAAAGGCAGATTTGCACGCCTTTCTGCCCAAAAATCCCTATACTTCACACAGGGATTTTCGTGCAGAAAGACGCGCAAATCTGCATTTTTCACGGAAATAATTCCATGAATCAGGCTGGGAATCTCAACTAGACAAAGAAACTCCTGGGGGCTGTCAACTTTCCTTTACAGGAAGCAAAGAACCACTTGGAGAAGAACCATTCTAAATGAAGCAGAAATAGCCATGACTGTGGTAGAAAATACCATGTATGAATATAAACACTCTGAGGAAGACTTGTCAGTGTTGGAATTACAGCTAACTAATGAACAACTCACCCTTTATCTGCAAGTCACTCAAGAAATTGAACAAGATTTTAAACAAAAAACTAAAACCAGTAGTTATACAAATTATAAACCTCTGTTCATGTATGTAAGTGGTGAAGCTGGTTCTGATAAAATATTCCTAATTAAAATAATCAGCACATTTCTATACAACTTAACAAACAACAACCTTTCAGCTATACTAACAGTCCCCACAGGTGTAGCTGCCTACAAAATAGGAAGTGTAACTTTACACTGACCACTGCCCCTTCCTGTAGAATGCCAAAACAAATCAGAATACTACAAATTATCAGCAGAAGCTGCTACTGAAGTACACAGAATTCTAAAACAAATGGGATTTCTCCTGATAGATGAAGTAAGCATGGTTTCCAACCTCATGTTGGCTTTAATTCATCTAAGAATGCAAGAAGTCCTAAAAACCAACTACGAAAAACTGTTAGGAAGAAAACATGTTCTTGTTTTCGAGACCTACAGTTAACACCAGTGAAAGATCAACCTATGTTCAAAACATCAGGACACAAACACTACCGCAATACCCTCGGTAGCATTGGAAAAATAAATATCTGGCTATATGTTCACTACAGAGATTCAACTCAAAACAAGTGCCAGTTTGCAGACCTCACCTATGCTAACATTTTAAAAAGCATTAGAACTGGTCTGCTTACTAAAGATGCATAATCCATCTTAAATGGTAGACTAATCCATACGCTTTATGGACAAAACACATCTGCTCCTGATGTCATGGAACAATTAACTGAACACAATCTAAATTGGATGTCCTTAATGTCAACTCTTGCAAGCTGTAGTCAATTCAATGAGACAATGTTGAAAAGTGAAATGCAACCATACTACATATCAGCTCCACAGACAAACTTGAAGTGCATGGCATGACACTTCATATGTGTCAACAAGCACCAGCACGACTAAGCAGCTTAAAAAAATGTATCTCCAAAACAGCTGGATTAGAGAAAATATGGACTTTGTGTCTAAACTGCAGAGTAATTCTAAAATGTAACTTTGATGTAGAACAAGGTTTAGTCAATGGAACAATTGGTACAGTTGTTGGCTTCCAAACACATCCACATGACAACAGCATTTAATTGAACATCCACTTTGACAAACTTGCAGAAGTTAAGAAATTGAGATATGTAAGTATGCAGAGAACAATTTTCTCTATCTCTTGCATATGCTGTCACTATTCACCAATCACAAGGTCTAACTATAGATCAAGCACTGATTGACTTTGGCAGCATAGTCTTTAAAATAGGCATGAGTTATGTAGCATTTTCACGTCTGTGTGCAGTCAATGGTCTATTCCTACTTATCTTTGATGCAAACAAAGTCAAAGCCGATATTCCCTACATCCTGGAACACAACAGACTATGGGCACTATAGACCCCCATCTATATATTGACCATGTACCATGTTCCTCAAAAAAAGAAAACTTTAAAAAGACAGGTAATACCGACAGAAACTATAGCCAATATCCCAACAATACAGCTAATAAAACAACAACCAACTCCTTCTGCATCAAACAATACAACAACAAAACTGTCTAGTTCAAAGTCAACTGCAAGTCCATCAGAAAAGAAAGACACACATGTCTCTTCCCCATTAAGGCCCATCAAACAATTCACACACAGAACTCTCTGGTCCATTTATATTCAGCAACACTGGAGTAAATTGTTAATGTGACAATGAATCTTCTCTTTCGAGTGCCACCGATTACATTTACTTAAACGGCTCTGACCAGTTGTGTTTGAAAATGCTCATCCTTCACAGAAATGCCACAGATAATCCTGACAACACCTACAGTGTACAAGGCAAGAATTGGACTACTGTGCAGCAATGGTAACAATTTACCATAAACACACAGGAAAATCCACAAGAATTCCAAATGTACTTACTACAATTACTGGAAGTCAAACATGTCTCTATAACTTAAATCTTCTAGATGTCATACACATGAAAACATGCATGCACTCTCTGCAAAAATTGTTTCACAAGACCACATCCCTAATGAACGATGTGTATATGTATCCATACCAAATTCTGAATTCATTCCATTTCACCCGCTTCTTCAGAATGAAAATCATGGCATATTGTGCTTTTTTTGCAATTCAGACAATTGTTCCACCATTCAAATAAACTCACGTCTGCCAATATGTCATACTAATGTTTCTATGGTACAATGCAGATGTTACCAAAAGTAACTGTAAGCTTACACGCTTCACACATGGCCAAGTATCTCTTGGAAAGAAAACCTTCACAACAGTAGGTATAGTATACCACAGTGGTGCCACAACCACTTCAGAGCACTTCAGTGCCCTACACTGCATATGTCAAAATAAAATGTGTCTGGTTTGAATGTAAAAATACCTCTGTTACTCCAAAACACAGGTTACCAGCACATTTAATAAATGCCTACTTAATATTCCTTCAACCCAAATGTAGACACTAAACTATAGCACAATTAACAGTTAGAATTGACAAGCAGGTATATACTTACATCCACAATACTGCAATACTACATTTGAAAGTCAATCTAATTAGAATATGCCAACAGGTGTCTATCCACTTGAAAAATAAACTTCATTCTAAACCCCTTCAAATACTACATCTCATTTCTTATACAACAAAACAATTTCTAACCTCTAATGTAGTCAGAATATGCCAACAGGTATCTAACTACTTCATGCATTCCCTTAATCACAACATACTTCAAACAAACATACTATCACCCTATCAGTTTCTTTTTTAGTCCAGTATGGATTTTTTTTCTTCAATGACCCAAAGATTATTTAGGAGGTAATTCATAGAAATCAGCGCACAAGTGCTGCACGCAGCTGGCGCACTGTGTGCGCATGCGGCAGTCTGCGCCAGTCGTCTGCGCCAAAACCCATTTCAGCGCACAGCGTATTCATGGATTTCAACATCCATAACCAGCCGTGGCGCAGAGTGGTGCAGCGACCCTGCAGCAGCGCCAGTTACGCCTCCAAACCCGCCCATGCACCATGAACAGCGCACAAATCCAGTTCATGGCACAAAGGCCAGTGGACCAGCATACAGCCCCCCAACCACGTGTGTAAAATGCCCCAGAATACATGTACCCTACTCGTGCCAGCGAAAACGTGTGTAAAACTCCCTGCGCACCCCTCTGAATACACGTATCCCGCTCGCACCAGCGAAAACACGTATAAAAGTCCCTGTGCACGCCCCAGAATACACGTACCCTGCTCGTGCCAGCGAAAACACATGTAAAACTCCCTGCACACCCCTCTGAATCCACTCGCCCCGCTCGCACCAACGAAAACGTGTGTAAAACTCCCAGCGCGCCCCTCTGAATACACGTACCCACTCGTGCTAGCGAAACCGCATGTAAAACTCCCTGTGCACGCCCCAGAATAAACGTACCCTGCTCGCACCAGCGAAAACGCATGTAAAACTCCCCATGTATGCCCCAGAATACACGTACCCCGCTCGCGCCAGCGAAAACGCATGTAAAACTCCCCACGCACCCCTCTGAATCCACGTACCCCGCTCGCGCCAGCGAAAACGCGTGTAAAACTCCCCACGCTCCCTTCTGAATACATGTACCCACTCGTGCCAGCGAAACCACATGTAAAACTCCCTGCGCACGCCCCAGAATAAATGTACACTGCTCGCGCCAGCGAAAACGCATGTAAAATTCCCCGCGCACCCCTCTAAATACACGTACCCTGCTCTCGCCAGCGAACACGCGTGAAAAACTTCCTGCGCACTCCTCTGAATACATGTACCCAGCCCGTGCCAGGTAAATTGCATAGAAAAAGCACCCCCCTGTGGCGTGGGCTATCTGTGGGCCATGCCCAGGGTGAATGGGGTTCCTGTGTGTATTCGGGGGTGTGTGCGGGAGGTTTCACACGCGATAAGCCCTGTGCGAGCGGGGTACATGAATTTGGGCAGTGCGCAGGAAGTTTCACATGCGATAGGCCCTATGCGAGCGGGGTACGTGTATTACTGGAGTGCGTGGGGAGTTTTACAAGCGTTTTCGCTAGTGCGAGAGGGGTGTGCCGGAAGTTCCACACACATTTTGGCAGTGAGGGCCCTCCCTGGTGTGTCCCTAATCCCCTCCCCATGCCCTGTAGGCAACCCACACTACAGGAAAGCACTCTACACCCCTGTACATGGCCCGCAGGCAGCCCATAACCCCTGGCCATGCCCCGCAGGCAGCCCATCACCCTAGGCATGCCCCGCAGGCAGCCCATCACCCCTGGCCATGCCCCGCAGGCAGCCCATCACCCCTGGGCATGCCCCGCAGGCAGCCCGCATGGCACCATGCACCTGGGAGCCGTGACACATGTCGGCTACCCCACCCCACCCACCATTGATGGGTACCTGCCAGCAGGCCCCGACTCATGTCCCCCCACCCCCAGTGACGGGTACCTACCAGCAGGCCCTGACTCACTTCCCCCCACCCCCAGTGACGGGCACCTGCCAGCAGCCCCCGACACGTGGCTCACCAAACACCACGTTCTCTCAAAACAGACCCATGGGCCTAATGCCTACAGAAATCCCCCCTGTCCTCCAGTCCAAGCACGCAAGCATCCACTGCCCCCACTCACAAATTACACATGCAAGCCTCAAAAGAACCACCACGGGCATGCATAAATGTACAACAGAGCCACAAAGTGGCAACACATGACAGAGGCAATGCTCATTGAGCAATGCCCAAAACCAATGAGAGTACACAACACCAATAATGAATAAATATGATGTGTATTAAAATACGTAATTAAAAAACACAAAGAAAAATCAAACTAGTAAATGAAGAAAAGACAAAATCAAAAAATGATGATGAATCCAATGTAAACCAAAAAAACACAAGAGGAAAAAAGGGAAGTGGTCCATTTCAAATGTCCAAATATTGTACTATAAAAAATAAAAATAAAAAACATTGATCCATGGTGATGACAGAATAACCAAAGTATGTACAAGTCTTGAATTATATTCACTGAAAGTTTAAGGGTCCTTGATGGCCCCGAGCCATGATGCCTCCCACGTTGAGCCTGCTGCTGCCTCCGACGCAACTGCCTCTGCCAGCACAACGCCATCCGGGCTGATGGAATCCACTGGCGCCGTCGTGCATGTGCCCTGCCCGATGATGCTGGCACATCCTCCATCTGCTGGGGTCCAGTTGCTGGGGTGTCCACCCCTGCTTGACCTTCGACTCCTGACTGTGGCAGCGATGGGATCTCCACCGAGCTGGCTGCGTTGGTCGGGGCAGGTCCACAGGGGGCCCTGGTCGCATCTGGGCCGGAAGACGGCATGGAGAACGACTGGCACATAGTCTGCACAGAGGAGGAGAGGGCCGCCAGAGTGCCCAACACATGTATGAAATCCCCGACCATGGCCCCTCCCAACTGTGCCATGTTTGCACGCAGCTCTTCGTGATGACGTGTGTGCTCCCCGCAGGAAGCATGCACGTCATCACGAAAGTCACTCGTGCCCAACGCGACACCAATCAGGACAGTCACCATACAGTCACGGGTCCCCTTGTCTGCAGGTAGAGGAGTGTCAGATGACGTGGATCTCCCCCCTACCTGCGGACAGGCCTGGGATGGGGCATCCTGGCTGTTTCATGGTGGTGCAGTCACAGTGTCAGGGAAAGTGACATGCACAGGCCACTCCACAGCGACCTGTGCTGCCTCCTGCACCTGGACTGCACCACTTGCACCAGTGGTACCACCCACACCAGGCCCCATGTACGACTCAGTTGTGGACTCCTCATCCTCGGTGCAAACCACCAACCTAGATGGTTCCACACCATCTTACTCCGTTGCAAGCCCTTGTGGGGACTCACCCACCCCTTCCGTTGCAGCCGTAGTGGCAGATGCGGCACCAGTCCCCTCACTCCCGGATGATGGTAATTCCTGGGAGGGTGACTGGGCCTCGCGTCGCCGGCCAGTGGAGGCATCCCCACCGCTTTGCTCCACAGCGCTGACTCCGCCCTCTTCTTCACTCGCCGCTGTGTATAGGGAGACATAGAACACAAACATCAGGGTACTGTACAATAGTCCCCTAGAAGGGAAGCAATAGCACATGAGTGGCACTGTCACACGTCACTTCCATCATGTCACTCCACAACACATGGGTCAGTACAGGCAACACACACGCAGAAACAGGCACGGCGCATGCGAAGAACATTTGCATACATGTCCAAGGAACTGGTGAAACATACAATGGTGGTTTGCATCATAGGTCATACTGATCACATGCACACACATCACCGTAGTTTCATCCATCTGGCCTCGTACACCCCAGACACAGTGGATACAATGATGACTAGGCTGCACCAGTGAATCAGAACATTGTCACAGACATGTGTCATGCATCCATGGTGTTTACAAGTCACACACACGCTACTCAGACATATAGAAATGTACACCATACATGTCCTTGACAACAGCACCCATCACTCACACCCCATCCATGTCCAACAACAGAGACAGGCATGCATTCATGTGTGCATTCCGAAGGGGTGGGAGTTTAGGTGAAAAATGTGGCCACAAGCTGGGTCCGGGCTGCCTCGCCACGTGCCCTATCCCCTCCCATTGGCAGCGACTGTGCCTGTGGTTGGGGATGTGGGGGCACCACCATGTTCACTGATACACCCTGCCATGTTGCATCATTGTGCAGGATACATGCTGCCACAAAATCCTGCACACTACTGGGTGTAGATATAGTAGCTGTCCGCCAGAGCGGTCAAGGGAGCGGAAGCGTGACTTGAACACTCTGAATGTGCGCTCCACTATGCCCCTGGTTGCAATATGGGCAGCATTGTATCTTACCTGGGGTGGTGTGGTGGGGTTCCGATTGGCGTCATCATGTGGTTGCTTAGAGGGTAGGCACTGTCCCCTGGGGAGATGATAATGGTTGTGATTATTAGGGTTTATGTATTTGTCTGTGTGTGACATGCATGCATGTGCACAGGCTCAGGGCGGACATTCTGTATATGAAACTGTCATGGGTGGAGCCAGGGTAGTTTGCATAGACAGAGGTGATGATTCCCTTTGCATCGCATACGACATGCACGTTGATGGAATGCCAGTGCTTGCGGTTTCGATAGATGTGCTCAGTGGCCCTAGGTGGACGTAGGGCTACATGGATGCAATCTATGGCACTAAGCACTTTGGGGAAGTGTGCCACCCTGTAAAAGTCCTGGACCACAGCCTGCCTTTCTGCGGGTGTTCTGGGCATGTATATGTGCCTAGGCACTGAGGGGCGCGCAGTCATGATTGCCAACACCTGGTGTAGGCAGCGTGACTGCGTGGCCTGTGAGACCCCCGCTTCTATGGCAGTTTTCCGCTGAAATGACCCAGTGGCCAAAAAATGCAGGACCTTCTCCAAGGGGCTCAATGCTTGGGAGCACAGGATGGGGGATATAAGGTCATCTTCCCACTCTCTGACCAGGTCTAGGATGATACAAGGTGGAAACCTATACCTGCCGTAGACCTGGTCACCAGGCATCTCAAAAAGGCTAGTCTGGGGACAATAATGCAGGCCCTGGCTATTCTCCTCCTCTTGAGGTGTCCCACGATCAGTGCTGCGACAAATTGGGCATTCATCGTAGCTGTATATACGTGTTTGTTGTTTGCGCGCACATTTATACTGTGTGCGGGGATGCTTCTGCCTGCCTTCGTGTGGCAGACGTGTTGACGCCTGTGCGCGTCTTTTAGCGTGCGCGGGTTTCCCGTATTCGATTTCATGAATACGTGTTGTTCGCGTGCGGGTGGCCATTCCGTGTATTTCCCTGCAGTACTTCACCAGTTACACCTTCTTTTTCACGTGTTGCTCCCCATTCCGCGTGTTATGCCCCGTGTTACTCCCCCTTTTTGGTGTGTGCGCCAACGTTGTGCGCTTTCCCTGTGCGCATCACGCACAGCGTTCGGGATGTTGCAATGACGTGTGCGCCCGTGTGCGCCACGCACGGATTTGGCGCACATCCAGGGGAAAACACGCGCAGGCCCTTCCTTGAATCGCACGCGTGCACGTGCACTTGCTTTTTCACGCTTGCGCCAGCTTGCACCAAGATTTTCGGTGCACATTTGTTCCATGAATTGGCCCCTTAATGTCAAAACACAGCAGTGCGTCATAAACTAATGTTGTACCAACCATAGTACTTACAATGTACTGGTTATGAGGGTCTCCAAAAATGTATTTGTAAATTGTATACAACTAAAGCTTTTAAACAATCCTGCTTAACAAATTGGACTGTTTTTTTTCCACAGAGAATAAACCAGAGATTCCAGTTTCATAACACTGTAAAACTAAGTAACCATAGCAATTATAATCAAATACATATTCTAAGAGCCTTCTCCTCAATTGTTCTACAATCATAAATACCATATACAGTTCAATTACATCATTCCTCCATATTACAAACACGTTGTACTCTCACTGCATTACCTATAAATATTATACACATATTATTACTATGGTGATTCTGGCATACTCCTACTACATTACCTATAACTACTATACACATATTACTACTGTGGTGGTTGTGGCCAGTGGACATATTCTTGGGGCCATGGCCTGCGGCCATGTGCCCCAGAATCAGGCCATGGCCTCAAACAATTAACTATGTAAGAAATACGTACCATACACCATCAAGTAATGAAACTCAACCTGACCCCCTGCAATCAACATGATGTCAGCGGACACTGAAATTGACCCCGGACTCAGCAGCATTTCCAAACGCTTTTTTCACGTATAAACCCAGCTCCACATTACCTTAATTCCACTTCCCTACCATTTCTACACCCTCTTTCAACCATCAAATAACCCCAAATGTCTTTTACAAGATGGCAGTCCACGCCGATGTTCACAAACTACCATGGTGCGCACGGACAGCTACGACACCTGCCCACATTTTTTCCACCTACAACAACAGCCCCATAGCCTCTTTTTTCCACTCTCCCACCCTTCACAGCCCCTCTTTGCACCACCAAATAAACCAAAATGGGTTTTCCATACTTTTTCCCTAGCGTACTGTCCGCGGACACCGGCGACTGTCTGCGGATGCAACATGGCTGGCATTTCCAAACATCTGATGCACTTCAAGCTTTATGCCATCCAATAAGTGGCCGTGTTCAATGTCCGCGGTCACCACGTCGGCCCCTAAACAAATCGATGGCCTGTCCATGGAGCGAACAGGCAAGTGAGTCTGTGGACCGAACCCAGATATCACTATTTTTCTTTACCTACTTTCTACTCGTTTTACCAAAAGACAACTGGATGGTTTTACACCAAATGTACATGTTATGTCAAGGGGGGAGGGGCAATGTTATAGGAGGGTTCCCAAAATGTGTGTTTTCCCCACAGACATAATGGAAAAAAAATGTGCTCATGCCTACAGCCCAAACCGCTGAACAGATTTTCACCAAATTTGCGGCAGGAGCTGTGGCTCGGTCACAAAAGCGTTCTTTTGTAAATGTGGTGTAAAGCCATCCAGTAGTTCTATTTCAAACAATCAAAAAGTAGGTAAAACAAAATTACTAATAATAGTATTTATTTATGTTTTAGTTCAAATCAGAACTTGTCATAAAAATAACATACATTATAAACCACAAAGACACAAAAAAACAACAAAAAGATGAAACACAATCCATAATATGACAACATAATAACAGCAATTAATTAAGTTCAGTAGGCTTCATATGCAGAAAAACAAAACTGCAACTGATTACAATAACTCACACAATGCATAAAACATTGCATAGTAGCCATCGTTTTACTTCCCATTAAATTCCCTAGCAATTCTTCAATTTTCGTCCATACCTGATAGAGTGCAATATGTGTAGGTACAGAATCTGTGTTCAAACAATAATTCCAAAAGTCCTTGATTTGTCTGCAATCATAATTATGGACTAGGTTCCCAAGAGAGGTCATATAGAGGAGGCCCAATTGAGGAAAACTTGTGAAAACATGCCTTTTACTTTACTTGATTGTATTTATATAGCACAACCATGGACCCTTAGGCTTTAGGGTGCAGACAAAACACAGAAAGAAACCCATTAGAGGGATTAGCCATGTAAGGAATCCAGTTCTGGTCTAAGACCGAGAGTCAACACAACAGCTGAGATGTAAGAAAACTACCAAGTTTTCATTTTTTCTTTTTTTTAAATGTTCAAAGAGACCAGACTACGCAGCTCTGTAGCAAGCAAGTCCAGGCCCTAGAGGCTGCAGAGAAGAAGGCTGAATTTCTACCCTATTAGTTCTGCATCTGGGAGAGACCAGGTAATTCAGATTATTTTACCTAAGGGTTCTGCTATTAACCTTATTAAGAATAAGGTCTTGCAAATACAAAGGCCTGAGGCCCAATCTACATTTGAACTAGATGACCAAAAGTTGGAATCAGGTTTCCGCTTCCACAGGTAGCCAGTGCAGGGAGCGTCTGGCCTCTGAGACATGGTCAAGGCGGGATAGTCCAACGACCACTCGTACCGCTCCATTTTGGAAAACTTGAAGCCTGTTGGAGTTCGCTTTACAAAGATCAACCTTTGCGCAAATAATGACTCATGCTATAGTTTCAGCATTATCCTGGGATGTGAATGGTCTCAGATGCACTAACAGCTTAACGTAATAGACAGCTGCTGAAACAAGACTACTCACATGGGCCTTCATATTCAGTAGTTGATCAAGAACCACTCCTAGGATTTTAACTTTCACCTGTGGGGTTCGTTTAACTTCACCAAGCAAAAAACAGCTATAAGAGGGGTCCAATGTTGCCAGCATCGATGGAGTCCTAACAATCATCAACTTTGTTTTACCTCTATTTAAGGCAAGATTTTTACAGACCATCCACTTCTCTATCAGAGAGTAATCTCTATTAAGTTCATGTTTGTCTTTAGAATGAATACCAGTCATAGGGATGACACATTGAGTGTCATCTACGTAATTTCAAAACATGACCCCCTTATGCTTCTTGAAGGCAATGAAGGGGGCCATGAAGATGTTATACAAAGAGGGGGAGATGCACGCACCCTGTGGCACCCCAAAATTGACTAGGACCGGCGAGGCGTCTGCCTCCTCAGAGAAGACCTGACTTTCTCTGTTGTCCAAAAAAGAGCTGATCCATTGAACCACAGAAGGGGAAGGATTGGCCACCTCTGCCATTCTGGAAACCAGAATGGCGTGGTCAACCAAATCGAATGATGACAGATCCAGTGAAATAAGAAGAGAAGATAGACCCCTATCAATACGGGCCATAAGTCTGGACTTCAGCTCCAGTAAAGAGGTCTCAGTCCCAAAGCCCTTTCTGATTCCTGATTGATAGCGATTCAGAATAGGGAAATTATCCAAGTTATGAGAAATCTGGCTATCTATAATATGATTGAGAATTTTTAACAAAAAAGGAGTATTTGTTATAGGCCTATAGTTAAGCGGGTCCTCCATATCCATGCCAGATTTTTTCAGGATAGGGGTAACCCATGCTTTTTTTTTTATATCAGCTGGAACAAAACCCTCTTGTAAAGAGGAATTAACACATTTGCATATGGCATCCAAAAGTACATGAGGACATGATTTAATAATCACGGAGGAGCAGGGTTCGCCCTTACATTTGGTTGTCTTCGACTGCTCAACCACCACTGCCAAGTCCTCAACACCAATAGGGGTAAAATTAAATTGGGGAATCGAAGAGCATCTGACAAATTACTCCAATCCACTGCTACTAGATGCTGGTGGTTGTAGTTTTTTTTTTTTAAAGACTATGTCAGACCTAATGCACTGAACTTGTTTTGCATCAAATCATGAATTTTCTGGCACCAAGGTGCATCCTTTATAGGTGAATTATCTAGAGCCAGAGAAATGTTCTCTAGTTACTTCAATATTATAAAAAGTTCTCTAACATCAGACTTAGCGTTCTGAATTCTTGAGTTGTGGAAGTTTTTCTTGACTTCCCTAATCTCAGATTTATAACGTTTAGTGGATACTTTATAGTCTGCCAGAGATTGGGGACATTGATTTGCTTTCCAAGAATGAAAAAATTTAAGGAAGGCAGATTTTAATTTTTGAAGATTTAATGAAAACCAGCTTTGCTTTTCTTCCCTTCAATGTTTTTCCTAGGCTTCAAAAGGGCAAGAGAATTAGTGATAGCATCCAGATTAGCTATTAGGGATTTGAACATAGTAGCCACTGGCACAGAGTCCACAAAGACAATATCAGGATCCAATAGGGGTTCAATTTTTTCACGTGTAGGACGTTTCAGATTCCTAGCCAATATGGTGCGAGTCTTTCTGTTCTTCAATTGTTTTGGAAAGATAGCATAATAGAGAACTGGACAAAGGCATGATTGGACCATGGACAAGGGGTGACAAAGAAGTCCGGCTAGTAGCATTAACTGTCAAAACCCAATCTAATGTGTGACCCAATTGATGGGTAGGAATACATATTTTTTGTTCGAACCTCAAGTCAGCAAGAACCTGCTCTAACTCTGCCGCCAAGGCATCATCTTCATGACCCAACCAATAATTAAAATCTCCAAGTAAAACAAAACAGGTATTTGGCTAGCAGATAATTAGACAGGGCTAGGGTGAAATGTTCTATTAAGGAGGGAGGTCTGTATATCAATAAAAGATTCACAGTTGATTCTGAATTAAGACCCACTCTAATGTGCAGGGATTCTATGCCGTTGATAATATGGCAATGTACTTCCAATACACTCATACCAGCTTTAAAAATCAGGGCAACTCCACCCCGTCTACCTTCTGGTCTGTCCTGTCATAAGATAGCATAACCCTTGGGTATAGCTAAGTTGGGGGAGGGGCCAGCGGCATTGGTACCCCAGTTAATAGAGCCCCTACGTTTTCCTTTAACCACTACCACCGCCCACATCATCCCATACATCCATTCATGTCATCTGCAGAAGCCTTCTATAATATACACAAGGCTTCACTAAGTACCGCTCGCAAGGCGGTGCAAGCTTTTTGGATGTTCAGATGGGACCAACGGATGCGGTCGCCACCAAAGTTAACTTCAATCTCCCTCAAACCAAACCCAGTGTATTTGCATCCTCATGAGCCTCACCCAACTACAAACACAGCAGAGCATGATCACAACAATCACTATGTATTACTTTGAAGTCAAGTGTGGCCTCCAATAAGGCATTGTTGCCCCCCACCAGATAGTCGAGAGTGGCAGATTGTGTGCCCATTTGCCAGGTTGGTCCTCCCGGAGAGTCACCCACAGTTCTCACATTCAGGAATACTAGTTCCAATTCTGCAATAAGTTCTAGCCACTACTTCCAATTCTGTTTTTTTTTGTTTAATCCTGCATGACATTACTTGAGGACATGCACTGGTAGGCAGGAACTGGGGGGGGGGAGGGTGGCTCAAACAACGTGCATTCAAATCTCCTCCAACCAAGCACAACAATCTCACTCATATCTGAGCCCCTAAGCCCCCCCCCAGATATCACTGATCTTGTCAATGTATTCAAAGATGTCCTCTGTTCCGCTACTGCCTGGAGGGTCATATACATTCAATACTAACACTTGCTGGGCATCCCCTCAAACCGCTCCCTTGGCATACAAACTTCAACTGACTCACATTGCCTGTCTCATCAATCATCAAGTGACCCATGGGTCGTCCCGTAGGGCCCTTAGATGCTAGTGTTTGGAAAATGTCATACCCATGCCAATAGAATGGGGCACAAAATCACGTGTCCTGCATGATCAATACTTTAAAACTTGTTAAAAATTTACTTGAGGGGCCAATTATTCCAGCAACCCATTTTCCAACTTCAGACAAAACCAGGACCCATACTTTGATCAACACTTCTGAGCCACCTCCGAACTACTTTGCTATTAAACCCCTTGGGTTTATTGAGTTCCGACGATGGTACTCGCTCCACAACTGGGAATTCGAGCTTGGCCCTTACAGGTGCACAACACCCTCGGGCCGACTCACAAATGTGCTGAGTCTTAGAGGCTATAGTTTAATTCAGCAAAAGGCTTGTTAGCAATTCAGGAACAGGTGGAGGATTAATAGGTGCAACTGCTTGGGTACGTTGCATACGTTTCATCCTGCGTCTTTCCTTTCTAGGTAAGACAATGGTTAGGGAAGACAAATATCCAGATCGACTATCGATGCATTCTCACTGGGTGGACCCATTGTCTCCCTCATTTTGTGAGCATCACCCTCATTTTCATTTGACTGCACTTGATGAGACACTTCTGGCTACATACATTTTGCCAATGATGAAGCACTTAAATGCGTTAATGAGTACCACTTGCTTATGTACGTCCGGGTGGTTTGACAACATAGTTACAGCAAGATTTTGACAGCAAAGTTCAAGACATTGTTTTTGTCGGGGTTACTCGTTTTGGTCAGTCACTCAGAAAAGTTTAAATTCTCATTTGCTCCTTCAACGGGAGCAGAATCTTCAAAAGGCTGGGGCGTAGGCTCAAAGCACCAATTGTGATAAGTGGAGAGCCAGGATTTGGTGATGGATTATGGGGAAGGAAGATGGAGTCACATTCTCTACTTTGTCCAAGCACCCCACCGCTAGTGCATCTTCCACCTTCTTGTGTCTGCTTTCTCATGGGTGAGAGACATCACGGATGGAGTAACATAGCTCCTGGAGAGAGTTTTTATTAATGTCCCCACGGGCGATGCTGTTATTAGCGTGCCTCGCTGCCTCTGAGGTGTTCATCACCTCTGTCTGGATCATTGCCACCGCAATTTTGGCTCAAGCCTTCCCCTTTGTCCCTCCGGGTGAAAAAAAGTGGTTAGTCTCAGGCTTTTCACTGGAGCAGCAGCATCGGCCCCTTCCTCGCTATCAGTATCTCTTGGCGATCCACTCACCTCTGCCACCCTTACAGATATTCTTTTGTAGCCGTTGGTTTTGCCATACGGCTTCACATTGCATAGGATATATATTCTTTATTTAGCTGTAGCCTTTCCGGGCATGATCACTCCCAACCCAGATGTTACTGTCTGATACAGAGGGGTCAAAAGCTCCCAAAGTTAATAAGCAAGGGCAGTTGCTGTCGTGCAAGATTTCAACACAAGCTTCACTACTGAGATGACTTACCCCAGAATTCAACAGCTTCCAGCCCACAGTTCCACCACACTATTGCCGAACCACGCCAGACCACTTTACAACCACTTGTCAACCGTACAGTGATCCACGCCTTCTGGTGGTTTTTAACTGGTTCTGGGACACACTGTTGGACCCTTACATATGGATCCACGAAGCACGGACCTGTATGTAAGTATGATATTAGTAAGTTGTTGGTAATTTGCATGCACTAGTAAAAACCCATGAATTCCATCACCATGCCCTGCTAGGGCTAACACCAAGAACATGAACGATGACATCCGCAATGATATACATTTTGATGACAAGTCCCTATAAGCAGTGTTGTTTATAATGGTGGTAACAAGATGTCAGGGGTGATCGGGAGACCTATCATGAACTACTTAATCTATTAAAGAATGTACTCATCTAACATTATGGTGTCGATTCATGGAATTAATGTGCGCCGAAAATTCCCGCGCATAGGTACCAAAACGTGCAATTCGCAGTAAAAGTGCAAAAATGGCAGTGCAAGTGTGAAAATCGCAGGGAAACCAGCGCACATCGATTCATGGAAGTCCGTGCGCGAGCAAAACATTGGATGTGCGCTGAAAATGTGCGCCGCGCACGCCGGCGCACAGGTCATCCAACAGCGTGCGCCACAGCCACTGCGAAATCGCACATAGCGTGGCGCACATCACAAAAGTAGGCACAGCGTGCGCCACAGCCACTGCGAAATCGCACATAGCGTGGCGCACATCACAAAAGTAGGCGGAACATGGGGCATAACACTCGGAATGGGGAACAACGCGTGAAAATATGGGCGTCACGGGGGAAGTACAGGAGGCAAGTGCGCGGAACGCCCACACGCTCGCCTACAACCCGTATTCATGGAATCGAATAGGGCAAACCAGCGCACGGTCAAAGACGAGCACAGGGCCAAACAAGTGCGCCACAAGAAAGCAGGCGGTAGCGTCCCTGCGCCTGAAAAAAATGTGCGCCAAAATGTGCGATAACAAAAAGCACCCATATACAGCCATGATGAATGGTCCATACAGTGGCCCTCTAGGACAAATGAGGTGCAAAGGGGTACCGACAAACACGGACACCCGCTGTGTGAAAAATAGCGTGTGCGTGTGTTCCTGGGTGCACGGGAAGTTCCACAAGCGATTGGCCTGGGTACGTGTACTTCGGTATGCGCGGGAAGTTCCACACGCGATTGGCCTGGGTACGTGTACTTCAGGGTGCGTGGGAAGTCCCACATGCGATTGACCTGGGTATGTGTACTTGGGAGTGCGCGGGAAGTCCCAAACGTGATTAGCCTGGGTACGTGTACTACGGGGTGCGCGGGAAGTTCCACACGCGATTGGCCTGGGTACGTGTACTTCGGGATGCGTGGGAAGTTCCACATGCGATTGGCCTGGGTATGTGTACTTCGGGGTGCGCGGGAAGTCCTACCTGCGATTAACCTGGGTACATGCACTACGGGGTGCGTGGGAAGTCCCACACGCGATTAGCCTGGGTACGTGTACTACGGGGTGCGCGGGAAGTTCCACACGCGATTAGCCTGGGTACGTGTGTATTGGGGTGCGCAGGAAGTTCCACACGCGATTGGCCTGGGTACGTGTACTTCGGGATGCGCGGGAAGTTCCACACGCGATTGGCCTGGGTACGTGTACTTCGGGGTGCGCGGGAAGTCCCACATGCGATTAGCCTGGGTACGTGTACTACGGGGTGCGCGGGAAGTTCCACACGCGATTGGCCTGGGTACGTGTATTCCGAGGTGCGAGGGAAGATTCACACGCGATTTCAGCAGGGTACGTGTATTTCGGTGGTGCTGGGGAATGCTACACGTGATTTGGCCGTGTGGGTCCTCCCAGGTGTTCCCTCTACACCCTCCACGGCCCCTGCAGGCAGCCCACACCACAGGGTACCCTCCACCAGGCCCCCACTCATGTCTCCCACCACCCCCACCCCCCAGCATCCAGGGGCACCCTCCACCAGGCCCCCACTCATGTCTCCCACCACCCCCACCCCCCAGCATCCAGGGGCACCCTCCACCAGGCCCCCACTCATGTCCCCCTGCACCCCCACCCCCCAGCAGTGCAGGGGCAGCCTCCACCAGGCCCCCACTCATGTCCCCCTGCACCCCCACCCCCCAGCAGTGCAGGGGCAGCCTCCACCAGGCCCCCACTCATGTCCCCCTGCACCCCCACCCCCCAGCAGTGCAGGGGCAGCCTCCACCAGGCCCCCACTCATGTCCCCCTGCACCCCCGACCCCCAGCATCCAGGGGCACCCTCCACCAGGCCCCCACTCATGTCTACCATCACCCCCCACCCCCCAGCAGTGCAGGTGCAGCCTCCACCAGGCCCCCACTCATGTCTACCATCACCCCCACCCCCCAGCAGTGCAGGGGCAGCCTCCACCAGGCCCCCACTCATGTCTAACATCATCCCCACCCCCCAGCATCCAGGGGCACCCTCAACCAGGCCCCCACTCATGTCTACCACCACCCCCACCCCCCAGCCACCAGGGGCAGCCTCCACCAGGCCCCACTCATGTCCCACTGCACCCCCACCCCCTAGCATCCAGGGACACCCTCCACCATGCCCCCACTCATGTCTACCATCATCCCCACCCCCCAGCAGTGCAGGTGCAGCCTCCACCAGGCCCCCACTCATGTCTCCCACCACCCCCATCCCCCAGCAGTGCAGGTGCAGCCTCCACCAGGCCCCCACTCATGCCCCCCTGCACCACCACCCCCACCCCCCAGCAGTGCAGGTGCAGCCTCCACCAGGCCCCCATTCATGTCTACCACCACCCCCACCCCCCGCCACCAGGGGCACCCTCCACCAGGACCCCACTCATGTCTCCCAACACCCCCACCCCCCAGCCACCAGGGGCACCCTCCACAAGACCCCCCTCATGTCTACCATCACCCCCACCCCCCAGCAGTGCAGGGGCAGCCTCCACCAGGCCCCCACTCATGTCCCCCCGCACCCTCACCCCCCAGCATCCAGGGGCACCCTCCACCATGCCCCCACTCATGTCTACCATCACCCCCACCCCCCAGCAGTGCAGGTGCAGCCTCCACCAGGCCCCCACTCATGTCTAGCACCACCCCACCCCCCAGCCACCAGGGGCACCCTCCACCAGGCCCCCACTCATGTCTCCCAGCAGTGTATGTGTACTTGGGAGTGCGCGGGAAGTCCCAAACGTGATTAGCCTGGGTACGTGTACTACGGGGTGCGCGGGAAGTTCCACACGCGATAGCCTGGGTACGTGTGTTTCGGGGTGCGCAGGAAGTTCCACACGCGATTGGCCTGGGTATGTGTACTTCGGGGTGCGCGGGAAGTTCCACACGCGATTAGCCTGGGTACGTGTGTTTTGGGGTGCGCAGGAAGTTCCACACGCGATTGGCCTGGGTACGTGTACTTCGGGATGCGCGGGAAGTTCCACACGCGATTGGCCTGGGTACGTGTACTTCGGGGTGCGCGGGAAGTCCCACATGCGATTAGCCTGGGTACGTGTACTACGGGGTGCGCGGGAAGTTCCACACGCGATTGGCCTGGGTACGTGTATTCCGAGGTGCGAGGGAAGATTCACACGCGATTTCAGCAGGGTACGTGTATTTCGGTGGTGCTGGGGAATGCTACACGTGATTTGGCCGTGTGGGTCCTCCCAGGTGTTCCCTCTACACCCTCCACGGCCCCTGCAGGCAGCCCACACCACAGGGTACCCTCCACCAGGCCCCCACTCATGTCTCCCACCACCCCCACCCCCCAGCATCCAGGGGCACCCTCCACCAGGCCCCCACTCATGTCTCCCACCACCCCCACCCCCCAGCATCCAGGGGCACCCTCCACCAGGCCCCCACTCATGTCCCCCTGCACCCCCACCCCCCAGCAGTGCAGGGGCAGCCTTCACCAGGCCCCCACTCATGTCCCCCTGCACCCCCACCCCCCAGCAGTGCAGGGGCAGCCTCCACCAGGCCCCCACTCATGTCCCCCTGCACCCCCACCCCCCAGCAGTGCAGGGGCAGCCTCCACCAGGCCCCCACTCATGTCCCCCTGCACCCCCGACCCCCAGCATCCAGGGGCACCCTCCACCAGGCCCCCACTCATGTCTACCATCACCCCCCACCCCCCAGCAGTGCAGGTGCAGCCTCCACCAGGCCCCCACTCATGTCTAACATCACCCCCACCCCCCAGCAGTGCAGGGGCAGCCTCCACCAGGCCCCCACTCATGTCTAACATCACCCCCACCCCCCAGCATCCAGGGGCACCCTCAACCAGGCCCCCACTCATGTCTACCACCACCCCCACCCCCCAGCCACCAGGGACAGCCTCCACCAGGCCCCACTCATGTCCCACTGCACCCCCACCCCCTAGCATCCAGGGGCACCCTCCACAATGCCCCCACTCATGTCTACCATCATCCCCACCCCCCAGCAGTGCAGGTGCAGCCTCCACCAGGCCCCCACTCATGTCTCCCACCACCCCCATCCCCCAGCAGTGCAGGTGCAGCCTCCACCAGGCCCCCACTCATGCCCCCCTGCACCACCACCCCCACCCCCCAGCAGTGCAGGTGCAGCCTCCACCAGGCCCCCATTCATGTCTACCACCACCCCCACCCCTCGCCACCAGGGGCACCCTCCACCAGGACCCCACTCATGTCTCCCAACACCCCCACCCCCCAGCCACCAGGGGCACCCTCCACAAGACCCCCCTCATGTCTACCATCACCCCCACCCCCCAGCAGTGCAGGGGCAGCCTCCACCAGGCCCCCACTCATGTCTACCATCACCCCCACCCCCCAGCATCCAGGGGCACCCTCCACCAGGCCCCCACTCATGTCTACCAGCACCCCCACTCCTCAGCCATCAGGGGCAGCCTCCACCAGGCCCCCACTCATGTCCCCCCGCACCCTCACCCCCCAGCATCCAGGGGCACCCTCCACCATGCCCCCACTCATGTCTACCATCACCCCCACCCCCCAGCAGTGCAGGTGCAGCCTCCACCAGGCCCCCACTCATGTCTAGCACCACCCCACCCCCCAGCCACCAGGGGCACCCTCCACCAGGCCCCCACTCATGTCTCCCACCACCCCCACCCCCCAGCAGTGTCGGGACAGCCTCCACCAGGCCCCCACTCATGCCCCCCTGCACCCGCACCCCCCAGCAGTGCAGGTGCAGCCTCCACCAGGCCCCCACTCATGTCCCCCTGCACCCCCACCCCCCAGCATCCAGGGGCAAACTCCACCAGGCCCCCACTCATGTCTCCCACCACCCCCACACCCCAGCAGTGCAGGGGCAGCCTCCACCAGGCCCCCACTCATGTCCAACTCATGTCTCCACCACCCCCACCCCCCAGCCACCAGGGGCATCCTCCACCAGGCCCCCACTCATGTCTACCACCACCCCCACCCCCCAGCAGTGCAGGGGCAGCCTCCACCAGGCCCCCACTCATGTCTACCATCGCCCCCACACCCCAGCCACCAGGGGCACCCTCCACCAGGCCCCCACTCATGTCCCCCTGCACCCCCACCCCCCAGCAGTGCAGGGGCAGCCTCCACCAGGCCCCCACTCATGCCCCCTGCACCCCCACCCCCCAGCATCCAGGGGCACCCTCCACCAGGCCCCCACTCATGTCTACCACAACCTCCACCCCCCAGCCACCAGGGGAAGCCTCCACCAGGCCCCCACTCATGTCCCCCTGCACCCCCACCCCCCAGCAGTGCAGGGGCAGCCTCCACCAGGCCCCCACTCATGTCTACCATCACCCCCACCCCCCAGCAGTGCAGGTGCAGCCTCCACCAGTCCCCCACTCATGTCTACCACCACCCCCCCCAGCCACCAGGAGCAGCCTCCACCAGGCCCCCACTCATGTCTACCATCACCCCACCCCCCAGCAGTGCAGGGGCAGCCTCCACCAGGCCCCCACTCATGTCCAACTCATGTCTCCCACCACCCCCACCCCCCAGCCACCAGGGGCAGCCTCCACCAGGCCCCGACTCATGTCTTCCATCACCCCCACCCCCCAGCAGTGCAGGTGCAGCCTCCACCAGGCCCCCACTCATGTCTACCACCACCCCCAGCCCCCAGCCACCAGGGGCACCCTCCACCAGGCCCCCACTCATGTCTCCCACCACCCCCACCCCCCAGCAGTGCAGGGGCAGCCTCCACCAGGCCCCCACTCATGCCCCCCTGAACCCCCACACGCCAGCAGTGCAGGGGCAGCCTCCACCAGGCCCCCACTCATGTCCCCCTGCACCCCCACCCCCCAGCATCCAGGGGCAGCCTCCACCAGTCCCCCACTCATGTCTACCACCACCCCCCCAGCCACCAGGAGCAGCCTCCACCAGGCCCCCACTCATGTCTACCATCACCCCACCCCCCAGCAGTGCAGGGGCAGCCTCCACCAGGCCCCCACTCATGTCCAACTCATGTCTCCCACCACCCCCACCCCCCAGCCACCAGGGGCAGCCTCCACCAGGCCCCGACTCATGTCTTCCATCACCCCCACCCCCCAGCAGTGCAGGTGCAGCCTCCACCAGGCCCCCACTCATGTCTACCACCACCCCCAGCCCCCAGCCACCAGGGGCACCCTCCACCAGGCCCCCACTCATGTCTCCCACCACCCCCACCCCCCAGCAGTGCAGGGGCAGCCTCCACCAGGCCCCCACTCATGCCCCCCTGAACCCCCACACGCCAGCAGTGCAGGGGCAGCCTCCACCAGGCCCCCACTCATGTCCCCCTGCACCCCCACCCCCCAGCATCCAGGGGCACCCTCCACCAGGCCCCCACTCATGTCTCCCACCACCCCCACCCCCCAGCAGTGCAGGGGCAGCCTCCACCAGGCCCCAACTCATGTCCCCCTGCACCCCCACCCCCCAGCAACCAGGGGCAGCCTCCACCAGGCCGCCACTCATGTCCCCCTGCTCCCCCACCCCCCCAGCATCCAGGGGCACCCTCCACAAGGCCACCACTCATGTCTACCACCACCCCCACCCCCCAGCCACCAGGGGCATCCTCCACCAGGCCCCCACTCATGTCCCCCTGCATCCCCATCCCCCAGCATCCAGGGGCACCCTCCACCAGGCCCCCACTCATGTCTACCATCACCCCCACCCCCCAGCAGTGCAGGTGCAGCCTCCACCAGCCCCCACTCATGTCTACCACCACCCCCACCCCCCAGCCACCAGGGGCACCCTCCACCAGGCCCCCACTCATGTCTCCCACCAATCCCACCCCCCAGCAGTGCAGGGGCATGTTAGGAAGAATTCTCTGTTTAGGCTGAATTTCCTAACCTACTGAGTCCCCCAGCAGCTTTGCTGGATTTCTGGAGTTTGTTTTTTTTCCATCCTGCCAAGAGTGAGACTCTTTTCTCCCACTCTTGGACATGTATGTGTGTAATTCCATTGAAGTGTCAATGTGTTCGATGGGCTATGGGGTCTTTTACTCCATATGGTCTCATATGTTTTTCTATGTGTGTTACACCGCACCCTACGTGCCGTAAAACGGGGGCGTCCTAGCGGGTCCCCCACCATAGACTCCATACCCGGGGACTGACTACTGTCTCCCCGGGCATGTAAAGTCACCATTGGCTTTACTAGACCTAAATTTACTAACAGAACTAGTACAAACCATCTTATTGTGGACGTACTAGTAGGGGTAATTCGATTACTCCTGGATCTGTAACTCGAGGGGGCACTGTCCCGTCCCCCCTCGTCGAGTTTTGGCTGGTGGCAGTGGAAACTACTTGTTATGTTCGTCCCCGAACATAACCCTATGGGATTCGTCCCATTGTTGGAGATTGACACTTTTTCTCATTAATCTCTAACGTACCACCGATCTACTTATCTTAAATAGGTTTATCGGGTGGTATTTTCTGCCAGAACTCGGTTTGTAAAATGGCGTCTGTGTTCGTCTCTGTGACTCCTAAACCAAAGGTCGAGTCCTTTGTTCCACTTTTGGCGGGCTCTGTACAGAGACCCTCCAAAGTGGTGCCATTCTGTCTGGGTTACCACAGGGGTGTGGGAGGGGGTTTAGGCACCCTGGACCGAGTTGCCCTGCCAACTCCGGTCGCACTCTGGAGTGATTAGCCCAGGTGGTGAGACTTCCCGCTCACCACTTAGCATGTGTTGATTGACAGCTAGGCTGAATGAATGGGGGTTTTCTGCAGAAAAGCAGGGCTTTTGGGACTGGATCTTCAGAAGTCGCCACAGGACCTAAGAATCCGACGAGGGTAACGCTGAGCCGACCTGCACAACGACACCTCCGGTGGAGCCCTGCAGAACCGACACACCACTTCCCGACGACAGAGGAGATCTCCCTGCCGGAGAGTCTCTTCCCCTGACTGGTGGGAACAACCAGTCCCCTTTGCTTTTTATTCGCCTCAGGACGCAGTGGTCGAATTGCCCGTGCAGAGCACCTCGGCAACCGGATAGCCACTACCCCTGAACCGCGACCAAAAGGTGGTGCCTTGTGACGGAGCACTCCGCGGCTGGTCTCTTCCCTGGTGGTGCACCGGACTTCATTTTCTTCGACGTCGAGATCATCTCTACTCTTGGCAAAGACCCGACGTGCATCCACCACCAGGAACAACTGCCCCTGCCGGAGCTGCCCTCCACAACAAGGTACCGTGTCTGCCTGGCTTCCCTTTCGATCGGTTGGAGTGAGGTGTCTTAATCCTCTCCGTTCCATTGGGTCGCCTCCAAGCTTTTCTCATTCTTTGTTCTGAACTGGTTCAATCTACCGATAACAATTTGCGATACAGACTTGAATGCATCTCCACTAGAGACTTTTTGGGACATTGCGCCTTGCCTCTCTCTGAGTGGGCCTGGCCCCTGAACTTTACGATCTATTGTGATTCTTGCCTTCCTGCCTTGCATTTTATCCACTAGGATCGAACTGTGTTGATTTCATAACCTGCCTATCTTTTTCTCTCCCGTCCTAACTAATATTCGAGTGTCATCTGGGTTGAGGTATACACCTCTGTCTGAAAATAAGTGGTACCGGTAGAACCTAGAGTTGTCGATATTGCTAGGGGGATTGATCGTCTACTTCGTAGAGTAATTGTGTTTTATTTGTTTGCCGTGATTTGCCTTAGTGTTTTCCATAGACGTTTTGTTATAAATAAATACCTTAATATCTTTACACTAAGCCTCGTTGCGTGTTTGCTTGTCTTGCTGTGAAGAATTGCCCTATCTTGTATACTCCACATACTGCTCAACTTTTCTTGAGAGAAGTCTGACTGCTCAGCCACAGCTACCACGTGAATCTGTGTGGTGCAGACTACTACCAAGTAGGTTCACTGCCAACGCCTGTAGTCCTAAATCTTTTGCAGTGGTCCCAGAGGGAACTGCACAGGTTTCCGCCTAACAGGGCAGCCTCCACCAGGCCCCCACTCATGCCCTCCTGCAACCCCACCCCCCAGCAGTGCAGGGGCAGCCTCCACCAGGCCCCACTCATGTCCCCCTGCACCCCCACCCCCAGCATCCAGGGGCACCCTCCACCAGGCCCCCACTCATGTCTCCCACCACCCTCACCCCCCAGCAGTGCAGGGGCAGCCTCCACCAGACCCCCACTCAAGTCTCCCACCACCCCCACTTCCCAGCAGTGCAGGGGCAGCCTCCACTCATGTCCCCCAGCCAACATGTCACCACAATGTAGATCCCTGGCCCTTATGGTCAGCCTCCAAATGCCAAACACCCACCCGAGTATTGCATCCACCCACTAAGAAATGGCAAAAACATGATAGAACCCCAATTGCAAGTTTGGAAATGAACACATGTCCCTCACATAAACCCAATGGGTGTCAGTGAATGTCAAAACCCATATCATGATATGCATGAAACCAATGAGATGATACTACACATTGAACTTTGAAGAAAAAATATGTATTAAAAGCAACATAAATTGAATCAAAAATAAACAAACAATAATAGAAATTAAAAAAAAAAAAACAGCAGGTCCGTGAAATAATGCTAAACCATAAATCTTAATGCAAAGGAAAGGTGTCCAAAGTCACAGTCGACAAAAGTAAATCCAATGGAAAATTAAAATCGAAAACCATTGCTCCATGGCGAAATCATAATAAAAATAGAAAATCCAAAAGTCAACTATGTACAGATAAACAATCCAGGGTCCATGATCCCAACCGAAGAAATGAAACCTATCTAATAACATTACCTAAAAAAAATAACTATATACAAAAATGTGGCCCATTGTCCAAAAGGTCCAAAAAAAAATGCTAAACCAAAGGAAACCTAACACTAACTATTGAACTATTTACAAGGGCAGCGGGCTAGTCCGACGGCTCACTTCGGGATGTTCCGGGCCAGGGCATCATCAAACTCCTGCTCAATGTCCCGGAGGCGGTCCTCCTCCATGGCCCCGAGGGTCCGCAGGGCCGTCCACATGTTCACTCCAAACTCCCTGCGGATTGCCTCGAGGCACTCGGCCCGCCTCAGGGCCCTCCGCATGGAGTTCTCCCCCCTGACCATCGTGAGCCGAGCCTCTTCCGCTCGCTGCCGCTCCACATCTATGGCATGGCCCAATCGCTGCCACACTGAAGATACTTTACGTCCTGGGTCCTCCTGCCCTCCGGCCGATGCCTGCCCCTCCGATGTGAAAGGCCCGAGCCATCATGGCTCCCACCACGTTGCTGCTGCTGGGCCTCTGCCCGTGCACTGCCTCCTGCTGCCTGCACATTCTCTGCTGGCTGGGGTGCAGTCGTTGATGTGGCCACCCCTGCTGGACGTCCGACTCCCGACTTTGGCAAGGATGCCTCCTCCACCAGCCTGGCCGCACCGTCAGAGGCAGCTCCACAGGGCACCCAGGTGACTGATGGGTGGGAAGATGGCACGGAGGACGACTGGCGCATAGGGGGTTCAGTTGAGGAGGGGGTCATAGCAAGCCCCATCAAACGGAGGAATCCGGCCTGGGTGACCTGTCCCAGTAGGCCGACGTGGTCAACGAGCCATTCGAGATGACGTGCAGTCTCCTCATGAAAAGACTGCAGGTCACCTCGCATGGCCCGTTGACGCAACGCCACACCAGTCAGGACAGGCTCAACCCGGACCCGGATAGCCACGTCTGCAGGCAGAGGAAGGCCAGTTGTCGTGAGCTCATCCCCTGCCTGAAAACGGGTCTGGACGTAGGAATCCCTGCTGGTGCAAGATGATGCAGTCACAGGATCAGGGACAGGATTGCACACAGGCACCTCTGCGGCGACCTGTGCTGCCTCCTGTCCCTGGTCCTGCACTGCACCACTAGCACCAGTGGAATCCCCACCTCCAGACCCCGTCTCTGTTGCTTGCACGGCCTCCTCCTCCACCAAACCCCTTACCAACCTGGATGATTCCGTGCCATCTTCCCCCGTTGGGCCCTGTGGGGTCCCAGCTGCCCCTTCTGCTGCCGAGGAGTCCAACTCCGACCTCCGCCTCTTGGACCTCCCCCCGGCAGCTGCGGCCTGGGACACGGCACCGGACTCCTCACTCCCTGACGAGATCACAACCTGGGAGGGGAGCCGGGCCTTGCATCTCCGGCTGGCGGTGCGATCCCCGCCGATGTGCTCCACAGCACCTTCTCCGCCCTCTTCATCAGTTGACGCTGCAGACAGGGAGAAATAAAACACAGGCATCAGGGCACTGTACAATGGACACATACACACATGACAGTTGCACATGAGTGGCATTGGCAAACCTCAGACATGACATCACAATCGGCAACACACATGTCATTTCAACTTGCACACATGAGCCATACCACAGCCACATCGCAACTGCCAGCACCATCCATACACATATAACAGCATGAGCAGGCAAAGGTGAGCCAGACATCACATGCAACACAGGGAGTGCACTACACATGCACGCACACCACCACACGTGCATGCATGTGTACACCTCAGCCAACTGTCGCAGTGTTCCGATGGGCATCCATGTCACATCTGCCAATCAGGCTTCCAAATCCCGCTGTCACATGCATCCATGTTGCATCACTGTTGCACCCTTGTTAAATACACACACATGCACATGTACACAGTGCTGATACATGCAGCTGAAAACAACATACATACGTGACATCACGAATATGCCCACTTACATACACATTCATCCAAACATGTGTGCCCACACAACTGCATTTGGAATGCAAGCCTACACACACAAGCACCATCCATGCCTCACACATGACAGCCCTCGCATGTGTTAGCCTCACGGTCCTGTACACCCCCACCCATACTCAGACCCATACAAACAGATGTGCAACCGGCACACTACTGGCACATCACCACACGCACAGCTTACAATCATGATGCATGTACACTTACCGCTCGACTCCAGACGGGTCTGCCTCTCAAGGACCTGGACGTTAAGGCGCAGGGGATATGCGTTCCAGGACCCTCATCTGATCTTCCGACAAGTGACCCCGGCGCCCCCTAGCATCCAATGCCTTCAAGAGGCGCCGGGCCTTGTTCAGGGTCCTGGACATGATGTCCTCCCAGCGCTTCTTGACATGTTGGAAGTCGCGGACTGCCACCCCCCCCGCATTGATGGCAGTCACGATGTCCGTCCAGATCCGAGTCCATCCTTCCTTGTCGGCGCGCACACTTCCGTAGAGGGCATCATACTGCCCCAGGACTTGCTCCACCAGGACACCAACTTCCCTGGCACTGAAGCTGGTGCCCCTCTGCCTCTCTGGCCGGGGTTTGTCAGTGTTGCCAGATGTTGCAGTGCTCGACATGACAACCCCAGAGGCAGGAGTGGGTGGGCAACTGGGTCCTGGGGCTGGGCTGTGGAGCGATGGAATCCCAGTCGGGAGTCTTCGGTTCCATCAGGGGTGGTCACAGCAACAGCACCCCTGGCTGATGTGCAGGCAGCAAATGGCAGGGCACGTGGGCAGCAGGCAGTCAGGCAGCAGCAGATGGCAGGTGGGAGCGTGCTCGGGGCTCTGGGGGGCAGTAATTCGGCCTTCTGGGCAAGATCGTGGTCTTCCGTGTGCTTGATATGGAGTGATTTTGTACATGAAAATCCTGCACGTCTGCGTGTAAATCGAGGAAAGGCCCTTAGCGCGTATGCAGGTCAGCACGCATATGCAATTTCATTGGACCAAAGGCCCTTAGTGAAGTGACGCGCGCGTGGTGTTTCCCTCCTAACACGTGATGACAGAGCACATGTGGTAAAACTGCACGTCCCAGTGTCATCACGTGTAATCGGAGGGAAGTGAGCGTACACGCGATTGGCCTGGGTACGTGTATTTCTGGGGTGCGCAGGAAGTTTCACACGCGATTGGTGGAAATCCATGTGTGCTCTGTCATCACGTGTTATGAGGGAAACACCCGCGCGCATGTCACGTCACAGACACGCTTACGCGCTAAGGGCCTTTGGTCCAATGAAATTGCATATGCGTGCTGACGTGCATACGCGCTAAGGGCCTTTCCTCGATTTACACACAGACGTGCAGGATTTTCATGTGCAAAATCACTCCGTATCAAGCTGGCCACGCGTAAGCACACGGAAGACCACGCTCCTGCCCAGAAGGCCGAATTACTGCCCCCCAGAGCCCCGAGCACGCTCCCACCTGCCATCTGCTGCTGCCTGACTGCCTGCTGCCCACGTGCCCTGCCATTTGCTGCCTGCACATCAGCCAGGGGTGCTGTTGCTGTGACCACCCCTGCTGGAACCGAAGACTCCCGACTGGGATTCCATCGCTCCACAGCCAAGCCCCAGGACCCAGTTGCCCACCAACTCCTGCCTCTGGGGTTGTCATGTCGGGCACTGCAACATCTGGCACCACTGACAACCCCCGGCCAGAGAGGCAGAGGGGCACCAGCTTCAGTGCCAGGGAAGTTGGTGTCCTGGTAGAGCAAGTCCTGGGACAGTATGATGCCCTCTACGGAAGTGTGCGCGCCGACAAGGAAGGACGGACTCGGATCTGGACGGACATCGTGACTGCCATCAACGCGGAGGGGGTGGCAGTCCGCGACTTCCAACATGTCAAGAAGCGCTGGGAGGACTTCAGGTCCAGGACCCTGAACAAGGCCCGGCGCCTCTTGAAGGCAGCGGATGCTAAGGGGCGCCGGGGCCACTTGTCGGAAGATCAGATGAGGGTCCTGGAACGCATATCCCCAGCGCTCCACGTCCAGGTCCTTGAGAGGCAGACCCGTCTGGGGTCGAGCGGTAAGTGTACATGCATCATGATTGTAAGCTGTGCGTGTGGTGATGTGCCAGTAGTGTGCCGGTTGCACATCTGTTTGTATGGGTCCGAGTATGGATGGGGGTGTACAGGACCGTGAGGCTAACACATGTGGGGGCTGTCATGTGTGAGACATGGATGGTGCTTGTGTGTGTAGGCTTGCATGCCAAATGCAGTTGTGTGGGCACACATGTTTGGATGAATGTGTATGTAAGTGGGCATGTTCGTGATGTCACGCATGTATGTTGTTTTCAGCTGCATGTATCAGCACTGTGTACATGTGCATGTGTGTGTATTTGACAAGGGTGCAACAGTGATGCAACATGGATGCATGTGACAGCGGGATGTGGAAGCCTGATTGGCAGATGTGACATGGATGCCCATCGGAACACTGCGACAGTTGGCTGAGGTGTACACATGCATGCAAGTTTGATGGTGTGCCCACATGTGTAGTGCACTCCCTGTGTTGCATGTGATGTCTGGCTCACCTTTGCCTGCTCATGCTGTTGTATGTGTATGGATGGTGCTGGCAGTTGCGATGTGTCTGTGGTATGGCTCATGTGTGCAAGTTGAAATGACATGTGTGTTGCCAATTGTGATGCCATGTCTGAGGTTTGCCAATGCCACTCATGTGCAACTGTCATGTGTGTATGTGTCCATTGTACAGTGCCCTGATGCCTGTGTTTTATTTCTCTCTGTTTGCAGCGTCAACTGATGAAGAGGGCGGAGAAGGTGCTGTGGAGCACAGTGGCGGGGATTGCACCGCCAGCCGGAGACGCAAGGCCCGGCTCCCCTCCCAGGTTGTGATCTCGTTGGGGAGTGAGGAGTCCGGTGCCGCATCCCAGGCCGCAGCTGCCGGGGGGAGGTCCAAGAGGCGGAGGTCGGAGTTGGACTCCTCGGCAGCAGAAGGGGCAGCTGGAACGCCACAGGGCCCAACGGGGGAAGATGGCACAGAGTCATCCAGGTTGGTGGGGGGTTTGGTGGAGGAAGAGGCCGTGCAAGCAACAGAGACGGGGTCTGGAGGTGGGGGATTCCACTGGTGCTGGTGGTGCAGTGCAGGTCCAAGGACAGGAGGCAGCACAGGTCGCCGCGGAGGTGCATGTGTGCAATCCTGTCCCTGATCCTGTCACTGCATCATCTTGCACCAGCTGGGATGCCTACGTCCAGACCCGTTTTCAGGCAGGGGATGAGCTCATGACAACTGGCCTTCCTCTGCCTGCAGATGTGGCTATCCGTGTCCGGGTTGAGTCTGTCCTGACTGGTTTGGCGTTGCATCAACGGGCCATGCGAGGTGACCTGCAGTCTTTTCATGAGGAGACTGCACGTCATCTCGAATGGCTCGTTGACCGTGTCGGCCTACTGGGACAGGTCACCAGGCCGGATTCCTCTGTTTGATGGGGCTTGCTACGACCCCCTCCTCAACTGAACCCCCTATGCGCCAGTCGTCCTCCGTGCCATCTTCCCACCCATCAGTCACCTGGGTGCCCTGTGGAGCTGCCTCTGACGGTGCGGCCAGGCTGGTGGAGGAGGCATTCCTGCCACAGTCGGGAGTCGGACGTCCAGCAGGGGTGGCCACATCAACGACTGCACCCCAGCCAGCGGAGGATGTGCAGGCAGCAGGAGGCAGTGCACGGGCAGAGGCCCAGCAGCAGCAGCAGCAGCAACGTGGTGGGAGCCATGATGGCTTGGGGCCTTCCACATCGGAGGGGCAGGCATCGGCCGGAGGGCAGGAGGACCCAGGACGGGAAGTGTCTTCCCTGTGGCAGCGGTTGGGCCACGCCATAGATGCGGAGCGGCAGCGGGCGGAAGAGCACGGCTCACGATGGTCAGGGCGGAGAACTCCATACGGAGGGCCCTGAGGCGGGCCGAGTGCCTCGAGGCAATCCGCAGGGAGTTTGGGGTGAACATATGGACGGCCCTGCGGACCCTCGGTGCCATGGAGGAGGACCGCCTCCGGGACATTGAGCAGGAGTTCGATGATGCCCTGACCCGGAACATCCCGAAGTGAGCCGTCGCACTAGCCCGCTGCCCTTGTAAATAGTTCTATAGTTAGTGTTAGGTTTCCTTTGGTTTAGCATTTTTTTTGGACCTTTTGGACAATGGGCCACATTTTTGTATACAGTTATTTTTTTTAGGTAGTGTTATTAGATAGGTTTCATTTCTTCGGTTGGGATCATGGACCCTGGATTGTTTATCTGTACATAGTTGACTTTTGGATTTTCTATTTTTATTATGATTTCGCCATGGAGCAATGGTTTTCGATTTTAATTTTCAATTGGATTTACTTTTGTCGACTGTGACTTTGGACACCTTTCCTTTGCATTACGATTTGTGGTTTAGCATTATTTCACGGACCTGCTGTTTTTTTTTTTTATTTCTATTATTGTTTGTTTATTTTTGATTCAATTTATGTTGCTTTTAATACATATTTTTTCTTCAAAGTTCAATGTGTAGTATCATCTCATTTGTTTCATGCATATCATGATATGGGTTTTGACAT